>NC_143021.1:110783654-111106988 GCF_055824585.1 Amblyomma mixtum
TGGGAAGAAGGGGGCCAGACAAAACGCGCCCAGTGATAATGCGGTTTTTTGATTTCAATGAAAAAATGGAGCTCCTGAGAAATGCAAAGAAACTAAAGGGCACTGATTATTCGTTGTCAGAGGATTATTCATTCAGAATCCAAAAAATAAGAAAGCAGCTATGGTCGTCCGTTAAAGACAGTCTCACGCCTGAAGATAAAGCGTATCTGAAGTACGATAAGCTAGTTCTCAACAAGGTGACGTACGTGTGGGATGAGGAAAAAAACGAAAGACGGGAGCTTGTGAGGCCCGGTGCAGATTCAGACGACCGCATTGCACAAGATAACGAAAACCAGGCTTTGCCTCAAAATAATCGAGTGAGAACCCGGCGAATGGCCGCAAACGGTGCACCCAAATGACCAGGAAATAACACTTGTCAACTAAGGTTACTTTCTTTAAATGTGCAGAGTATTGTGAATAAAAGTGTCGGATTTGAAGCGCTGCTCTATGACCTTGACCCGCATGTCACGCTGCTGACGGAGACCTGGTTGCACGCCGGTGTGCTCGATAATGAAATCATCCCCCCATCGTATAAGATATTTAGATGTGACAGACAATCCCGAGGGGGTGGAGTTGCTATTGTAGTTAAGGAAAACATTAACGTGACAATTTTACCAGCTATTCCTAAACACGAAAGCATCTTTTGTAAAATTGATTTTTACGGTAACTCTATAGCTCTCGGTGTTGTATACCGCCCTCCTACGGCAGATCTTGCATTTCTCGAGCAACTCTACGATTATGTACAGCGTTTCCGGGGTGAGCACGTAAAGTTTTTCTTAGCTGGGGATTTCAATTTGCCGAACATCGATTGGTCAACCATGAATACGATGGGCATGAATGTTAGGCACTCAGAGATTCTTTTGAACACTGCATTTTCATGTGGTCTAGCTCAAATTGTTACTGACCCTACCAGAATAACTGCAAGCACTAGGCATATTCTTGATTTATTGTTTATAAGTTCCGCTGTCAAATGTGACACTGTTGATGTCATGAACGGGCTCTCTGATCACAATTTAGTATTTGGCACCTTTTCCTTTGAAAAGTTTTGTGGCAAAAGCAAGCCTGTGATTGTTGTGAAAGATTTCAACAGGGCAGACGATGAGAGCATCCTGGACTGTTTAGAAATGAATTTGGACGGTTTTAATGTTGACGTAGATGTGAATGTTTTGTGGTGTAAATTCAAGAAAATTTGTCTTCATTGTATTGCCATGTTTGTTCCTGACAGGATTAAGAAAAAGAAACAAAACCCCTGGGTTACGAGACAGATCATACACATGAAAAGAAAGCTTAAGAGAATGAGACGATCAGGTCGGTCTCGAGACCCTGCTATTAACACTCTAAGCGCAGCGCTGAAAACTGAAGTCAAAAAGGCTAAGGACACTTTCTTCACTACAACTTTAGGCAATTTCATGAAAGAAGCACCAGGGAAATTTTGGAGGCATATAGGTGGCACCAAATCCAATAGTATTTCGTTGATGGTTGACGGCTGCCCAGTCTCCGAGGCAAAACCAGTTGCCGATGAATTTAACAGGTACTTTCAATCCGTATACGCCCAGAAGGATAGTCATCTTGTTACCGAGCCTGCTGGGTATTTTTCTTCTATGCCTGATGTCATTGTGAGTCGGAAGGTATTTTAAACTTGCTCCTTAACCTTGACGCTAAAAAATCGGGCGGCCCCGATAACATTCCTACAGTTTTCCTGCACCGTTACGCGGAATGGATTTCACATTACTTGTTCCTCATTTTTAACGCGGCACTAGCACAGTGTTCTCTTCCGGCAGACTGGAGGGGTGCTCGTATCATTCCCATATTCAAGTCAACTGATCGCCTGAGTGTATCCAATTGCCGTCCTATTTCCTTGACCTCAACTAGTTGCAAAATATTGGAACATATAATCTGCCGGCACTTGACCGTATTTCTTGAAGAAAACAAACTGTTATCAGACGCACAGCACGGGTTTCGGCGTGGTTTGTCGACTGTAACGCAGCTCCTTAGTGCATGCCATGATTTTTCACTCCCGATTAATAACAAAGAACAGATTGATGCTATATTTTTAGACTATGCGAAAGCATTTCATAAAGTGCCACATAATAAATTATTACAGAAACTTTACGACATGGGAATAAATAGCAGACTTATCGAGTTCATTAGGGCGTACCTAGAAAACAGGTATCAGTACGTCCAAGTTGACAAGTACTGCTCGGAGGCACTGCAGGTGACATCAGGGGTGCCACAAGGCTCGGTTCTGGGACCGATTTTATTCCTTATTTATGTTAATGACATCGTAAAAGTCAAAAGTCATACACAGTGATGTTAAGATAAAGCTTTTCGCAGATGACTGCGTTCTTTACACCTCTGTTAAATGTGCAACTGACCAAGTTAAACTTAACAAAGCCCTTGCTGACGTTTCAGGTTGGTGCGCAAATTGGAACATGTTTTTGAATGCTGATAAGTGCTTAGTCCTCCGCATATCCAGGAACAAAACCGTTTTACAACATTCTTATTCTGTAAATGGCACTGCACTTAAGGAATCGCCGTCTGTTAAATACCTCGGAGTTACTATTACACACAATCTGAGTTTGGATCTTCATATTAATACAGTCTGCACCAAAGCCTTTAAATCTGTCTGGTTTATTAGACGCAAGCTTTCCAAAGCCCCCATGCACGTGAAACTAGCAGCCTATAAAGCGTTGGTCCGGCCATGTCTAGAGTATGCCTCGTGTCTGTGGGACCCTTATACAAAGAAAAATATTTCCAAATTAGAAAGGGTTCAAAGAACCGCGGCCAGATTCATTTGCAATAAATATAAACGCACTGACAGCGTGACAGAAATGATTGATTATCTTGGTCTCGAGACACTACGAGCGAGGCGTTCCGAATGCAGATTAAAATACTTGTATTTAATATATAACAATATAATAGACATCAACAATCATAATTTCATTACCCCTCACACACTACGCACAAGCTCGCGTTTTGATAACGGGAAAATGATTCATGAATATAGCCCCCTAAACGATACCTTTAAGTATTCATTTTTTCCGAGAACCATACACGCTTGGAATAAATTACCAAGGAATATTGTCGACAGTCCCAGTGCGCAAGAGTTCGTTAAAAACCTGAAAATGCGAGGGTTAAGTTGTACTTGTATTGTTTCTTGTATTCGTGTATTCTTGTATTCGTGTATTCTTGTATTCTTGTATTCTTGTATTTTTGTATTTTTGATTCTTGTATTTTTTTTTTTTTGTGTCCACTCCTGCTTGGAGTCAGCCGACTCTGCAGTATTCGCAAATAAAAAAAAAATAAATAAATATACAGAAAGCTGCGTCCACGTGCATTAGCACTTAATCGATTAAACTCTGCCGCCAGGAGCTGGGTTTCTTAGACGGTCACGTGTAGTTCTAGATTCTGTTTTTTTTTTGTTCTTGTAGCGTTTTCTTCTCTGCCGATGGTGTTTTTAAATGTGAATTCAAACCATGAATATGTGTTTTTTTCTGCTTCCGGGTCGTGGTTAATATGTCTTGCCTTACAAAAGAGGGAGTTTCCGCAATAAACCAGTTGGTAGTAGGCGCTCTTTGTGTCCTCCCCTATTTTTCCTGTGTGTGTGTCTTATGCGCCATTCTTAACTTCTACCTTCGGCCCTGGCAATGCGCTACATTACCAGCTGACGAGGACACCTGAATAAAGCGCCCGGATTTCACCGCCCCCCTGGGCCACGGCACTGCTCACGAAATGCCTCGCCAGTCACCGTTCCTGTTGTTCCAGGTTGGTTATTACGAATTTTCTTGTTACCGAGAGGATAATGTCTTTCTTGTAGCAGTGTCGTGGTCACCCCATGTCCTGAAACGTTCCCGCACGGCGGCAGTGTACATTTGGCGCATTTTGGTTCTGGGTGGTGACGTTTTAAACAAACCCAGGCCCTATGACGAAGGGCGAAGAGGAAAAGCTCGAACTGGTTTATGAAACTGTTCAAAGGCTCGAGACGAACCACACGAACATCCTCGAAAGTGTTAACAAGATTCTTATAATTCATATTGGCTTCCAAAACGAAATGAAGACTTTAACTGATCGGTGCGTGAACTTGAACTTAAAATCGAGTCTAGTCCAGTTCTTCAAAGTGACTTAGTCTTTAGCTACCCGTGTGCAGGAACACGAGGAACTGGAACAACAATATGAATTCTGCGCTGCTGTCTGCGAGCAACTTCAGAAAGCCCGTGACCTGTCTTCCACTCACGTCAAGGTAGCCAGGAAAAATAGCGACACTTTGGAGTACGGCGGCAAGGACGTTGTGTTCGAGAAGGACCAACTTGTGCTTCTTAAGTATCCGCCATGGTCTGAAGTCGGCACGTTATTCACAGGTCCGCACAGGATCTGTACTTGAGGAAGTTTAATATGGACAGAATCGAGCATGCTCTTAAGAACGAAGACAGCCTAAAAGCGGCGAAGGGGATATTAGGCATAGGTAAAAACTAGACGTATACGTTAAGAGACAAAGAGGGCAGTGTCATTAGCAATATGGCTAAGATAGCTAAAATAGCCGAAGAGTTCTGCACAAATCTATAATTGAACGGGTATATGTCGTGTGTGCTCTTTTGTTCTGTCCCCTCTTCTTCGCGCAAGCACGTACCCGTTCCAATATGAACCAAATCGCCCAAACAAGAGTTTTACTTACTACAAATCTATAATGTAGCGAATGTAATAAGAATGTTACTGAGAGAGGGAGTAGAACACAGTAATGGGGCATCCCGCCAGTAACGGAGGAGGAAGTAAAGAAAACCTCAGGAGCAATGCAAAAGGGGAAAGCAGCTGGTGAGGATTAGGTAACAGCAGATTTGTATAAGGATGCAGGGAACATTATGCTAGCCACCCTCTTTACGCAATGCCTTACGACTTCGAGCATACCAGAAGCTTGGAAGAATGCTAACATTATCTTAATTCATAAGAAAGGAGACGTCAGGGACTTAAAAAGTTACAGGCTGATCAGCTTAATGTCCGTTAGGTAATTAGGTAATCGCTAATAGAGTCAGGACCACCTTAGACTTCAATCAACCAAATGATTAGGCAGGCTTTTGTAAAGGTTTGGTTTATTAGGGTTTCATGGCCCAAAGCGACTCAGGCTATGAGGGACGTCGTAGTGGAGGCCTCCTAAAATTTCGACCACCTGAGGCTCTTAAAGGGACAGTGAGGAGAGCTCTATTAATATTTTTTAAAACGAAATCCGATAGTTCGGCATTTCATGGCTTTGTTGCCACTTTGCTGGAAGCAAAAGATGCATTTATTTCTAAGAAATTTTAATTCCAAGTTGAAAAAGTTTTTCCCGCCGCTCTGATTCAATCTTGGGACTCTCTTATGACGACACAGGACTAAGTGACGTGAAACATGACGTAAGGCAGGCTCCGTGACTTCTGGTGGCCAGCAGTGCGGCCTAGCAGCAGCCGAAAAGAAAGCTACCGCTGGCCGCACGTTGAAGGCATCTATCGGCTATTGCGGCCGCCGCTACCGTCGCTTCGTTTACCTTTGCACCGGCGTGTTGCCAGCATTACGATGCATCCCGTTCTCGAAGTAGTAAACGAAGTTCTCGCAAATAGACACCTTTAGCATACCGTGCACCTTCTTACCGTTAGCGGAATACCGAGAGCCCGCCTACCGCCGGTGAGCAGGCGCTGATTGGTCCCGATGCTGCAGGCGCGCGCGTAGCTGCCGGGTACGTTGCGCCGTCTGGCGACGTCAAGGAGATTTGCGCATGCATTGGCTTTGCTAGCAACACTGTTTTGTCCTATGATGTCATCACGCTTGTACTTGCGAGTTTGGCCTGTGGCGGCGTACTTGTATTTTGGTTCTTGCTCTTTTTGACGTTACAAGAGCTTTGTCAGTATGAGTTGCGTTTTTGTAATCAGGAGCTGGTATTCTGCTGATACAAGCCCACTTCAATTTCTCCTCAGTGCCCCTTTAACGTGCACTGTCACGGGCCTCCTAAGTACACGGGCCACAGTACACGGGCCTCTAGCATTTCGTCTCCATCCAAATTCGACCGCCGCGGCCGGGACCGAACTCGCGTCTTTCGGGTCAGCAGCCGAGCGAAATAACCACTGAGCCACTGCGGCGTCGCACTATCAATCAGGTGATAGAGAAATGCGCAGAATGTAACCGACTCCTGTATATAGCCTTTATTGATTACGAGAAAGCATTTCACTCAGTGGAAGCCTCAGCTGTCATGCATGCAGTGGTTGTCCCAGAGATTGGTTTTTTGGGGGGGGGACGGACTTCCCTATAATAAAAAAAAGAAAAACAGATAGAAACAATTTTTTATGGACATTTTATTTGTAGAACAATTTTTGTGCGTTCCTTTTGTTGAAAAATAAATGGCGAACGATGTAGATGTTATACCATAACTCTTGCCTTGAATGATAACGGTTACGTGAGCAATATTCATTTCGATGCCCTGCTGGTTGTGCTCTTCTCCTTTAAATGGTTCGCCTAATTAGTAACACAACTCCTAATTATTCACGCTGATTTCTATCTTTCCTCCCATTTATCTTCCCCAAGTTATGCACAGAGGAGGGCTCCGTGCTCCTTTGCTGGGCATGGGTGCTTTAGTCGTGGCCTGTATACTGTGCTCTGTGACTGTGTCCTTCACTGTGTTGTGACTTTGGTTTTGTGCTGTTTTGTTTTGATTATGTTTTTACTTTTCTGATTTTCGTTGTAGCCTGCACTTTGTTCTTACTTTCTGATTGTTGTTGAGATCATGATTATGTTGTGACTTTGGTTTTGTCACTTTTTATTTATTTCGCGGACTGCACGCTGTGCTTTGGCTGCCTGTCTGTGACTAACTTTCACTTTGATGTGTCTTTTGTGCACTTTTCTTGTGAGTTATTTTTTTTACTGCTCTGTCTCTCTCTTTAAATTATTGTTTTTCTTTGGAGCATTTACTTCTTTTTCATTTATCGAATTGGCGTTAAGCCTGCCAAAGCACTGCTGGTCCGGTCACCTGTCTCTCTATTTTATGTTTTTTTTACCTCTTCTGAGAGGAGCAATACAAGGGCAAAAGTTCGTTGGATGAGATATTCCGCCAAGGTGGTTCCAGCAAGATCAAAGCACCTGTCCGGGCATTTCACAAGCGCGGTTGGCGGCCTTCATTATACTCAGTTCGGGGAAGGGGCTTTGTTCTGCCCTTCGTCCCATCCGACAAGGCGGCTGGTCTGCGCGCCTTGTGAAGCCAACAGGAGGGATGATCCCCACGCTGGCGCCGCTGTGTCCCATGGTGGGGTAGGTGCTAATGGTTGATTTTAAATGAAAAATTACAAAGGTGACGGAAAAGAAAGTTGCCGGCCACGGCAGTAGCTAACTAATATTGCAAGCACGCGAGCTGCAGGCGGCGGAGGTTAAAGGGAAAGGGAGGATAGCGAGAAGAAGTATAGAGGAGAGCGACAGCAAGAAAGGACAGGGGAGAGCTTTCTACGCTATTTATAAAATGCAACAAGTAATCAAGTTCGCGCCGTTCGCGCGCTAATTTCCAGGTTCTGTCCAAAAATAAGAGCGCGAGAGTAGAGTGGCCAGTATGCACAACCATTTACAGAAAAGGACAAAGTGTACGTAGCGTCCTGTCTCGGACTAGTCGGGCGCGCGGCACACTGCACTAGCGGCCGGGGTGGGGCGCCCGGCCGCGTATACCGTCCGAGGTAGCACCCACGGAGCGTTCGTGTCACGCGTGCACTACCTGGCAAAGAGCAAGCGGGAAGTCAAGCCTGTCTGCTCGCCCATGGTGGGATAAAGACGTGGAATGGTGGCTCCCTTCCGCCCCGACGAAGTTGACGGCCACCTCAACCGCAGCTGAATGGCACCGCCACCACCGCCGTCGTCGGCGCTAAGGCGCTAAGGCGAGACAACGATGGGGGCATGGCAGGACCCTGATACCTCGACAATAACTACGGATTTTACTCTTACAACCTGTAGAACGTAGAATTGTGCGAAATAAGGCAGGCGCAAACATGGTGAACGTACAAAGTACGGGACTACATGACTCAACACAGACGCAAAAGCTTTCCACTTCTACGTCAAAAATCACATTTTGCCTTGTGAGAGCCCGAGAAGAGACGTTCGGGAAGATGTGCAAAGGATTTTATTTTATTTTTTCTTGGGGGGGGGGGGGGGGGGGAGGTGACCACCTTCCTCCGCCTCCCCTTAGGACCGCCACTGCATGCATGCATTGCGCAGTCAGGGTGTAGAAAACTTTTGTGCAAATATTAGAAGACATCTATATCGACTGCACAGCTACCATAATCCTCCATAATTTCAGCAATAAACTTCCAGTAAGGAAGGGTGTCAGGCAGGGAGACACGCTCTCGCCAATGCTTTTCACGGCCTGTTTACAGGAGGTATTCCAAGGCCTGTAAGTGACACTGACGCCGTACCTCAGGCCGTTCGCCGGACTTCAGCAATCTGGTTCGGCGTACTAATTTCTTGTGTGGAGAAATACTTGACAGTGCGCACATCTGTAGGTGCACAGTGCACGTAATCATAGTGTTATATTTTGAGCTTATTTTCCAGTGCACTCTTCGCAACGCTTAGGAAACTTTTTACGTAGTTCAAAGTTTGTTAAGCTTATGCTGTTCCTTTATTCTAGTTTATTCCATAGTTGAAACAACAGTCTTTCAGCCAGGGCATGTCGCGCACCTACAGAGATGATGATGTTTGGCGCCTCGTGTGCGTGAGTGAAGGGAATAAATGATCAGGTCGCATGTGAATTCTGGGTGTTGCGGGTGCAGGTGCGGGTGCAGAGGCCTGCGGGTGCAGGCCTCTGAACGCCTGCTCTAACGACGGCCACAACAGAGCCGTCACACGCGCATAAAACCTCATCGAAACCACCGTCTGTCTAATGTCCTCGTGGAAGCAGGGCGCAGAGTTCCTGAAAACTCACGGCGCAGAACACATTTTTTTATTTATATATATAGCAAACCAGTCGAACAACTTTAAACGAAATAGCCCCACTGCGCCAGCAGAGCCACCTCTGCCGGGGCGACTTTCGGCCGCCAGTAATCGCGAGATGTGGCACTTATCTCTTGACTGTATGCGTGCCTGGTACTTGTCGCCGGGCTCCCGCGTGCCTTCAACATGTACCGCTTCTGGGACGTCGTCAGCTGTCAGAGTGAACACACATTTGCAATTCCAAAGACAGAGTGGGGTCACACTAATGACTCGTAACAGGCGTGCCTCTGTACGCATGTATAATGTATCGCCACTAGATGTTTCAATTTGGCACATTTTACGCGACAAGTTCATCCGTCAAAAGCAAAGAAGGGGGAGGGGCGAGCAACAGCAACATTACCGCGGCATTAAGACCCCCTGCTTAATCGTTCCTTCCGGGGACGCCGTCGTCTGCACTGGGCACCGTCCTCTGCGGCTCTGAAGGCACCAACCAGTGTCGATCTTGCGTGCCGGGAGCGCCGGCGTGCAAACAGCGTCCCCGTACAGGAGCGAATGAAAGCCCTGGCCTCCGGGTCGCACAGCGTCGACAGAATCGAAGTGCTGAGGGGGCACCTGGAGTCGGGGAGTAGAAGCCCATTAGCACCTCCTGCACCGATTTGAGACCGCGATAAGGATCACCGTGAAGGGCCCATCCTGGTTTCAACAAGGTGAGAATGGGACGTCCCGGCAACGGCGCCGCCTAATGGAGTGCCGCCGAGAGCGCGTTTCCTATCGGCTGACTCCAATCTCTGCAGATCATTCATGTTTGAACTTATTACTCATAGCTTCACCCGTGGAAGAGGGTGCGCTGCCGCGATACAGAAGTGGGATATATCGACTCCCTGCGTCTTCCCGGTGCTCTGCGCGGGCGTGCGGTTAGGGGCGTTCCCGCCGCGGTGAGCCTGTGCTACCCTCCCCGCGAATGTGAGAAGATGCTGATGGGAGTGGTCTGGGCGCTCTAGATGTGCGGTGCCGATAAAGTCGGCACCCACTTTAGTGGCCGTGATGAATCGGCTCCGGTCCCGAAGCTGAGCACAGACGATGCGGTGGTACGGTGCTAATGAAGACGTACACTTCTGCTTGTGGTCCGGTGGTGGACGCAAAAGAAGCAGATGAACGGAAAACTGGGCGAGCTCGAATTGGTTGTAGAACACCGCGCTTAAAACGGACACGACACAAAGGAAAGACAGAACAGGCGCTTCTCGCCCTTGCCTTTGAGTAGCCTTAGTTATTCTAGCTATGTTCTAGAGGGGGCAGAGGGGTGTCCGCTGCTAGAAGGTGACGGCGCTCGCAGTGAATGCAGCTTTTATCCTTGTCATCGAAATTTGCGACGGGGCAACGCCTTCACAAGCGCCGAGCCTGACGGCTCCGTGTGCGTGACAGATGTCGTTAACGTATGCGATGGCTCCGGGTCGATGGAATCAAGAAAAAAAAAGACCAGTTTGAGAATAGAATTCCTCAAAAAAGTACGCCTGCAAATTCCATCCTTCTGATGCCGCAAACACGACAGCCGGAAGTCATCCCAAAAAACAGCGGCAATCTAATTCACCCCATCTTCCCTCCTCTGCTCTTACACGAGGTGGGGACCCAGGTGCCACTCACTGCATCGCAGCTCGAGTGAATGCGGTTCCCTCCTCTTCTATCTATTATCCGCGGTGGCTCAGTGGTCACGGCGCTCGGCTGCTGACCCGAAAGACGCGGGTTCGATCCCTGCTACGGCGGCCGAATTTCGATGGAGGAGAAATTATAGAAGCCCGTGTATACTGTGCGATTTCAGTGCATGTTAAAGAACCCCAGGTGGTGCGAAATTCCCGGAGCCCTTCACTACGGCGTCCCTCATAGCATGAGTCGCTTTGGGACGTCAAACCCTAATAAACCAAGCCAATCTTCTATTATCTCTGCTGTCCGGTCCATGCATCAATTAGGTCCCGATTATGCCGGAGCCGTGAAAAAAAAGAGGCGATGACAATGTAGGAGAAGAAAACACCTCGAAAGGGAGCACGCTGACTAACTGACTAACTTACCCTCGCACCCGACAAAATAGGAGCTTCTGTTACGCGTGCAGCCGTCCTGCACCCTAGAATTTTAGGGGCGGGTGCATATGGCCAAAATAGCCGCCAGTGCATGCAAGGATGTTCCTTTCAAAAATATAAAGCTGGCTTGATATCAGTGCTGCATGCCGGACTAATTAGGGAATAGAAAATGTTTGGTCAAAATACAAAATATGTTAGCGTAGTTCCTGTGACAGCATCACGTGCACGTGTGAAGCAGTAACATGCTTGTTCGGCATTTTGCCCACGTTTCCCTGATGCATCGACGCGATTTTTAAGGCAACATTCCACATGGCGATCCCCACTTTAATAATTATGAAAACAGTACAAACGCTCTGACGGTGCCGATAATATGCGCTCTTGATGAATGCACTTTGAGGCATGGTTTAAATCTTTCGCAGCTGAGAACATACATTGCAGCGGCTACAAAATATTAATTCACTTGCTGCTTAAAAAAAATACGAGCTTTGTTTTTGTTACAAATGGCAACAAAAGTTGTTGGAATAATACGTATGCCGTAAATGTGGGGCGCATTGCTTGTTTTGATAATAACGCGCTCCTGTGCTGAATCCATATCAGGGTAAAGCAGTTACGACAGCATCGCAGTGAAAAAAAGAAATCATTATGTTGAAGTCTTGCGACGAAATGTTTCAATCAGAGTACTTTCTGCGCGGAAACAATTGATCCAAATGATGTCCGAATCCTAGTAAATAAAGCCATAATAGAACACACGTTTTCATTTCAATATATAGGTGTCACATATTTGACAGCACCTTACACTGCCAAAACCAAATTGAGGCAGTCTGCAGGAAATTGGCATCTGAATGCCATACCCTTCATCAGGTTAAGGAATTCGTTGACATGTCTACATTACGTATGTTTTATTTTGCCTTCATTGAAAGCCATCTATCATACTGTGTCGAAGCATGGGGGGGAACATGCCATACGTATGTAGATCCTATTATGTGCCGACAAAAGCGTTCATTAAGGATAATAAGTCTAACCGTTTTCAGCACAGCACACAGCACAGCACATTCTCTAAGTCAGTGATTCTTCAATTTTATATACTGTACCTTTTAAAAATCTCTGTATGTGTTGAAAATATAGTAAGACACAACCGCCCTGTTTATGCATCAATACTTTATAGCCCGCTTCGGTCCACTAGAAACCTCTTCGGCAATTTAAACCTGCCTCCTATCCGCAATGTATATGCTGAGCGTTTAGTGCAGTCTGCTGGAGTATAAATCTTGAATGCGATAATCATTTCTTTGAAAAACTCACACAATTTTGCTGGTACGTTGAGAAACACTTCACTGAAATAACTGATTTAGCCTGAAATTCTTTTTCCTGATCATTTTCTGCTGTTATGTACTTTGTATGTAACACGATAGTTTGTACTTACAATTAATGTTCGAAAGTTTTTGCATGTCATGTTTTCAAAGCTGCTTTCTTTATTTTTTAGTCTTCACGAATGTTGTCTACTAGTGTTATTTAGGCTTTTTTGCTGTATTTTGTGTACTTGGACCCGCACTAGCCGTTGGCTATGGGTCCAAAAAGTATTTTCTCTTTTTCTAAAAGAAATGAGAAATCAATTAAAGATGGAAACTGAAATTCTACTTTACAAACGAAACCCTGCACAAGAAACACGAGCAAAATTAGCTATTTCTTGAAGCAAGAACTGTGTCAACTGGAAGGAAGGTGACTGTGGAGACTTGAAGTTAATTATGTCTCCACAAGGGCTTGAGAACCTGAAAGGTCGAGGTGGGGAAAAAAAAAATGATTTTGCCACAACTTGCATAGCTCCCCAAAACTGAACAAGTAGCAGGAGGTGCCCGTGCAGGCCATTACAAAAAGTTAAATGCTGTCACACTTAGTTTCGTGCCCGAAAGCTAAATCGGAGACGCGGTGGTGGAGGACTCCGAACTATTTTCGGCAATCCTGGGTTCATTAATATAATAATAATAATAACTTGTTGATTTCCATCGAGTGATGGGGGAGACTGCGGATAAAAGCCGCTTGACAACAAGCAACTTGACTGAAGCCCGTAGCCTCCCTACAAAGCAGGCAGCGATAGAACAACAAAAAAAAAACTCGCAGAAAGCACAATATTCAAAATTAATGCACGCACACTTGATAGTCACAAGAGGTAAATAACAAAAGGCAAGATAACACTTTTAGTTGTTATTGTAAGCAAGGATTGTTAATGAAATGTTTGCGTAGGGTTCGTACAGAAACCGTATGTGAATCTATACCTGATTTGTGGAATGAATTTCAGATTCATCTTTATCTATCAGATTCATCTTTAGTAAATATAAAAGAGAGGATTCTCCGTCTTTACTATTGCTTGAAAATAAAATCAGTACGCTGGAAAACAGGCGGAAGATAAGTCGTCTCCAATTTTTACATAACATTATAAATGGAAAAAGCGCACTTCAGCGGCCTCATTGCGTAATACCTCCAAGTTCACGCCAGACAAGACACAGACATAACCTTTCACTTACGCCAATATTTTCTAAAACAAAATCCCATATGAATAGTTTCTTTCCGCGTACTATACATGAATGGAATTCTATACCTGTCGAGGTATTGCAGTCACAAAACTTTGCAGAAGGGCTGGAAAAACATCTTTCTTCCATAAACTAACTGAAACAAAACCAGTGTTCACAGTCTGTTATGTTTTCCTAACTCCTTCACTCTGTGGTGCCTTTTTTTTTCCCCCAGAAACAGTTCCGTTGTTTTGAGTAAAAATTACCCGCCTGTTTGTTATTTCACATGTGCCACTCTTCATGTTTGTTAGTTATTGTGCTGGTGCCAGAATGTATTCATTGAGTAACACTGCTACACACAGCATTATTTTTCGTTAGTGTTTATTGTTATTTTGCATTGTCACACTTTTTACTGTATTGCCCCTCCTGCTAGGACCAGTGTATTGGCCTGCAGTATCAATAAATAAATAAATAAATAAATAAATAAATAAAAGGGTTGGCAGTGTGTATGACACTTTTTGCCTGGAATAATTTGCCCGCGCAGTGACCACCTTCCACGGTTCTGTGTAACGGGTGGTGTAGAGTATGTCAGTGTATGCACTGACATTACACCCCGCACGGGCGTTTCAGCCATTCACTGCTCTCAGCTCTCGTTCTGGGCAAACTCGCGAACATCGTCTGTGCACCGCAGCGCACCGAGCAGAGAACATGGCCTAGAACTGCTCGAACCTGAAGCGAGCATCTCCGTCCGCCCGCTGAACTCGGAACCGGCGCGCCGCCAGTGGAAGCAGGCTGTGCGGGCCCGTGAGAGCGCCATTTAAAGGGAGCCGAAGGTCCACTGGTCCGCAGAAGCATCTGTCGAGCGTTTCCATCACACCCTGCACTCCGCGTTCGGCCTGATGTGTTTCTCTCAATCCCGTACCGCTACGTTTTGTTGATTCATTTAATTTTATGAAGAGCAGTGCCTAGGGGAATTATGTGCCTATCTATCCTATAACATCTGTCCTATAACTAATGCCCTGGCATCGCCCTGTGCGGGCCTGTCGCTTGTCCTCGGGTTACCAACGCAGCGCACAAGGCGAGCAGTCTCACCGGTCGAAAGCCGCGGCTACAAGACGGGAGGCTGAGAAGACGTGCGCCCCAGCTTGCGGGTAAGCAGCTAGCAGAGTACCTAACACCGCCAGAGGATCTCTGCCGCAGATCCATGTTACGGGTTCTCGCGCGAACACTACCGCACGACTGCTGTCCCGTATTTCCCCCGTCCAAATAGTGAAGGAACCCCGCCCGAAGGCAACCCCCCAACTTCTTTGGGAGCATGCCAGGAGGGAGGATGCCGTCCCAGAGTGTGCTACGCCTTGCCTGCCATACACTTCATGCTCCCCTCTGTTTTCGACGACGACATAGGCGACATTTTGCCCTGCCGCGGTGGCTCAGTGGTTATGGTACTCGGCTGCTGACCCCAAAGACGCGGGTTCGATCATAGCCTTGGCGGCCGAATTTCGATGCAGGCGAAATTCTAGAGGCCCGTCTACTGTGCGATGTCAGGGAAAGTTAAAGGATCCTAGGTGGTCGAAATTTCCGGAGCTCTTCCCTACGGCGTCCCTCATAGCCTGAATCGCTTTGGAACGTTAAACCCCAATAAACGAGGCCATAGGCTACATTTTTTTTTTAAACATATATTTCGCCACCATCGAAATGCTGACCAAGCGAGTGAAAATAAAAAAAAAATCGGCAAGGGGCCAATTCATGGTAACTTTTAAGTCTCAAGAAAATTATTATATTTAATCACTCCGCATTTTCCATAACTGGCAACTGTTGCTAATCGCTGTGTATGCTGCTCCGATGCTGCTCATTCCAGCTTCCGTGTGCGCACTGTAAAATGCCAATAAACTCAATTCAAAGCTGGAAGCGAAACTACATTTCTGCCGCTAGGCAGCCATCGGTACCTTCGGGCCCTTGTTGATTGTTGAAAAGTGTAATTTTTATTGAGTTAGGACTACTACTGTTGGTTACGCCTCGTCGCGTAACCCTGGTCGGTAGGGACGGTTGGCCTTGAAAAGCCGCTGCGCCGAGCAGGTGGTGCGCCGTTGCTTCAGCGGCGTTCCGCCAGATGGCAGCGCCATCGGCGTGCCTGAGAGGTTTGGACGATAACAGGTGGGCAGCTAAGGTATTTAAATATTTATACAGGAAGAGCGTTCACTCACAGTGGCGGAAGAGAACTAGAAAACTAACCAGTAAGTATGCCGGTCATGAGGACAGAGAAAGAAAGAGCATTAAACGACAGGTTAAAAACGCGGAAGTTAAAAATTGGATGGATTCAATGGAAAAGAAACAGTGTAGAACTATATCGGTACTGGAAAAGGCAGATCAGAAACGAATTTTTGCCGCCGCGGTGGCTCAGTGGCTAAGGTGCTCGGCTGCTGACCCAAAAGACGCGGGTTCGATCCCGGCCTCGGCGGCTGGAATTTCTTTGGAGGAGAAATTCTAGAGGCCCGTGTACTGTGCGATGTCAGTGCACGTTAAAGAACCCCAGGTGGTCGAAATTTCCGGAGCCCTCCACTACGGCGTCTCTCATAGCCTTAGTCGCTTTGGGACGGTAAACCCCCCAAAAACCAAAAACCAAACCAGAAACGAATTTTTCTATGATAACTCAAGAGGCTGTGCCCTACTTTTTGAAGCTAGGTCAGGGTGTCTTAGAACGCGCAGCTACAAAAAGAAATTTAACGAAGAAGATGACACATGTGTAGTGTGTGGTCGATCTGTGGAAACAATTGAACACCTCATACTCAAATGTGATGGTATCCATCCGGATGTCGATGCAGGCACGGTCACTTTTCCTGAGTCCCTAGGGTTTAAAGATAACAATGATCATGTAAATAAATCTGCAGTGGAAGTTAGCAAAAAGCGATTGGAGGATTGGTGGCTGAAAAGCAGAGATGTGGCATAAGGTTAGAAGTGTAAGAAACCGTAGGTAAAGAAGATGGCGAATCTTAAGGAGAACTGACAACACAGTTGAACAAAAATAAAGAAAGAAAAGCTGAGCATGGCGGCAATTGCCACCATCCCCGTTTCAAAGGGGGCGCTCCTATCCATCCATCCATCCGCGCGGCAGCGGCGAGAGCAGTTTGCTCTCTCTGTCAGTTTGCTCTGAGCAGTTTGCAGCATACGTCCTGTAGTACTTGTGTCTTTTTTGTCCCCGTTTTTTCGTGCTGCTAGGTTTTCAAGATGGATCAATACCAACTGGCCCAAAGTTCAGTTCTTTTGCTCTGTCTCCGACAGATGGCGCCACTAGGAGGTTCGCACACTTCTGGCCTTCGAAGCCGGCGTTTGCAGCATTGGCACGCAGTGCGAAACGCTGCTGCGCAGCTTGTGTACGAACGTCGACTCTTAAACAACCCAGCTGTAATTAGCCTAATTTCTATTCGGACCACATAAATAAATAACACCGAATAGGAAATTCGTCCATTTGGGGAATCGAATCAGGGTCTCCAGAGTGCGAGACGAGCACGCTAACCACTCTGTCATGCCAGCTCGATGGTTTGGAATGAACAAAGGAGCGTCTAGTGAATACGGTGTCTTCGTTCACTCTCATCTTCCTCCCTTCCTGTTACGGCGAGGTTCACGTGTCCACCGAGATATTCGAAACAGATGCATTTCCTTACCTCAAAAACCAATTTACCGACGTGGAAGGCGTAGCCGAACGGGCGATGGCGTTCTATGGACGCCCTATGGTCACGTGACCAAATGTGGCGGCACCCATGCTCCCGCGCTGCTAAGCGTCTATAAATGCGCGCTTGCCTTGGCGTGAATGCTTTGCTATGCAGTCCTCTAAGGAGAACTGGCAGCGACAGGAAGAATCGAGAAAGCGACAACGTGCACAACAGACGCCATAACAGCGTGAAGAACGTCTTTCAAAGCGTCGTGCTAAGGATGCAGCTCGGCGACAACGTTCTACCTTGCAGAGTGGTTCCACGTCATCGGTCACAGATGAATCTCAACACCTGACTGCTCAGGAACGCCGCAATGCTACCAGGCGAAGGCAACGCTCCGAAGAATCGCCAGAAGAACGCGCGCAAAGACTCGAAAAACAGCGGATTACCGAGGTTGCCATTGCTAACGCAATTTACCCGGTTAACCAGAGCTAAACCACTGCCAATTTTTTTTAATGAATGCTTGTTCGTCGCTTCTGTTTCTTGTGTCTGTGTACAAAGTATGCAATATGATAGTGATTTTGCACTTGTGTTCATAATGCACTTTGATTACACACATTGGCAGTTAAGTACTTGCATTCCCAAAGAAGAAATGCAAGTCAATAAACGGTCGTTGATCACTTTTGGGGAGCTCATTTTTTTTATGTCTCCATCTTTAAGGTTTCTTTAAGGCGTTTCGCATGTAATGAATATTCGTACGGCAATAAGGTGCCTGCAGAACACCATTTATTTCACATTCTAGTACACTCTCGTCTGTGATCCCCTAACAATTAATGATGTTAGTTTTGAGTGAAGTAGTACCAAAAATGCTCAATTACATAGTGAAACTATCAGTTAAAGGCACAGCACTGACTCACGACTGATGATCTTTATTGCTGTCAAACAATAAATAGGTGAAAAACGAGTACGACCAACACACGGCACTGCATCAAATATTTACTGCTTAAGACAAAACAAAGATATCGGTGAATAAAAAACGTTGGAAAATTCACAACTCTACCATCCAAGCTGCTGAGGTAGCCTATACTCGGGGACGGCTTTCTGTGGCTATGGAGTAGAAGGTAGGAGTGCACGCCGCCAGCTTAAAGGGGTGGAGACACCAAATTTTGAAGCTATAAAAAGCCTCCTATGGGATTCCTATGTATTCAAGGGCACTCACAGCCAGGTGTTGGACACAACAAACGCTTAAAAAATATTTTAATTCGGTTCCAAAGATTACCTAAATGCTCACTCTCACGATCTAGACCCATCGCTAGCGCCATCAACGATGGCGTCACAAGGTGGGAAGAAAAATTAAAGTTTTAGTGACGTCATACCAAAATACAGTGACGTACGATGAGCGGGGCACAGCCGCGTGAGCGCAGTCGACGCACCAGCGAGCCGCATTTGCTGCTAACCGCCCCTCGCTCGGTTTGCGGCGCGCCGTAGCGAGCAGCGTCGCACCGTCCGATTGCAGCTCGCCGCCTGCGTCCGGCCTGCTAGATGTCAACGGCGGGCCGCTCGCGGCAAACGCAACGACGGGAAGCGGCAGCGTCATGATGACATAGGGCGCACTCCTTGGAGCCGGGCGGCCTGCGCGTGCGCCAGTCTTCGTGCCGACCGCCGGCATCTGAAGAACGCGATAGTATTGTTTGTTCACGTTCATAGCAAACCCTGGGATATATGAATATCAAAAATGCATCGTTTCTGATGATCGTTCGCAAATACCGAGTTCCTGGTAGAAGTGATGACTGCGATGCAAGCAAATTTCATCCCATAGCCGGTTTTGTGCTGCTGCTACCTGCGGTTCGCTTGCCGTCTGCTAGCTAGTTTCGTTGCTGAAGACGTCGTGGAAATCGAGCATATCTTTTATTATGGGACGAGTTCAGAGTAAAGGGGTGCCGAGCGGAGCACGTTTCTGAGCGCTGGCCAGTCCCGAAGCGCCCTCAGCTGCGAAGTCAATGCGAAACCAGCTAGGCCTAGCGACGACTAGGGCAGTCTGGGACCAGCGCGCAGGTCGTCGCCCGGCGTTGCCGCAGGCAGTGTCGTTGCCGAAAGATCCACTTTTAGCACAGTCATGCTGTCGTATCTCGAATCTAGGAAGCATATCCTTTCTGGTAGCATGGCTGTTTTGTATTTTCTTGTGCGGACGTCAAGTACGCAGAGCCTGCCGGCCGGTCGGCCAGCCTGGATACCGTCTGCCGACGTCATAAAAGCGAGCTGAAGAGTGTTCTTGACGTAAATAATAAACCATGGGACAAGAAATGTGAAAAAATTGTCATTTTTGAGGATCGCTGACTAATACTGAGCTGCTGGTAGAGGTAACAACTGCGATATGAGCAAATTTCTCGCCACAACCGCCTCGCAGCTGCCGCTGGCCCGACGTTCGGGTCCGGCTCGCCTGGCGCCCGCTAGCTCCGCTGCCGAAGGCGTCGAGAAGATTGACCATACTATTATTTTATTGTGAGATGATGCTGTTCACTCTAAAGCTATTTGTGAAAAGTAGGCCTTTTATTATAGCGCAGGCGACTTCCGAAGCGCCGGCCGCTTGCGAAACAGGCTATAAGCCTAGCGACGACCACGGCAGCCAGGCAGCAGCAGAGCTCGTCGCCCTGAGCGCCCGCGAGCGGTGCCGTTGCCGAAAGCTCCCAACATAAGCAGGCATGCTTTGTCGCTGCTCGAGTGTAGCTGGCAGTTCTGATAACAAGGCGATCTTGTCTTTTCTTGTGATATTTGTACACCATCCCAAGCAGCGCTCAGGTACTGCTGCACGGCGGCGAAGTGTGACACCGGTTGTGGGCGCAGCTTGGGTAGAGCGGCGCAGCGATGCTTAC
Organism: Amblyomma mixtum; assembly: GCF_055824585.1. Lineage (NCBI taxonomy): Eukaryota > Metazoa > Arthropoda > Arachnida > Ixodida > Ixodidae > Amblyomma > Amblyomma mixtum. The sequence goes on from NC_143021.1 coordinate 110,803,718, forward strand.
TTGCATTTTGCGAAGTGTTTCGCATCCTCACGCGAACCCGCGAAGGCGATGTTAGCGTGTGATAAAAAAAAAGTCGATGTCCTCACTCATTGGAATCAGTTCTGTCAGAATCCGAGCTGCTAGCCATGCCGTTGTTTTTTTCACGCGCTGGTCAGCACGTGTGTGAGAAAGCAGACGATGCAGCAGTCGGTGCGTCCCAACTTTTGTGGGCCCACGTGACCAGGCGAAGTAGTTGATCTTCCCCCTCCGTGACGTCACTGTACAACTCGGCGTTCCGAAACCGAAACCGAAAATCGTTCACCTAAAAATGCGATAATAAATTATTCACTGTGAATATATGAATATTTGAGTGTGTATCATGCTTCCTGGAGCCATAAGAAGCGTTTGAAACTAAGAGCGCGCGAACCACAAAATTGGTGTCTCCACCCCTTTAAACGCCTATCCCTCTGTCCCTCGTGAGAGCGCGATAAGAGCGCGCTTGTGAAAGCCTCGCGCTCGTAGCTTCCATTGCATGACCACAGAAAGCTGTGTGAGCGCAACAGAACTTCTTTTCGTGTGAGCGCAACAGAACGTTTGCTTACGCGCTTTTCTCGCTCCCGATGGATCAAATGCATCAACAACAATCTGCCGCATGCGCTGGTGCTAATGCATATGCGGTATGGTTGTTCGGCTGAAAGCAGAGGTGCAGTTTTAGCACGGCAGCCAATATATGACCAGATCGCTTTCGGGAGGTGGTTTTAAGGGGCTCTCGTGTTCGCTCAGACGGTCATTTAGGCATCTCTTGTTCCCAATAAATCGCGTCCTACATACTTTTGCTGCCGGTAGAACTTGAAAACACTGCATTTAAATAGTTGCTGACATTAACATTTTAGTTAATGTCCTTTCTTACTGTCACTTCCCTCTGTACTTCTCCTTGCTATCCTCTCACTGCCCCTTTATTTTCGCCGGCCGCAGCTCTGGTGCTGAATATATTCGACAGCAATTGCCGCAGCTGGCAGCACCTTTCGTTCCTTCTTCTACTCTTGAAGTGATTAGCCACAGATACTACACAGTTACCCCCTCCACGACATACTGTCGCGACCAAAATAATGTGGAACGCAAGTTCGCGGAAAAAAATTTCATTGTGACTCTACTTCGTGACCCAAGTCGCATGGTATTGTTGCCAGCAGACGGAGCATACTTGTGCTTTCACACTCTGACTCATTTCAGGCGACTGCATTGCGTGACTGCGCAGAAATAATTTTTTCCCAACTGAGTCCCGTAAACATTTGATGGCGACAGTATATATCGCGACATGGAGGAAACAAAATTTCTAATTGCTCTCAAAGAATGCATACACTTTAAAATGCTGCAGTGTAACTTGCAAAGAGGATTCCTTTGACAGGATTGTGATGTTTCAGGAAGTAGTATAGTGCGCTCGCAAGGCAGGCACAAAAGAGGACACTGGGCTGAAACTATGCTCCGTCCGGCCCACTGGAAGCTTTCTTGAACGATTTTAATGTTGTTCCTTGGCGTTGTCAGATCAACATAGCTCAACAATCCTTGCAGTTAGCTCAGTGGCGAGGCTGGCTCTGCGAGAATGATTCCCTTGGGTTGCTCAGTTTTGGAAAAATTTGTGGAACACTAAAGTGCTATATTAATATGCATTACAAAGTGTAGATGAATTACCTGTCATAGAAATATAATTGAGGTCATCACTCGAATGCCGCCAAAATTGCGGAGTGTTCGTTACGCATGCTTACTTTCTATATGACTCGGCATAGTAGCAAGTCTAAACTTCTCAGCCATCAAAACAAAATAGACAGTCCCTAGTTTGCAAAATCTTAGCTCACATGGTTCTGAGAGTGGTTCTTCAAGAGGAAAGTATACAACAGCTCTATCTTTCCGGTACTCACATCTGGGGCAGAAACGTAGGGGCTAACAAAAAGGGTACAGATTAAGTTAAGGACAACGCAGCGACCGATAGAAACAAAAGTAAGGCTTTTTGACTGGCTAGTCGGAACATATTCATATTTGAAAGGCTGTGCGCTAAAAAGACGTTCACAGGAAAAAGGATAGAGACGACAGCAAAAAAGCTTCTTTCCTGTCGTCTCTATCCTTTTTCCTGTGAACGTCTCTTTAGCGCACAGCATTTCAAATATGGAAACCAAAATTATAGGCGCTGTGGGTGAGGGAAGAAATGTCCCACGTCCTAGTCATCATCATCATCATCATAATTTGTTACCCCATAAAGGCCCCTAAGTGGGGTATTACATAAGGGTGGGGGGGGGGGGGGAGAGATTGATAACATATGTATCAATGGTCAGTAATAGAAAAACGAGAAAGGCACTGCCATACAATATATGCAAGGATGCCATAAATTGTAACAAAGCAAAATTCAAAAACTCCTAAACAGACTATTAGCAGTATAAGCGCAATACTATAAAAAACGCAACCACAATCGCATTAACTCGAAAGAATAAAAATCACGCAAAAATCATACAGATGTAGCTATTTGTTGAGATGGGCAGCAATTTTAGTCCTAAATTTAAAAGCGTTGTGATAGGAGGCTATTTATTCGGGTAGTTTTCATTACATGCTGCAATTGTGCTGAGAAAAAAGTACCTGCTGAAAGCATCAGTGTGACCATGCTGACGTTGAACACTCATTGAATTAAAATTGCGGCTAAAAGTTCGTAGTGGCGGCTGTAAGAGAGAGTTTGTTCGATTAGGAAAATGATAGCATAGTTTATGAAACAAACAAAGTTGTGCAATTTTTCGTCGCATTTCCAGTGGCTGAAGGCCAAGGGAGGCTTTGATACCAGTTTTGCTGAGGCGAGTGTCGTACTGGGATGAGATGAAACGGGCCGCACGATTCTGAACAGATTCCAAAGTATTAATTAGATGCGCTTGGTGGGGGCTCCAGACTGCCGACGCGTATTCGAGTTTGGTACGGATGAAAGTTTCATAGGCGAGTTTTCGAACGAAAGGAGGGTAAGCGGAGAAGGACCTTCTGGTGAAACCGAGTGATTTTGAAGCGTCTGCACTAAGTTTTTGAATGTTATCTGACCAGCTTAGTTGTTGAGAGTGACGCCGAGGTAACGATAGGGCAGGGTTTCAGCGAGGGCTGTTGAATTTAATGAGCACGGATAGCTGAGGTTTTGCTGCTTTCGAGAAACACGCAGAAACTTGCACTTTGAAACATTAAGTTGCATGAGCCATCTTGAACACCATGATTCAATGAGACTTAACTCATGCTGGAGCAAAGACTGGCCAGAGTTGGTGGAAATGCGGCGATAAAGAACGCAGCCGTACGCAAAGAGACGTATACTCGATGATATGCCGTTAGGAAGATCGTCGAAGTCCAGAGGAGGAAATGGGCTCGGCCAGGGCATGTAAATGCGAAGGCAAGATAACCGCTTGGCCCTGAAGGGTAACGGAGTGGATTCCAAGAGAAGGCAAGCGTAGCAGGGGGCGGCAGAAAGTTAGGTGAGCGGATGAGATTAAGAAATTTGCGGGAATGCGGTGGCCGCAACTGGCAAAGAAGGACAGGGTTGATGGAGAGACATGTGAGAGGCCATTTCCCTGCAATGGGCGTAGTCAGGCTGATGATGCTGATGTAAGGGAAAAAAGAAGACCATGATAGGGCCCACGGCAGGGCAACTTTTTTGTTTCGATATAAAAGGGGCACTGAAAACAACTCCATCCAACTTTTGCTCTGAGTAAAAATGAATTCTATGGCTCTGACTAGCCATGTTTATATTTGTCCAGTAACAAAAGATGCATGTGTCGCTCAGAAAATTCTGTTTAAAAATTGCTTGACCACTGTATTCAAACTCATGACTTCCATACTGAAAAGGAAATGCTTAGAAAACAGGCCTTTGACCTCAGCTTGTGTAGACGAAAAATACTTCAGCCTTTTTGCCTCAGTTGGTACTACCCATGAATGAAATATTTTTTTATGTGCTCGACCTAATTTGTTATTGCAATGAGCACAATTTCATGTTTGCCTATGTTGAATGGCAACCGCATTTCAATCCCCATGGCACTAATTTGACCGAAGACAGCTTTTATGAGCTAGAAAAGACCAAAAGATGGCAGACAGGTGTCACTACCTAAGGCTGTTTTCGCATGTGAACTGTGCCGACATCAAGCGTGAGTTTAGCTCGGATATCTGGAGTTACTGCCTACCTTGTCCTGGACACGGTCAAGGGATCTAATCGAGTTTTAATCATCATCATCATCAATGCCATCATTTATTTTACCTTAAGGACCCCTAGGTGAGGCATTACATAAGGGGGGAGCAAAAAAAACGAAATCACAAATAATAGGAACATTTGAAATGTAACAGTGAAGAAGGCAAAACAATTGTTAAAAGAGCAATGCAAAATGAAAAAGGGAACAATCACAGGTACACTGTGGCCATCACGCTATACCAAGAGGAGGAAAATGGGAACACTGATTTTGGTTTTCTAATGCACTCAGACCATGGTTTTCTAATGCACTTAGAAAACGTTCAAGGAAAAAGAAACGCCTCTTCCGTGTGGCAAAGGACTCGGGCTGCCCACAACAGTGGAAAAGGTATTTCTCGTGTCTTCGCGAATACACTAAACTTCTTCGACAATCAAAAAAGAAATTTTATCATCAAGATCTGCTAAGCATCATTCACTCCAACCCCCAAAAATTCTGTAAACTTCTAACTCCAGGTGACAGGTCATCAAGCAATATCTCATTAGTTGATAATGATGGATCTGAGGTTCCATCAGACCAACGCAGTGCGGTTATGAACTCATACTTTTCTTCTGTTTTTACCAATGAACCTTCCTTAAATATCCCCCCCTTACATAAGCTTCCATTTTCTCAGATGCCGCCTGTTACTATCACTGCCAACGGTATTGAAAATCTCATAGATAAGCTTAAGGTTTCAAGCGCCCCAGGACCTGATAATATACCTTCAAAGATACTGAAATGCACTAAGGATATCTCAAGCCAGTTTTTGCAAATAATATTCGAGCAATCGATTCCTACAGGTTCAATTCCAGATGACTGGAAGATGAGTCGAGTAGTTCCGGTTTTTAAAGCAGGTAAGCGGTCCGGTCCTTCTAACCACCGTCCGATTTCTCTAACATGCATTGCCTGCAAGCTACTTGAGCACATTATATATTCGCACATGGCCTCTCATCTAGATTACAACAGCTTCTTTTCCCCCCATCAGCATGGTTTCAGATCCGGTTATTCATGCGAAACCCAACTTTTGCATTTCACTACCGATCTCAGCCTAAATTTACATTCGTCATTGCAGACTGATGTCATATACCTGGACTTCTCGAAAGCTTTTGATCGTGTACCCCATCAGCGCCTTCTAGCCAAACTTTCATGCTTATGCCTTGATCCTCTGGTTTTAACATGGCTGCGCTGTTTTCTAACTGCTCGTTGTCAATACACCATTATCGATGATGATCAGTCGCCTGCAACTGAGATTTCGTCCGGTGTCCCCCAGGGCTCGGTGCTCGGTCCACTTCTATTTTTAATTTTCATAAATGACCTTCCTGCAGGCATCTCATCGACCATTCATCTTTTCGCAGACGACTCCGTCTTGTACCGTCGCATAACCACTAAAAAAGACCAGCTAATCCTTCAAAATGACTTAAGCAGAATTGGAGATTGGTGTTCCACATGGCTAATGCAGCTCAACGTTTCCAAGTGTAAGTACATGCAGGTAACACGCAAGCGCACCACTGACAACTACGCATATTCATTGAACTCAACCACCCTTTCCAAAGTCGTTTCATACCGGTATCTAGGAATTCATATCACCAACAACCTCACGTGGTCCGAGCACATTACGAAACTGGCAGCTAATGCTTCGAAATCACTCGGGTTTATCAGACGGCACCTTGGTTCTTCCCCACCTTCTATCCGAAAACTAGCCTACAATACTCTCGTACGCACTAAACTAGAATATGCCTCTCCTATTTGGAACCCACACCAAGCTTACTTAATCGACACCCTAGAAGGTATTCATAACCGTGCAGCCCGCTTTATTTCATCCGACTATCACACCCACTCTAGCGTTACAAATATAAAATTGTCTTTCGACATAGAGCCTCTGGTGCACAGGCGGAATATTGCCTGTTTGTCATTGTTCCACAAACTTTACCATTGTTTTCCATCACTTCGGGACTCCATTTAGCTTCCGCCCCTCAGAACTTCGCGCCGTCTCTTTAGCTCCATGAGCATTCTACGCGTGCACGGCTCCACTAACGCATTTAACAAGTCTCTTCTACCCGTTGCCATCGAAGAATGGAATTCATTACCCGAGTGCATTGTCATCGAACGAGATCCGTGTAGGTTCCGCATATTGCTGCTGTCGCACTTAAAAACCTGATGTTGATTATTCTTTTTGTGTTTAACTACCGTTTCATAAATGTTTGGCCACTCTCTGTGATGGGTTCATGTACATTTTTTCTTGATATCCTGCCAGTACATGTATATAGCACTGATTGTGACCTGGTGTATTTTTGTTATGTAACGCCTCCCCCTTATGTAATGCCCCACCACCCAGGGGCCTTTAAGGGTCAATAAATGATGATGATGATGATGATTAGCAGACAAGGGTTCAACAATGTAACAAATGCAGAGGTGGTACTCAAGAGTGATGGGAAAACTATTCCGATTCAAAATTTCTCAGAAATAAATGTCGTTGCTTTCGAGCAGACGCCAGCATAGCCATAGCAAGTCTGAATCTAAGACTTTGCTAAAAACTGAAATCTGATGGAGTTACATACATACGTACATACATACATACATACATACATACATACATACATACATACATACATACATACATACATACATACATACATACATACATACATACATACATACATACATACATACATACATACATACATACATACATACATACATACATACATACATACATACATACATACATACATACATACATACATACATACATACATACATACATACATACATACATACATACATACATACATACAGGAATTTCACTGCAAGATATATATACACAGTACATAGCGTCTGCCCGCAGAAGCGCAAGCGCTTGTGGGCGGGCCAAGGCAGTCACTACAGACCGCGGTCACCACACTACGCTGAAAGTGCACAATTTACAATCCAAATTACAATTTTTCAGTGACGAGCTGTTATCTTTATCTAAAACTTCCCTTTCACGTTTTTTGTTGTAGGTGCAATGCGCAGCATTTTCGAAACCCTGCCACTAAGCATTGCAGGCGCCACAAAAAGGCGGCTGATGCTCACTACTGATCAGTGTGGAGGCCGCATACCGAAAGGCGGCAGGCAACCGCCATGAAGGCCGTTATGGCACCAAGCTGCTAGTTCCACAGTGCCTCAATTCTTGTAGTTGTCTGAGGAGAAGGCACTTTCTCTGAACTTGCCCCATTTTCGCCGTTTCCTTCAAGTTTATTTCTTTTTGCCCCTGCCCCCCCCCCTCTCTATATTGCGTTCTGCCATGCTGCCCTATTACTTTATCTGAGTGTTTCGGGTCAACACAGCCAGTCATACCAAGCAACGTCTCGCAGCTGGACACAGAGCCTTGGAACCCGACGTTCGCCATCTCTCCACACCCCCGGATTCCTTTCTGCTGCGCTAGCCCTTTTCTTTTCAGTTTTGCAGGTCAACCGGTTAATCATCTTCAACAGCCATCATGCCTGGACAAGATTCACCCTCCCCATCTTCACCCCTCCTCCCCCACCCGGGGTCTTCCTCCTCAGAGTGAAGGCCCTATTTAAACCCCGGCAGTGATGAACGCTTTGCCCAGACGAAGACGAGTCCTCTTGCGAAACGCTGGCAAGCACCCTTTCCCCTCCGTTGTTCACTTTGTGTGTGTCAAGAAACCATCTGCCCGCCCTCTCTCTGTTATGGACTAGATGCAGCACAGTGTGCTGTTGTACCTTTCACAGACGAATTTCGCGTGTTCGGATGAGTTTTGTAAATTGTCTCTCTTCCAAACACAATTCTGTGACAAATTTGGCTCTTAGCTACTGAGACAAGTTATGCTTCATTAATAGGGATGGCGTGCTGTTTCTGCACTACATGCTTTTGCCTGGAGCTCCTTTTCATTTATCCTATGGTTTTAGTCATTGCATGCCTGCTTAGTTCGGAAAATCAGTGGTGATGTGGACGCATTTTCACATGTTGGTAGACGTGAGAAATATTCTTTGGTAAACGTTACTGACTGCTGAAAAGCATTCACAGCATGGAGAAGAACAAGGAGAGTTCATTCTCTCGTTCTGTGAAGTGCCTGTTTGATGAGTTCCAATTTTTAGCATTGATGCGGCACAAACGATGTTACACTTCACCCATAAGGACTAGCATATCCAGCAGTCCAGTTTGTCTTTTATTAATCCGATACCTTTAACATTCATATATTTGGACTATATCTGCACACTATGATGGTGATTGTGTTTCAAAAGGATTTGCCGGGCTAGTTGATTCATTTCTGAAATAAAGATTTGACTGCGCGAAAGGGTTAGGTGTCTGACTTGTGTCCTAACCCTTTCGCACAGTTAAATCTTTATTTCACTGTGTTGGTGCACAATATCATTGTCTCAATCAGAGGATGGGCTGTAGGCAACAACACATGCAAGCCCTGACAGCGGACTTCTAATTTTGGATCACAGGTTGCCTGTCTTGGCCTTGTAATCCGTTTTGACACTGCTTATCACACAGTCAGTCGCAACTAATAAAAACTTGAGCAGTGGACAATATTTTCATGTGAGCTTGAAGAGGAACCATTGTGGTCTCTTGGAAGTATGCGCCTCTGTCATCCCGTGCTTTGGAGACAATTTTTAACATTGATGTGACACACAGTGTTACACATGACGAGTCAACGTTACCTTAGTCTTCATGTGCTATTCCCTAATGTGTTACTTTTTTTTGTGAAGAGCATGGAAACCTTGAGTGACGGTAAAATTTACTCTTCCAAATGCAATGTGCATTGCCCTGGATCTGTTGCTTGTTATTGTATCGTTCCCTGAAGGCCTAACATTATGGTTTATTTCTTTTGAGATGAAAAATAAAGTTTTCTTACTCTCTCACTTCCGCTTTGCTCACTCAGTTCCTGTCCAGTTTTTGGCCCGGTGCCAGTGAGGTGTGTGGTACACGAATAAACTTCCCTGCGGACTTACACAGGGAAAGAAATTGGCGTGACGCCTATATTATTCATTCTAAATTCACCGTTTGCCAGCACGAGCCAGGAACTGCCTAGACTGCACGTTTAAAAAGTGCTGACTTCAGGGGCTTTTCACCATCAGCACTTAAATAATCCAAGGCCATTTGTTTCCTATGCTTAGCCTGCCTTTACTTCGCCAATTGTAGGCTTGTCACTAAGCCAAGCTTTCCAAGATTTGTTCTAGGAATCTCGTGTGCTTGAGAAGGCTGTAATGCATGTAATTAAAATAACCGTCACCGTACAAAAAATACTGCAATAAAAGAGGCATCGCTCTTGAAAATGTACTAGCAAGGATGCGCACAAAAAAAAATATGCAGGTAAATTGATGGCACGCTAATTGGTATTGCAAGTATGCCGAAGGTTGAAAGCCATCTAGCGTTTTATCTTCGAAAAGCCAGCAAACGCGACCAGTTATTTGAGAAGTACTTGTATTTGGGCGTTTTGGTTCATAAATTTTCAGGAGGACACAGGGGCGCAATAAAAGACACGGACAGAGAAGTAGACAGGGACGAGCGCTTACTATCAACAGGCTTCATTCGACGTAGACCGTTAATATACCTTCGCTTTACCCAAGCGCCACTAAGCGAATCACAAACACGTGAGTTCCAGAGAACACCAAAAGAATTCCGAAGGCAGGCGATTACAGAAATCTATCTAAGAAAACCATTTCAGATCGGCGAAGTATCACAGATGAATCACTGATGCAGTTATCTCCTTTTTTTTTCTAATGTAATAGGCTTCCACCAGTTCCCGTTCAATCTGATCGCGGCTTCTCAACAATACTTTGCAGTCCGATAAGCGGGGAAAACAGGCGATTTTTATTTGAGCTTTGCATCCAAAAAAGTCATCGTGGGAAAATCCATATTATGCATGCCGCATAGTAAAGTTCAACAAGGCAGAATTCAATGATACAAACACCCACTGTAAGCAGTACTCTCACTGTATGAATATTTCAAAACTTTCTGCACCAACTCAATCTGAGAATTAGCGTTATAAATTTGTAGTCGGTGTAAAGCGATGCTGGGAGCTCGAGGCTGTAGGTTACTGGGAACATAGTGGCGCGGCTTCTTGCGTGCCACCTTTCACAAGAACCAGTGCGCGTCTCCTACTCGAATTTGATCATTACCGGTGATTCCATTTGGAATCATGCAAGAACCGTCAGAACTGTAATTTTCTTATCTTGTTCCATTATCCCCCTAAAATCAATATGTCAATATTTTACATTGGACAAATTTAACTTATCGGAAAGGGTTAACTATATGCGAGACGTCCATGTTCACATTTGTGGCTTGTGCAAGCCGTGCCTTTGAGCGAGGAAACATTTTTTGAATTAACTCGACTCTGAGTCATGTGCGGGCAGCGCTCGGCTCACACTGCGTAAACAAAAAAGAAACCTGTACAGTCCACACACTTGTGCAGGCAGCTCGAACGGCACGCTGTGTTGTGCAGTCAAACACGACCCAAGCGAATGTGGATGCGCGATTACGGTCTTGTTTCGAGCCCTGGGCCAGTCGTAGATGACGCAAGTTGACTCCTCGGTGCGCCGCTCAAGCGCTCTAAAAAGGCGTGTGTACTTAAGCACTTGTACGTGCTAATTCTGGAATGATATATAAACACCACTTGCTTCCTCCATGTCTATCATGGACGTCCCGTTCACGCTTAGGGAGCTTCAGACCTGCGGCGCAGGTGTGCAGCAGGTCCCGACGGTATCACCGACCAACTTCTGCATAATGTCCCTGGAACTCAGGAAGGAGCTCCTAAACATCATGAATCGAGTTTGGGAGACTGACGATGTTCCTCCGTCATAGAACGTGGCATATGTAGTTCCAATTCTGAAGCCTGGCAAAGACATTGCGGTCCTTGCCTCGTATCGCCCTGTGTCATTGACCTCCTGTGTAGCTAAGTTGATGAAGAAGCTGGCAAATGAACGCTTATCGTAGTGGCTTGGGGACAGCAAGGCACTGCCTTCATGTATGACAGGATTCCGCCTAGGTCTTAGTGCCCAAGATAGCGTCTTAGACTTCGTGAGTCACATTGAACACCAAAAAGCTTTCGGCCTTTCCACCTTAGCCATTTTTCTTGACGTTGCAAAAGCTTATGACAACGTGCTTCAGAGCTCAATTCTGAACAGTTTGCAAGGCATGGGCATGCAGGGCCATATGTTAAGATAAAATTACTCGTTTATCAGCGATCGTGTGGTTCGTGTACGGTTACCATAAGCACCGAAAGTGCTCTATCACGAAGTGTGCCTGAAGAAAGTGTTTTTTCCCCCCTCTGAAGACCCGGGGGCATTACACAGAGGAGTGGGTAAGCAGAACAAATTTTTATTAAAACAAACCATTGTCACAGCTTTCTTGAAGGCGACGTCATCAATGATTGCAGCGATGGAGGCAGTAATTGGAGTGCATATTAGTACGACATGACGGAACACCAACTCTAAACATATGATCATTACGTGACAAAATGCATTGTGGATGAAGCAAAAGAAAAAAAGAAGCAATAACTGTGTTTCCGACTTGGATTTGTGCGAAAAATTTTATGGAAAAGATACTTAGTTAGTTAGTTATATGGGGTTTTATGGCGCATATCATGCGCCGAACACAAGGTTAGATGATGTTATGTTAAGTGTATAGAGGTTACATCATAATAGGTTTAAAACATTGGCTTTCTTTAGAAACTTACAAACAAGTGAAAACTCGACAAGTGTTTGCTCGCCTAAAAGCAATGCAGGATGAAATGGAATGTGTTCAGTGTAAAATACCGTAAAAATTTTTTTCTAAGTTCTTCGAGATGCGAACAAGAAATTAAAATGTGATTTACCGTGAGCTCCTCACCACACATTTCACACACAGGTTTGTCTTTTTTTGTTAATAAGAAGCTATGTGTGATGTGTGTGCATGGAAAAGATACAGCCTCAGGCACTTGCGACGAGAAGCCAATCAGGCAAACCGAGATATTGTTTCCTTGCTGAAATGCTTGAGTAACGAGAGTAATTTTAAAAGAAGAAACGAGCTGCACGATTTTGGATCGGCTCGAGAGCCTGTGTTAGTAATTCGGTATGGATATCCTAGATTGTGTGTATAGATATTCAAGTTTAGGTCGAACCACAGATTTATAATGTGCGAGAATGAGAGGAGTGGGAGGAGGTGAAAAATCGCGGCGCAGATAGCCTAGTCTTCGGTAGCATTTTTCGACACGAAATGAATATACCGTATTTTCCGGTGTATAAGACGCACCCTTGTATAAGACGCACTTGCCATATATGCATGCTGTCACTGGAAAAGTTCGTATATAAGACGCACCCGTGTATAAGACGCACCCCAGTCTACCCAGTTAGGCCAGTGAGGCTTAATTAAATACGCTTGCGCGACTATCGCGAAATGCACCGTACCTGTGAGCAATTCTTAAGCAACGCTAAGTGATCGAAAAAGGCAACACTCATGCCATACTCGTCCACGTTCTAGCAAAAAAGAACGGAAAAACGATACAGCTCCCCATATGTCCATAACATTTTATTCTACTTGAAACCTTCGAAGTCTTCATCTTCAGATGCGCTATCAAAAGGTTCACCCATTTCTGGAAGCAACTCGGCTGAAACATGCACTACGTACACGGAGCAAAAAAAAGTTGCAAAGGGTGACTAAAAAAGAACGCCGGCTTGTCTTGACAATGGCGAGAAGCGCGATTGTCACCATCTTTTGGCGCTTCTCATTACTTTTGCTTGGGGCCTCCGAAACAGCCGCGCGTTTGTGATCCCGGAAGTCGTCATCCCCGCCGTTTCATAATATAGATCACCTAGAATGTCGCGCACGGCGGTCCCGGTATTGAAGTATTAACCGTGTTACAACCGCGTTATTGGTAGTGATATTTTTTAGGTGAAAAAAGCTTGAGCATGAACTGGAGTAATCGATGAACGCGCAAAAAAAGATGAAAAATTCGCATATAAGACGCACCCTTGTATAGGACGCACCAGCAAAATTTTCGAAAAAAAGCCGCGTCTTATACACCGGAAAATACGGTAGTTGTTTCATTCGAGATCACGCGTTAAATTATTTCTGAGACACTTATACTAATCGACTAACGTTAATTTCATGTTATTGGCAGAATAAGCATAATTGAAGGAATTATCAGAATGAAGCGATGTCTCATTGACTTCCATTTGGAAGCGTTCAGTCACATGGACCAAGTTTGGCACCACGATATTTTGTCAAGATTGGATTGGAGTGATATAGTATCATTGTTGTTAGAAGTTGTTTGATGCAAAACGTAATCAACGCCAAAGAGCCGTATGAAAGGGTTAATCGTACAGGCGAACTGTCAAAACCGTGAGGCGTCATTAATTCGATGCCGTAATCGAAAAACCCGCGCTGCCGCGAAGAATGCGTCCAAGCCCCGTGACATCCGTCCTCTGAAAAAAATGTTTGGTTTAGGTTTCATGGGGTTTAACGTCCCAAAGCGACTTAGGCTATGAGAGACGCCGTGGTGGAGGGCTCCGGAAATTTCGACCACCTGGGGTTCCTTAACGTGCACTGACATCGCACAGTACACGGGCCTCTAGAATTTCTCCTCCATCGAAACTGCACCGCCGCGGCTGGGTTCGAACCAGCTTCTTTCGCGTCAGCAGCCGAGCACCGCGGTGACATAGCAGAAATGTGGTGACCTAAAAATTCAAGAGGAAAGGCGAGGAGGCTGCCGACAAAGGGGCACCCTTTTACTATAACTGCTGCCGTTAAAAAAAAGGCGACTCCTGCTCTGGTCACAAACTTTCGCGCCAACCTGCTTCTGTGCACTAGGATGAATGGCTGCTACCGGTGGCTGTTCTTTGTTCGGTTAGTCTAGCGCGCTGTGATATTTTGGAAGCTACGCTTTCGTCCGCTACAGGCCGAAAACAAACATTTGCAAAATGAGACACTTTCTTTTTTGTTGTTCTAGGAACCTGCAACTACGCATGTTTCATAAGGGCGATGCGCGATTTTCTCGTCGAGTAGCTTGTTGAGAATTCAACCGTGGAACAGCGAAAAAAATCCGATCTCCTGCTCATCCTTGACAGTTTAGCGACTCATCACGTGCTGCCTTCTCTGGGTGAGGTGGCAATGCTCTTCTCGCAACCGAATGAAAAGTATAATACTCAGCCACTGGACGTGTGTGTCATTCACGCGCTCAGCTTCGGTGCCAGATACAGCGCATGCCGATCACAACTGACACAGAAGGTGGCGACGTTGCAGTTCGGATATCTTCGTACGCCGCTGTGGAAATGAGTAAGGCTATGTGGGTGGGACAGTGCATCAGAAATTGCTTCCCTAGAGCATGGTTTATGGGCCAAGAAACAACTGAAGGCGCTGTTGAATATCCGCATGATCAGACACATGTAGAATTGTAACAACGGGTTGGTGATGCACACATGGCCTGACATTATTTCTCCTCGGACGACTCTTGTAAGGTGCGGATCATGACGCCAGCTCTGCAAAGTGACGCTATGATGAAGTCATTCTATGCGAAGTAGGAACACTCCTCTAATGCCAAGAATATGACGACAAGGAGACCGACCTGCCACCGGTTGCCGTGAACGATTTAAACGCGATTGGATAGATCGTGTTCTTAAAGCAGCTTGGTCTCGGCGAACAACTTTCTTATAACCACTCTGCAGAGCTTGGAGAGCGCCGCGATACGGTCTCCTTCAATGCAGCCCACGGGCTTAACGAACTTTGCTAAGAAACAAGCGCTTCCTCGGACTACGTATTTCTGACTGAAAAATGAAAATTCCACTTTCTGCGAACTTCGGATAGAACCAACGCTATCGGCGCGACCGTCAAGTCGTTCTAAGAGGGCTCGACTATATCACATTTTTACATTATTTTTTTTTTCTCATTTTTCATTTCGATTCTCTAATATGCCGCCTAGAAACTACGTTGCTCACAACAACGTGACAGGTTGTGATGACGTCGCAGGTCAGGTGACCTCTCTCGACCAAACAGCTTATTTCGTCCCGGTCATTGACGCATCGCATTCAAACACAATCGCCACACACCCATGCTCGTGGCAGCAGCGTTCAAAGCAGATGCCAGCATTCCAAAATAACCACTTAGAGTGCTGAACATCTTCAGTAGCACGTGTATAATAAGTGTTTCATTTTTCCTCTTGGAGGAGGGTTGTTTTGTAACGCTAGGACTGGCGGGGGAATTCTTTGACAAAATTTCCCAGGGTCTGACTACAAAAATGTTGCATTACTTCTTTTCAGTTTTCTTTTATCAATCTGTTTTGCGCATTATTCCTTCGACAGTAGTCTGGAAAGGGGCATAATTTGTTGGAATTTTGTGTTTTAAGTAGATTACTTCGCGACCAGCAACAGTAAAAGGTAAAAAAAGGTATCAGTGCTGTGCTATCAGTGCTATCTATGCCAAAAGTTATAAGGCACCATAACCACCAAAAACAGAGTAAAAAGCTTTTGACTTCTTAGAACACAGTCCTCCAGCGTTCACACTGACTCTCGCGGAAGTCTCGCGTCTCATTGAACTTCCCGTGGTCCATTACGATGACGGCGGGGGAGCTCTTCGTGTACTTCGGCCACTTCTTGCCGCTCGGAAGTTCAGGGAACCTGCGGAAAAAGCATCTCGCATTAGTTGCGCTGGAAAACGCGCCCCGATAGAGTGGGCCTGTGAGAGGTTTCCTCATAGGCACGCATGGTTAAATCAGTCAGTTTGCACTTTTTTTTTTACTGGATCGTATGATCAGCAATACCGATATGCACTTTGGGCTCCGCGTCGTGCTACTACAGTACGGGTGTCTCTCTAGATTTTTACTGCTTACGGTTAGTAACACAACTGAATAACAATCAACTGTTTTGTCAATTGCGCAATAGATTTTAACGGAGCAACTGCTGTCAGTATACTCTCTTTTTCTGATGAAGTATTATGTTCGAGGGCAGAAATCACGGAGGAGGAGGAGGATGAACTTCACTTAGTAAGAAATAAAAAATCCTTCCCGGGAGGGCTCCTCAGTCCAAGAGTCCTCTGGCCTTCCCCTCCAGCCTAGACCGGCCAATGACCTTGCGCTGTTCACGTGCCGCCAGAAGGGCGATCTCCCAGGAGGTCGGGGTGAGTATGTGAACGTGTAATGCACAGATGGGATGTGGGCATGCCCAGGTGCACTGACGATTTACCCATCGAACACAATGGATAGATCACATCAAGATTACAGTTGGGCATTCCAACTGGTTCCCGAGATTCCATGTGGTAAACAAGCAAAAAAAAAATTGAGTGTCAGTTAGAGAGGTGAAAATCTTTCATTTTAATTTCACTTTGCTTTTCCATTCCATTTGGTCATCTGCCAATGGTGCTCGTGCCAGTAAGGTAGGGCTCGAGAGAAGACGTCACGCTGGTTGTGAAAGCAACGTGCCCGTGATGAAATGTATTTGCATAAACGCGTCCCGCGCCGAAGTATCACTGGCGCACAGGCGCAGATGCCCACAAAACGGCGCTGCACGAAGACGCATTTCGCACGCCTCACAGAGACCTTTTTCGCCGCTGATGCGGTCTCCGCAAAGGAACTGGGCGTCATTAGTGCGACGAATGGGGTCAGCATGGTCCGTGCGGCTCGGCTGAACTGGGAGCGCCGGATTTTAGAGATTTTTGAGAAAAAGTCATCGGCTCAGTAACTGTCTCCTTTCTCGGTGGACGGGCACCTCAACCGCGCCGTAAGGGAAGGGAATGAAGGTGGGAGTGAAAGCAGAAAGAGGTGGCGCAGTGGAGTGCTCCTGTTTAGCTTCGCCGACCAGGGGAAGGCGGAGGGGCAAGCTTTTATATGTGTTTTTATGTCAAAGAGGGTAGGGGCAAGGAATAAGGTTCAGGCAAGCGCGTGGATAGACAGGATAGAACTTGCAGAGCTATCGAAGTTAATAAATAAGCGCAAGGTAGCCGACATAAGAAAGTTTAACATGGAGAAAATCGAGCATGCTCTAAAAAACGGAGGTAGCCTAAAATCAGTGAGGAGAAAACTGGGCATAGGTAAAAACCAGATGTATGCGCTAAAAGACAAACAGGGCAATGTCTTCAGCAATATGGATAATATAGTTGAATTAGCCGAATAGTTCTACAAGAACCTATACAGTCGCGAATCTAATCATCGTTACTGAGGGAGGCAGTCGAGCACAGCAATGGGACATCCTGCTAGTAACGAAGGAGGAAGTAAAGAAAGCCTTAGGAGCAATGCAAAGAGGGAAAGCAGCTGGTGAGGATCAGGTAACAGCAGATTTGTTGAAGGACGGAGGAGAGATTGTACTACAAAAACTAGCCACCCTGTATACGCAATGCCTTGTGACCTCGAGAGTACCAGAAGCTTGGAAGAACGCTAACATTATCTTAATTCATAAGAAAGGAGACGTCAAGGACTTGAACAATTACAGACCAATCAGCTTATTGTCCGTTGCCTACAAGGTATTTACTAAGGTAATCGCTAATAGAGTCAGGACAACCTTGTACTTTAGTCAACCAAATGATCAGGCAGGCTTTCTTAAAGGATACTCGACAATAGATCACATTCACACTATCAATCAGGTGATAGAGAAATGTGCACAATATAACCAACCCCTATATATAGCCTTCATTGATTCCGAGAAAGCATTTGACTCAGTGCAAACCTCAGCTGTCATGCAGGCATTGCGGAATCAGGGCGTAGAAGAGTGCTATGTGAAAATATTGGAAGATATTTATAACGATTGCACAGCTACTATAGTTCCCCATAAAGTCAGCAATAAAATTCCAATACGGAAAGGTGTCAGGCAGGGAGACATGATCTCGCCAATGCTCTTCACTGCCTGCTTACAGGAGGTATTCCGGGGTCTGGAATGGGAACAGTTGGGGATAAGAGTTAATGGAGAATACCTGAGTAATTTGCGATTCGCTGATGACATTGCCTTGCTAAGCCACTCAGGACAAGAACTGCAAAGCATGATAAATCAGTTAGACAGGCAGGGCAGAACGGTGGGGCTAAGAATTAACATGCAGAAAACCAAAGTAATGTTCAACAGCCTAGCAAGGGAACAGCAGTTCGCCATTGGTAGCGAGGTGCTGGAAGTAGTAAGAGAATATGTCTACTTAGGGCAGGTAGTGACCGCAGATCCGGATCATGAGAGGGAAATAACTAGAAGAATAAGGATGGGGTGGAGCGCATATGGCAGGTTTTCTAAGATCATGAATGGTAGCTTACCAATATCCCTGAAGAGAAAAGTATACAACAGCTGTATCTTACCGGTACTCACCTATGGGGCAGAAACGTGGAGGCTAACAAAGAGGGTTCAGCTTAAGTTAAGAACAACGCAGCGAGCTATGGAAAGGGAAATGATAGGTGTAACGTTAAGAGATCGAAAGCGGGCGGAGTGGGTGAGGGAAAAAACGCGGGTTAATGACATCTTAGTTGAAGTCAAGAGGAAGAAATGGGCTTGGGCAAGACATGTAATGCGAAGGCAAGATAACCGCTGGTCCTTAAGGGTAACCGAGTGGATTCCAAGAGAAAGCAAACGTATCAAGGGACGGCAGAAAGTTAGGTGGGCGGATGAGATTAAGTAGTTTGCGGGGATAAAGTGGCTGCCACTGGGAAAGGACAGGGTTAATTGGAGAGACATGGGAGAGGCCTTTGCCCAGCAGTAGGTGTAGTCAGACTGATGATGAAGCGCGTGGGCCCTGGCTATGGCGCTAGGTGACTTGAAGTGCATGCTTCTTGGCGACCTCCAGGGCCCAACGCTATATCCAGAATTGTGCCTCCGGCTCAGTGCTGAGCAACGCTGTCGCCCACTGACTTTGGTTTCAGATTTGGAGGATCAGAGGTGGTTGCTCCTCTACGCACTCGAATAGGATGTGATTGAGGTTTGCTTTAGGACGATATCTTTAACGTGCAGTGATATCGCACAGTATACGGGCGCCTTTTGCGTTTCGCCGGCTGAGGTCGAACCCTCTCCGCCTTAGCAGCCGATCGCTCTAACCACTCAGCCACCGCGGCGGGTCAGGCGGAGGTTCCGTGACTAGACTGGCTTGGTCTGTGACTGCCTATTTTCTTTCCTACCTGCTGTTGCTTTCGTCACAGTGACGTCACACCGAAACGAAATGCAAAATGGAGTGGATCATTGTAGAACACGGCCACTGGCTGTTTTTTTTTTTTCACTTTCACCTACGCTCTGCACCTCAGCATGACAAGCTCCTCGCATACAAATCATTAGTCAGATCAAAATTAGAATACGCATCTCCCATCTGGTCTCCGAAACAAGCATATCTCTGTAATTCAATTTAAGCAGTTCAAAACCGAGCAACTAGATTCATTCATTCATAGTATTCTTTTGATATCAGCATATCATCTCTCAAATCACAGTCCAGCCTACCTACCCTTGCTCATCACCGCTACATTGCTAGTTTATGTTTGTTTCACAACTTTTTTTTTACTCTGAGCTACGACAGGAACCCTTCATCTGCGCACCACCACCACGCATCTCCCTCCGCACCGGCCATCAGCAGCAAGTGTCACGACCTCGCACCCGCACCATTACATTTTCTTCATCATTCTTCGCCCGGACTGCGAACGACTGGAACGGCCTTCCACGAGAACTTGCTGCTATCACATGCCCATCTTTGTTCCTCGAAAGAATCACGCGTGTACGTGCTCAGTGAAAATCTTATATTTGTATAACTTATCTGTTGCTTATTCTGTTTTTCATGTCTGTGTGCCCCACCCCTTATGTAATACCCTCTAACGAGGGTCTTTAAGGTATTAAAGTGAATTGAAGTGAAGTGAAATAGAGGGGTAGTAATTATTTGACAGTCATCATAAATTTTCCATAAAACAGACAGCGAAGTAATAAGATCTGGTGCAGGCGACAGGATCGAGACGTGGAGAACCTCTCCATTGCGATGCGTCTGAAGACGCAGCGGCAGCCGCGTACTAAAGGTGAGAAAGCGCCGCCCCGGTGAAATGGCAAGAAGCAATTGCGCAGGCGCCACAAAGAAGAGCGAAAGCCGGGAATAAGACAAAAAAGTCGGAAGGAGAGGACTAAAATTAAATGACAGAAGATGGCCGCGTTTAGCACCCAGAGTCGAAGATGGAGGAGCAGGCAGTGATGAAGTTAACGGACGAAGACGACAATAAGCGCCGATAGAATCATCGCAGCTTCGAGGAGACACACCGAATAAAGCCAGCTGATTGTAGGACTTGAAAAAAAAAAGTGTTCCACGTGGCAGACTTAATGTATCGGACTCGAGACTCAGATTTCTGTTGTGGCTCGGACGGGGTATTGAAATAGATTTCAAATTATTGCGAGAGTATCTTGAAAAGCCAGATTTCCTAACGTTGTGCGCCAGATGGACCCCAGCTGTGACACCACAAAACAGTGTGACGAGCGAACAACGATTCTCTATAGTTTTATTGTTTCATGCTAACGAGGGCAAAAGGGAAAGTAATCGGATCAAAAAGGAAGCATACCCCTATTATAGAAACGAGCGAGACTACTTGGTACGCGGATGAGTCTGCAAACTCGATGCTATTGGGAATAGAAATGGTTAGGCTGGAGAGGGCAAAATCTGAATTGCAGTCACACAAGTTGCCTGCACAACGAACGACTAATTTTTCAGTCCCCCCCCCCCCCACACACACACACACAAAAAAAAAAGTTGTGACTGAGTGCCTGACTGCCGATCATTATGATGGAAACGTTTGAGTATTTTAGAGTAAGCAAAGCGCGGAACGGAAGAGACGGAAAAGCACAGTGTATCTCCCAGGCTGTTTCTGTTCGCTGTGCCGCACCAACTAGTGCAAAGTACCAGCTTAAACAAGTTTTTTGACGAGGCCTGAGGTTTGTCGCGTTTTCTGGACGACACCTGCAGAGAATGAAAGCTAAAAGCTGGAAAAAAAATGGCAGCCACGCACCCTGTGTCGGCGAAGGTGGCCAGCATCCTGACAAAGGCGTCGCTCATGCGGCCATCGGGTGTGTTGGGCCGCTGGGCGTAGACGTGGCCGAAGGCGAACGCTACGTCGGATGCATGGGGCGCGCCCGTCCAGCTCGGCAAGGGCGCTGTCTTCGACTTGTGGCCGAACACGTACGTGAAGACGTTGCTTCCCCTCTCGCTGTGCTTCTCTGCGAGGAACCGCAGAGGGCAGTTCAACATCCGGTCCGACATGTAGTCGATGTACTGCCTCCTGAGAGCCTTGGCGTCGCCCTCTGGGGCGTCGGCGGCGTACTCGTCGGCTATGTCCGGTGCCTCCACTTTCAGCCACGCCGATGTGACGGCGCTCAGAGCTTCGGCGAGTCCTTCCGACGACTCGAGCTCATCGGCCAGAAGCTCTGGCTTTGCCGAAGAGAGGAACATCAAAGCTGCTTCGTCCGAAGTGACGCCCGCCAGGATGTCTACGGGCCCAAAGAAACCCCGCTTCAGTGCTGCCAGTGGCATCTTGGGCATGAATGAGTCGTGATAGGTAGGATGGAACGCGGTGACCTTCGGCGCCGCGCTTTCGGCCGCAGCCCTAACCAGCTCGTCGGCAGACTTGCCCCTCAAGCAGGTCAGGACTTCGTCCACGTTGGATGAGAGGTCGATACGTCCTCCTTCGGAGCAGCCGACGATGTCGGCCACCCTGTTACCCTTGGCCATGCTTTCGTGGACCATGTCCCACGCGTCCAGGCTGTACATGCTTCCGCTCATCAGCACCGCTCTGCGGAAGAAGCCCTTGCTCATCGGAGACAGGACGTGCGCGTGCGCGCTCACTGCGCCCGCACTTCCGCCCCACAGGGTGACTCGCTGCGGGTCGCCTCCGAAGGCGTCAATGTTGCGCCGCACCCACTGGAGAGCCATCACCTGGTCCAAGAGGCCCACGTTGCCCGGACACTCGGGAGAATCCGCGTTCATGAAGCCAAGTATGCCGAGGCGGTAGTTCATCGAGACGACCACGACATCCTCCATGGCGGCAATCGTGGCGCCGCTGTAGTCTGCCTGAGAGGCGCTGCCGAAGTTGAAGCCTCCCCCGTGGATCCAGACGAGCACCGACTGACTGGAGCCGGGCTGCATGGCGCGCTGGGGGACCCACACGTTCAGCAGCAGGCAGTCCTCGGTGTAGCTGACATTGTGCATCCCGAGCTCGGCCATTTCCACCTGAATGGCAGCAGAGATATGAAGCAATGCAATGAAAAATACGCAACTTCTATGTCCATAAAGAAGTCCCTCGAGGAAGCCATCAAGGAAAGCCTCTTAAGGTAGTAATTGATTCTTCAGAGGAACAAGGATAAAAAACTTTAAATCTCTTTACTGTCCCCACAACCAACCCTGTGTGAACAATGGGGCTAAAGAGGCCTGGAACCACTATACTATATTACATTCATACTGGTTCTGCGCGAACTGAAGCGTGAATGCACTAGATAGGTCTAGCATTGCCTCCGCTGGGTCGCTCATCTGGTGTTGGCGCTGATTTTTACCATTTTCTTACGGGCTCCCCATGTCACCACGCGTAGAGGCGCGTCCTGCTCGCTTCACACAAGCGGGCAGGTGGGCCGCGTGGTTCCGGGCAAGACTTGATGTACCGGCGTAGGAACCGGAAATTAGAAGGGAAGTTTTTGGCCTTGTTCTAAATATTGTTCCCGATATTGAACTGGACTCCGAAAGGTGAAGGCGGCAGTTGATTATTGTTAGTTCTTGCGTGTGTGGAGACCGAGCTCTGTTGGTCAATATGTGCTTCAAACTGAAGCCTTTAATTATTATTTAAATTCGGCTACGCTAGGGAACCGCCAACTGAAGCTTTTAGTTATTATTTAAATGCGGCTATGGTAGAGGACTTGCGAGCAGAATACTTGCAATGCTAATCTGACTTGTAGCTCACAAACATCTCAACTTCCGCCCACCTCACTCTCGTCGCCCCTGCTCAATGTGTTTGCTTTCCTTTGAGAATCCACTCATTTACCCTGAAAGACCATCGTTTGTCTATTCTCCACATTACATGTTTTGCCCAAGTGCAGTCATTGGCAAAAGTTTACCAGATGCGTGTTAGCGGAAAAAAAAAAATTTCTGTGCGATCTAGCAAAGCTAGTGAATGATACTAAGAAATCTCGAAGGGACATGCGTGCTCCGTTTTATAAGAAATATATCAAATGGCTGGGTAGTGAGGCAACGGGAAATTAATTTTTTTCCCTGAATCTACATCCCGCGACCCTTAGTCCGTGACTGCACGACAGTGCTCAAAAGAGGATAGACCATGTGAAATGGAAGGCCTGCATGCCAGCGGTGTCTAATTTTCCATCGTCTGCTCTCGAGATATTTTTAGGGTGCCCTTCCGAGAGCGCAGGCCTCGTCGCCCACGCACTTCCTTCAGACACGCCTTCTTATATAAAAAAACATCTTTAAGTCGTGTTTGTTCCCTAATTTATTCTGCGTTGTTCTTGCTTGTTAGAGTTATCAGTCTCATTTTCTTTTTCATGGCTTGCTCTCAATTTAATTACAAGCTATTTCGTTAACTTCCTTGTCATTCCCCGGTAGGTGAGCACTGAAAGGTACAGTTGTGTGCTTTTTTTCCCCGAGAGAAACTGGTAAGCTCCTGTGTATCACCTGAGATTACCTGCTCACGAGCAGCGAGCAGTTGCGAGTTCCAGCGGAGGGGGGGGGGGAGCGACACAAACCGGAGCGACACACGAACCAATACAAAATGCCCGCTTTCTGCAGAAAATACCGCTGGTCAAATGTTATAAAAGTGGACTCCAGGTAAAACTTTAAAAGGGTTAAAAAATTATCAACACAAATACCGGCAGAGTTCTGAAAGGAAATCGGATCATTTCTTTCAATGCATTCTCTGACAGCAGTAAATAGGGCATCATGATGCACAGACTAAAACAGGTCAACAACATTCACGGAAAAGGCACGGCCAACAACAACTTCAGTTTTCAAAAATTCACAAACTTCGTCGGATCTTTTAGTTAAGAACAAATCTCCTAAAAACGAATTTCTCTTAAGAATCTCCTACATCTACTTTGTTCAAGTGCTTCAACAGGTAAAGACTAATCTGCTTCTGCCACGAACCCTTTTCTGTTACTATCGTTCTGAATGGCAAGCCTTGCTTGTTCGTCTTTGCCCTAAAGAACACTTTCAGCGCTTTATTTTTGCTTTGATCAATTTCTTTAGCAAGGCTGACCAAACCCAAACGGCTTTGTGTGGCAGACGGCAGAATGTCTTTGTGTGACCGTTTAAAATTAAAAATTAGAAAAGTTTATTAGCATATTTAGTTAATCAGCGAACTAATTAAAGCAGTTTTCCTCTTGCCTGGCGCCCGCCGTAGCCTCCAGTATAGCCCCAGTGTTAAAATAAATCTATAGCAATTTACCTTTTTTTTAATTTTGGACCTTCTAAAAAAAACACCCGGTATATGTATCTGTGGTCTGCAAAATAAACTAGTTGTGAGTGGCGCTCTGTCCCGTTCTCTTGTCTTGTGTGTGTGTGTGTGTGTGTTTGGTTTGGTTTATGGGGTTTAACGTCCCAAAGCGACTAAGGCTATGAGAGACGCCGTAGACGAGCGCTCCGGAAATTTCGACCACCTGGAGTTCTTTAACGTGCACTGACATCGCACAGCACACGGGCCTCGAATTTCTCCTCCAAAGAAATTCAGCCGCCACGGCCGGGATCGAACCCGCGTCTTTCGGGACAGCAGCCGAGCACCATAGCCACTGAGCCACCGCGGCGGCTGTGTGTGTGTGTGTGTGTGTGTGTGTGTGTGTGTGTGTGTGTGCGTGTGTGTGTGTGTGTGCGTGTGCGTGTGCGTGTGCGTGTGCGTGTGTGTGTGTGTGTGTGTGTGTGTGTGTGTGTGTGTGTGTGTGTGTGTGTGTGTGTGTGTGTGTGTGTGTGTGTGTGTGTGTGTGTGCGCGCGCGCGTGCGTGCGTGCGTGCGTGCGTGTGTGTGTTGGGGGGGGGTTTCTGGCGCCTTTAGTTTACAATGAATTACCAACTAGCCCAGCAAGAAGTTCTCTTAAACTCTTTCAGAAGCCCGGCGACCTTCGACCATGTTCTCTCGTAAAGTAAAACTGAAAACTGCTCCGGAGTTCACCCTGCAGATGTAGCCAGCCGAAATGAGCGGAAATATGCAATGTCTTGTCATGATAAATTTCACCGCTGTCCCATGCATTAGCGCACTTCTGTAGAGGTTTGCACTGGGCGACAGAATTGCATATCAAAGCGCCTTCTTTGAGGACTTCTACAAAAGCTCAGTTGCCGCTTCCACCGTGCTAGCGTTAAGTACGGATGACAGTTTAGTGAGCACTGTGCCGACGCCAAGGAAGCACCGATCATTCGATGTATTGGATCAGTGTTTGTCAACGGTGAGAAACGTGATAGGAATGTACTGATGTCCTGCTATTCCCGCAGCTAACGCTGGCGCTGAAATAAACTGGCTCGCGGCGTTTGTGATATGTTTATTTTTCCGTGGAACAACACATTACCGTTCTGTTCTGCTTGGAAGCAACATGAACTCGCAAGACAGCTAATCCAAGAACGGCGCCAATTGTGTAGCGGTTTCCTTTATGTAACAAGCGCGTCTATTTTTCCGACACTGCACCACAGGGATATTAGCTCTAGATAATAATTCAACGAACAGCAAATTTCATTCACAGGTAAATCAATTCAATAATACGCATGACATTCGTATCACAGCTGGGTTGTTTAAGAGTCACTTCACGTTCGTACACAAGCTGCGCAGCAGCGTTTCGCACTGCGCACCGGTGCTGCTAACGCCGGCTTCGAAGGCCAGAAGCGGTGGAACTCCTAGTGCCGCCATCTGTCCAGTAAAAAGAAAACTGCTCTCTGTAAACGGCCTTCACAACAATTTGCTTCTGCCGCACTCCGCCAGATGACAGCGCCGTCGGCGCGTTAGCGGCGGCGAGCAGTTTGCTCCGTCCACGACAGATAGCGCCACCAGACGGTCCGCCACTTCTGGTCTTCGAAGCCCGTGTTCGAAGCCGGCGTTAGCAGCATTGGTGCGCTGTGCATCGATGGCATTCGAATGATACCGGTTAAGCCATTAGCCTCACTTCTAGTCAGACCACATAAATAGAAAATAACACCGAGTAGGAAATTGGTAGAGTAAGGGAATCGAACCAGGGTCTCCGGAGTGAGTGACGAGCACGCAACACTCCGCCATGCCAGGTCGATGGTTCGCAATGAACAAAGACGCGTCTATTGAATACGGTGTCTTCGTTCACTCCCATTCCTCCCTTCCCGTTACGGCGAGGTACAGGTGTCCATCGAAATATGCGAGACAGATACATTTCCTTTCCTCAAAAACCAATTTACCGACGAGCAAGGCGTACAACCGAACGGGCAATGGCGTTCTGTGGACTTCCTTCTGAACGAGCCAGCGCAAAAAACACAACGGACAGGACTCCCTGGCAGGACTCCCTGGCAGCGTGGCGGAATGGTCACGTGACCAAATATGGCGGCACCCATGCTCCCGCGCTGTTAAGCGTCTATAAATGCGCGCTTGCCTTGGCGTGAATGCTTTGCTATGCAGTCCTCTAAGGAGAAGTGACAGCGACAGGAAGAAGCGAGAAAGCGACAACGTGCACAAGATACGCCAGTACAGCGTGAAGAACTTCTTGCAAAGCGTCATGCTAAGGATGCAGCTCGGCGACAACGTTCTACCTCGCAGAGTGGTTCCACGTCATCGGTCACCGATGAATCTCAATACCTGGCTGCTCAGGAACACCTCAGTGCTACCAGGCGAAGACAACGCGCTGAAGAATCGCCAGAAGAACGCGCATTTACCCGGTTTAACCAGAGCTAAACCACAGTCAATTTTTTCCCCGCCTAGTTGAGGCTCGAAAGAGCTCGCTGCTCATGAACTGGTACTCACAACTGAACTTACCAGCATCGCCCCAGTGCTCACCTGCCGGGGAAAGACATGAAGGTGAAAGAAATGGCGCGCAATTAAATTAATAACGGGGCAGCCAGCCATGGAAAAGAAAATGAGAGGGATAACACTTTTATCCATGCATTATAATATATCTATCCACATTTTTTATAATGCTTCTGGGCAGGGATCTTTACGGACAATAAACTGAACTTTTTTTTCTGATGTGCACCGGGCAACAACTATAGATTCAGCGGGAAGAACGCTCGAGCCTGTGGCGTCCCGCCAAGCCCACCATGCAAGAGCATCAGATGGCGCTACTCCACGAAGCTGAGTTGAATTTGCTCTCGTTTTCTGTGCTCTAGCTCTGAAGGACATCACTCAGGCCATTTCACACCAAGTGGCTCCTCACAATTCGCCACCGTGAAACATTTCCTTGCAGTAAGCGCGCAGAAGATGACAGCAGAAGGGACGACTCACACACTGGTGCCACTTTGCAAATATTCGCTGTGGACGCACGCACAACTGTATGCACTAAAGATTGGCCACAGGACGAACGCAAGGAGCACAGTCGTGACTGCAGGTGGACTGCCACCGCCATCAGTAAAGCGATGAACGGGGTGGACGCACAGTTTTCTTCCAAATTCTCAATTATTACCGGGTAGTGCTTGCTACTGGGATTGTTGGTACATATTAAAGGAATTACAAAGCGCAAACCGAAGACTGCAACGAAATGAGAACACGGTACGAGGTCCTCCAACTTTGTTCATGTTCTTTGTTAGCGCTATCAATTGTTTCCACGGTGGCAACGTGATGGGTTGGTGGTGTGATACATTGTGATGATTCCCTGTACAGCCTGATAGCTGGGCCAAATTTCTGCAAACGTCGATTAAAAGATAGACTGCCGAGAGTTTTTTGGCTTGCGCGACCGATGTCCTTCTCGAGAGCTTGGTTGGTTCACCTGGGGTGTATCGGTGAAGATCGAGAAACGAAACCGTACCGGTATCTATATCTCTTAAAAACCTTGCCAAGCGGCCGATGGCGCTACTGTGATATGCATTTAAAGCTGATAGTGTTTCAATCCACAGCTGTGGCCGCAGATATCTGCCATTTTAACAGTCTTGGTGGCGTTACGTGCACCTCGCACTCCACCCATTGCTTACAAAAAGAGAGCAACTTCATAATAATTTAAAACATATGGACATTGAGCTCCGTGGGAAGCGCCCATGAGAGGACGAAAATGAGAAACAAAGTGATGGCACACAGCTACGCTACAAAATCTCCTGGGTCATTACTTCATCAAAATGTACTAGGAAAAATATATATTCATACATACTTATATGTACGTTTATACGAAAAAAATAAAGACACACTCACTAACGAACAAAACTTCTGGACAAGCGCACTTTTCGACGCGAAGTTGCTTATGAACTCAATTTTTTTATATGCCGTAAAATTTGACTATAAAAATGACTGTATCCGGAAATGGCGCCTCGACAGGATTGCATTTTTTTATGTTTTTGCTATCCTAAAAAACGCTTTCCATTGGTTTTCTGCGGCCGTTTAGCTGCTTGAAGAGAGCTATATGGACTTTTTAAATCAAAGACCTCGTTACGTTTCGGGAGAATGGACCACTACCTTTTAATATTTTCACAATAATATCGGCGAATATTCCACACTTTCCCCATAATCGAAATTTATGTCCTAAAATTCTGAACTTTTGCAGCACCATCGCGAGTTTCGGCCTTTCTGCTATCTTTGACCTCTGTGGAATATGGTGTGCCAACCAGCTCCAAGCGGAAGCGCTTGTTGGCGGAAGACAATCGCTTCCAAGTGCATCTGCGGATGGCGAACTCTGGCAGTGCGGTACAGGCATGAGCCGGCACCCGAAGATGGCCAGGTAGTCGACCCACCTGGGGACAAGCCGTGGCTGCGACCGAGGTGGTGTCCAGGGTCCCCGTCCAGCGGCCCTTTGGCCGCGGAGGTCGGAAGCGGAGCTCGCCGACCGGCGGCTCGGCGAACGGGATGCCCAGGTACTGCTCGACGCCCCGGCCGACCACGTGCAGCACCGTGCCTCGCACTCGGCCCCTGGTGGTCTCCCGCTCCACGTACGAGTCGCCCGCGGCCGCCGCACCCAGCAGAGACAGCAGCAGGGCCGCCGCCGCACCTCTTCCCACCATGGCTGCCTCTGCAGAAACCGTCTCGGCTGTCAAACGCATCTTCTCTATACGGTCGACCGAAACCTTCTTGCCCAGTGCCCGTCACCCTGTTGTTCCATTTTTACTGGTCCTTTCAAATATTAAGTAAGAGATTCGAATTAAAGAGAGAGCCAGCCTGGTACAACAGGGCTTTGCCGGGCTTAGAGCCAACTGAAGCTAAAGGAAAACGAGCCGGACACTCCAAAGAATTTTAAGGAACAACATTGTTGTCAGAATAAAAGCAAGCAAAACAACATTCATGTCCCTAGTCAAGACCGCCAAGTTATAGATGCAGCAAGAAAAAATAAATCTCGAAGATGCAGTAACGAGGACAGAGAACCGCAGACAAAGTGGGCAGATATTAGAAGGCCGGGTTGGAGCATCCAGAATGTTTAATAATAAAAAAAAAAAGACAGGCCAGGGAGTTCGCACAGAACCGTATACTAATAGGACGAAGGTAAGAGAAGGAAAAAGTTACTTACAAGAACGTCATTGCATATATACAACAAGCAATCTACAAAGAAGTACAGCCGGAAAATCAAGAAGGCAGTGAGATCGAGACGTGTAAAAATAAAAGTTGAGACGAATAGAACGCACGGTCAAGAAAAGGGACACATACACGATACAGAACAGGAAGATGGGATGCTACAGGTAGCATATAAGGGCGCAAGAAAGAAAAAGGACGGATGCGCTAAAGGTGGTAACATGAATAAAAACAACACAAAAATCAAGACAGGAGGCTATCAAATAAGTAGAGCAAAGTAGACTACAAAACAAAAGACAAAAAAGACAAAATGTCTTCATGCAGGAAGGATTAAGCAGAACGAAGGAATAATTGTAAAAAAAGAATGCCAGTCACAATACGTTACTATCGGAAGAGCACTATTTTTTTTTGATAATTTACTCCTACGGGAAATCAGGCGCAAAACTAGATACGCAGGACCTCCATCAGGACTTCGGACCTGGAAGATACGTGAAAAAAACAGACTGAGGAGGAGGGTGGGAAGGTGTAGAAAAGGTAACTGAAGGGAAACGAAAAGGAAATTCTCAGTCAAACTTGACTGAATGGTAAGTGCCTCGTGATAACAAATGTCAGTTTAACCGAAAACAAAGCTTTAATGGGAGACAAAAAAAACTGCAATTTGTACAGCTATGAAAGGTGACGTATCTACGCATTTTCAGGATGAACGCGCATAACACATGACGGAGCGAAACGCTAGTGGCACCGCGGTGGCTAAGTGGCAGTGGGGCTAGGCTGCCCACCCGAAAGATGCGGGTTTGATCCAAGCCACACGGCCGTCGGACGTAAAGAAATCCAGGTGGTCGAAATCATCCGCAGCCCTACACTAGGGCGTCTCGAATAACCTGAGTCCTGCTGGGACGTTAAACACCATAAAACTAAACTAAACTAGAAAGGCTTGTCGCAAACACGAGCGCTGAATCTTTCGCTTCGTGTTTTGTGCACTCAGGCTGCGTCTGGCCGTTGTACGCAGCAACTTCAGGACCGCAAGCTCACAGCGCTATTCACGCTCCGTTGGGCTTGCAAGGCGGCCAGTGAAGCAACTGCTCGTGTCCGTATCTGAATCGATGCTCGTAAGTTTAAGCAAAAACAAAAAGAACGAACTGACAGAGTCCGCCAAGGTAAAAGAAAAGATAACAGTTGTTCTTTACATTCATAAATTTTCCCATAATCTAAAGAAGATAGGCAACCGAGCTCACGTAAGAGTTTTTTTTTTTTTCGGCTCCCGAAAAGCTTGGAAAACTGTGCAAACAAGTAAATTTTCGCACCACAAAAGTGCTCCATAAAGCATGAAAATCAGTTTGTTGCATGCCAAGAAGGTGTCATCTACTCTATTCTACTTTCGTGCGGAAAACAGTACGTTGGCCAGACGAGCAGATGCCTGAACGAGCGCCTGAGAGAGCACAATAGCAATGTTCATATTACGGTTAAAGGGCATCTCGGCATCCACTGCCGAGATTGTGAAAGCAAAACTTGCCAGCCATACTTCCAACAAACAAAAGTGTTGAGTAGACTCCCCAATACGCTGACTCGAGAGATTACTGAAGCCGCTGAAATCGCCTGGCTAAAGGACTCATGTGCCAGTAGTCCCTCCCTATCGTTGTCAGCAAAAGAATTAGAATTTCTATCCCCAGGGAAGTAATGCTGCTGCATCATTTTGGTTTCTTGTGTGCATGGACAAGTGTGCATCACCCCTATGTTTTCTTTTTGTTGTTTGGAGTCTGATCTGTTTATTTCCACGTTCCGAGCAACAAACCTTTAGTTGCAAGTCAGCTCCTGCCTGTGCGTATCTTCCTTTAGTCCTTGTCTATTTCGCTCTGTTCTTCTTGAACAGTGAAGCGGCTTCCTTCAGACTCCAGCCTTCGGATCGGCTACTTTGTGCAGGCTGCAGGAGTTGTCGCTGTTGTTATCCTCATACAATGGCACATGCCCACACATGGGGATCGGCCAAGGATTGAGGAGTACAGACTGCAGAGTTGAGTTGCAAAGTGTTTGTATAGTTTTTTTTTTTTTTAGCGGGTGCTCATGCACCCTCCTGGGTGCATGCCCATCGACATTTCTTGAAGCGCCATGCGAGCTGGTGGTCTTCGATGCTTTCAACGCAACGGAGATGCGAATATGCTTTCAGATATGTTGGCAAATACCTCTAGAAGCACCACATGGCTGCATCATAACCTCTAACTCGGCTCATCACAGAAGAGAGTTTTACACTCCTAATGAGTCCGCCCACTTGATTCGTCCGACATTAAAAAAAAACTCAAGTTTCGTCTGTCTCCCTTGTTCCCAGCGTAGGTCATCATGCATGCAGTAAGTGAAGTTCTGGCTCCCAAGGCAGGTTTTCTGAGAGAAAATGTTCAACCAGCTGATGCGTCAAGTTTTTGCTCGCATTCCCGGTCGACAGCTATTGTCGGTTGTCGCAGTACCCTGATCTGCAGAAAAAGCGCGCATTTACCCGACTGCATAAAATCAGGAACTTCGCTAGAATTTTTTACTCAACTTTTACTAAAGTAAGAAATTCTAGTGAAGCTCTTAATTTTATGCAGTCGGCTAAATGGGATAACCTTCGCGCTTCTTCTGCAGATATTAAGGACCTGTACTATTCACTGCCGCATATGTTTGTAAAATATGTTGAAGAGTTAGCGCTGTGTGTGTCTACTCGTTCTTGGTCCCTTGTCCTGTTTGCGCTATTGCTCTGAAGTATGAAGCAACAAGCCCGAATTTCAACGCCGATCTGGTTCAGCTTAGAACGCACCGAAAGCAATACACGAACGCAGAAATCGCCACGAACGCAGCAGAGTTTATCACAACGGATGTTTGCGAACACGCTTATCGCGTGTTCGTCAACAAACACGCAATAATCGACAGCGCAGTGCTCTGCTTGATAAGAAATGCGCGTAGAATTTTTCACTCAGATGTGGTGTTGAATGAAGAACATTAGAGCGCAACCGTTGCACGCATGGTTTTTAGGATCTCTCGAAGCTGGGATGCACAAATCTATTACGACACCACAGAAGGCTCCACACTCTTGTGTCGTGGTCGCCGATGTATGCGTGAGCACGATCAGCAGTTTGGGCTGCAGTCTGCGGCTGCCCTCGATGACTTCACGTGGTTTCTTTCGCACCCACGGAGTCTATTTCTGCCGTAAGCTCGCGTTGTGCCGAGACCTCGGTGGCCGAGACGCAGACGCAAGCGATGCAGTAGAGAGCATCTACCTGCCTTTCAGGAACGGGGTCTCTCTGGCGCCCGGAGGGGCACGATGGCCTCGTCGCGACTTTTTCGGTGCACGGAACGTCGTCCGCTGTCGCTGGCGGTTTCCTGAAGGGACGCTGTAGGCTAGATGGTCGCTTTCCATGAGCAAAAGTAAAGGCCCTAGCCTTCTGACGAACCGTTTAACCGCCAGCCACAGAGTGCGCCTGTCTCCCCAACTGCTGCCGGCATAGTGCGACCATCCGGCGAAAACACGTATGGCTGCGTAGGCGTCCTTCGTACCCAGACCGTTACTGCGACGGAGCGCTGTACGTCCTCCCATCCTACAACGTGCCTCATGCTGACTCGTCAACCCTCTCTCTTTCCTGCCGCAGTGTTGCAGCGGTTAAGCGATGCGCCACTGCCCTGCGATGGCAGGTTGCGCTTGAAATTGTTATTTCGAATCTATGACAATTCCAGAATTAACAACTATATTTATTTTAAACAGCCGCACTGTATATCCAAAGGAACTTACCGTGACTTCAAAATACAAGATTACCAGACTGGAACGAGCCTTTATGCTAATTCATTCTTTTGAAGAACCACAACAGAGTGGAACCGATTGTCTTGTAACCAGCTGTGCTGCACTATATGAAGCTTTGTTTGTTTGTTGTTGTTTTTTTCGAAGGTGTAGCCACCCCTGCTTACACGACCATGGGCAAAGCGGGGTATCTCTGAATAAAAAATGAAGTATTTCTCCCTCCCGTCTGCTTCTCGTAAAACAAATGGGTCTCTGTGGCTTTTCTTCCACGCCCCGGACAGCGACCTCAAGACATCGATGAGGCTTCTTGCGCCAAAAGGCGTAGGCGCTGTCCCGCTCACCGTAAACCTGAGCTTCGTAACCTATAGAGCTGAGTAGCGGCACTAGCAGCGGCATAGCCGGCCATTGCAGCCCTCGCGGCTCAACACCTGCGTTTCGCAACGCGCGCATCCTGCGGAAGTGCAGAAATCGAGGCATTATTATCGTCTGGCTGCTCAGGTCGCTGCCAGCTGGGAGTGGCGGGGCAGTGCGCGTTTTGAGCCTCGTGTGTCTTACGTCTCCTGTTCCCTTTTTGTTCATATATTGACGGCTGGCTGTATTGAACTATCACTATTACCGTCCATCTCTTGCCGTGTCTTTTGTGCAGATATTTACAATGTAGCAAGCTCTGTGTACTGCACACCCTTAAGGAGGTCTGCTTTGTCGTCTTACTTAGAACTATCCTTAAGTAAAAAGCACAGGGACTAGTGAAGAACAAATGAGCGCCCCTAAAAACTCATTACAAAAAATTCAAGCTATAAACACAGAAACTTGGAAAAAACCACATAGGCGCAAATAATTTCACAAGGACAAAAAGAGACGAGGAGACAACGGACAGGTGGCATGTCTCCTCGTCTCTTTTTGTCCTTGGAAAATATTTGCGCCTAGGTGATTTTTTCCAAGTTTCAAGATGCAAAACAAACTAGCCCGTCAATATGCCATACAACACAGAAGTTGACTTTTGCAAGCGCTACTCAACCGATCGACACGTTTCATCAAGGGGGACTCGCGTCGACTGCTCGGAACAGACGTTAGCAGAACGAAACAGAAACGCTCCTGGAGACCTCGCTCGAAAAGCATGAGCATAAATCCACTGCGGGGCTCTCACATGCACCTGGAAATCCGCACACTGAGGGTGCAGTGAGACGGAACGGGAGCGCGTGGCCTTAAACCCAACTTGTGGCGATGCTTGTCGAGAGGGGTTCTGCCGTCTTGCCTGCTTCTGGCACCGCTCCCAGTCGCTTTTTACACGTTAGTTGGCCGCAGATAAGGGCAAAGCACTGGATTCGCGGACACTTAAGCTCCGCCTTACAGGTACGGCGCGATGGCATTATTGAGTGCTGTACCTGCCTGGGGTCCCGTTTGCACATCACTTCGAAGACATCGAACACTGTTCAATTTAATTTTTTTTATTTATTTCAAGGCACACAAATCCTCCCTATGAGCAAGCCAAGCGAATTTTCCGCAGTAGTCGAGGTGCAGTGCGCTCGGCTCACGACCCAAAAGTCAACGACTGGAGTCCCGGCTCTACCCAATTTTTCATTTCAGCGCTACTGCTTGTGTTTCTTCAGACGCACTACGAAATGGTGGTTAATTGACGTCACAACCCTGTAGACCAATGAGGAATTGTGCAGTGACGTCATCATTGCTGTGCTATGTGATCGCTGTGTTTGAATGTGTTCGAATTATCCGCACGAGTTCGCGTCGGGATGTCAGGACCTTTTCGACCAATCCTGGTTATGCTTGCTCGGGAAGAGCAACCTAGGTTGAGCAAGCCTTACCGAACAGCCACCTTTCGAAGCAGTGGCGCATCGCTTAACCACTGTGCCAGGAGTGCACCCTGAGAGATCCAGAAAGACCCATTAAAGGAGTTTTGACAAGAAAATGAAGGCGCCGGGTTGTAATTTTTTATGCTTCGATAAAGATTAGACACGCAGTTTCTGAAATATTTCAGCGCAATATTGAGTCTGCTTTAATAAAAACCCATTTGAAATCCTTGCTTTTCTGGGCTCATAAAACGACCATGTGACGCCGTCGGCGGGCACTACTCCACTACGTCAACTTAAGACATTAAGAAACGTAGCGATATCTTTGATTCGCTCTAAAATAATAGATTTATACCAAAGTTATAAAGTAAAAAAGGGTGTAAACTATCTGAACGCACCTGATCTTCGCTTTTATGGCCCGTAGACCGCAGTGTTGAGTCTGCCGATAGGTCCTGCGTGTATTTTTTTCCCCCGCAGCTAGTATCTTTTGTTCTTGTTTTGGGAGTAACGCTTTCGCGTTCTAGTTTTTGAGCTGTCGGTGATGAATGAAGCTGCAATAGGTTGCGAAATGAAATTGCTGAAAAGGAAAGCAAAGCTGAATGTTTTGGGAATTCAACATTTCATGCTGTAATATTCTCTTCAGCCTATACAATAGCACTGGTGATTTGAATGATGACGGCAAATTATTTTCGGTTTAAGCGTAAGCTGCGAGAGAGCCCACTCACCGGCGCTGAAATGAGTGACACGCAAAGCAAGACTCCGGGGCTGTGCCGCTCCACTCGACTGCCGCTGCCGCTCTGGCTACGCTGTTCGCACGCGCAGGGTAGTAAACCAAGCACGACTTCCGCCCGGGTTCGACACACGAGTCAAGGTTGACTTCACCGGCACAGACGCGATCGACAACAGCGCGACAGGGCGGGAGCCCTGCAGTCAGTGCCTGTTCGGCGAAACAAACAAAAAGAAAGGAATTGCGCGACTTTAAGCATAAGGTGTTTCTCTTCACCTTTAATGTGAAAGCATCAGGCAGCTCTCCGACACGAGAAGCCGGCGCCGCTCAACAAGTGGCGGCGTTACAAGACTCACAATTAGTAGAAACAGTGTGACGTCATCGAAGGCGGGAAAATACGAATGGTTAACCAGTAATTGCCATCAATAAAACGGAGAGTTGAGCTAGTTGGTACATACTGCTGGGGAAAAAACAGCGCTGATACGAGGGACAAAGAAGAGGACAACAGGACAGGCGCTGACTATCAACTGAAAGCTTTATTAGAAAAAACACGCAATATATACTCCATCGACAACCAAGAGCGCATGGCAACACCAAAAGCTACAGTGATACATCAATCACCTGGATCAAGACACCTTAGTTCACAGTCATGAACTGTTACAGAGGGGATGCTCACGCACGAGTCACTGTTTTTTTTGGATATGAAACGCTTCACTGATTTCCCTTGTTAGTTTATCATTGTGCTTGTACAGGACCTTAGTTTGATTAAAAATGGGGGTACATGATTTTTCAGAAGAATCAGGTTGGTTATTCCGGGGACAGTTCCTGTAATGCTAGGCCAAGTTTAACGACGGAGCCCCTTTTAATGAAGTGTTGTGGTCTCTTAGGCGGGTGTTCAAGCACCTTCCTGTTTGACCTATATAGGTCTCCCCGCACGTAAACGGCACTTCGTACACAACCCCTTCAGCACAAGGAACAAACCTCAGGTCATGCTTAAACTGACAACCTTTTTTTGTTTTTCTTTCAACTTTCAGTTGATAGTCAGCGCCCGTCCTGTTGTCCTCTTCTTTGTCCCTCGTATCAGGGCTGTTTTTTTTTCCAGCAGTAATTGCCATTTCTAGTACTTACAACCGCAACATAAGCAAATGAAGGGAATAAAATTGAGACAGAATTGAATAGAACTGGAGTTTAATTAGAATGAAATTGAAATAAAATACGAACATAACTGCAATGCTTTCACATTACTGTCATGCTAGGTCCTTAAGTGCCCCTCGTAGTTTTTCCTATTTACCTTCATGATGAATTGCAGTATGCCTGCAAAATAAGAAAGTGCAGGCAGAACGCGCTGCAAAACACTTAATGCCCGCCCTTGTGAACAAGCACGTGACAGTACTTGAAAGGTACTGACTGCAACACTTGTTAAGATAACAAGGGGTTAGCGAATAATACTTTTCAAGCCCTAGTAGAGTACGTATATTGTGCCTTGAAATCGACTTGTAAATTACCGAATCCGATGCTAACTCGTTATCTTTAAGAATTTTCGTCACTTGCGCGAGTGTTGCTACAAAGCGAATAACCATGCCGTACTCCTAACCGCTGTCAGCAGCCTAATGGTACGGCGACTTATGGAGCTTTAACTTTGGATAACAAAAAACGCAAAACTTATCTCCACGGGGGGTACGCAGCACGATGTCGGTATATAACTCCAAGACTGTCATGTCTAAGTACGAAAAAATTACTTTTCCCTACCGTTGACGACAGCGAATAAGGAAGCACACCCCTCTATCGATGAGAAAGGCGAAAGAATGTTCAAGTCCCGGATTCCGTGATTGGGCAGCAAGGCATGGTTTGCTATACTTGCCAGAGTCATGCCGCATCACCCAGTCTTGGAGGCCATGTTTGACCATTTTAACGCCGCCGCACGAACGCATCGTGAGGTATAGCATTCTGTGCGGTGTAAGAATGAGCCCTGTTTTTTAAATAGCCGGAAAATAAAATTTCCCCCAGCCTTATTCAAAGTTTTCGTCAATCATTCCATAACTATTCAAAAAATTTTTCAGCATATTCGATTAATTTGAAATAATTTTGAAAGCGCACTTTTTGATTCTTTATGTGAATTGAATGGCAGACTACTGGACTCTTCATAATAAAGTTTTGATTAATCAAACATACATAAAGATGAACTTAATATTAGGACCAGTAATAATAATGACACGAAACGTTTCAATAATGCATACCAATGAAATGCAAGAGAACGATAAAATATAATGGTCGATTTGCTTATTTAGGCCAAATGCGAATTATGTGCGCTAGCGCAGTTAGGTTTTCACGATGCGCCGCCGCCCTCCTATGGCCGGTGCTGCTATGCGGGGGCTTCGTTTGCTTGGGTTGGTCGCGATCGAAGTTGGTGTTCCTAAGCAGCCTCTCACGACTAATTTAGCTGCCGCCTGAAGCGCCTGCCACAAAACAGGCTTCAGACAGACAGACAGACAGACAGACAGACAGACAGACAGACAGACAGACGGACGGACGGACGGACGGACGGACAGACGGACGGACGGACGGACGGACGGACAGACAGACAGACAGACAGACAGACAGACAGACAGACAGACAGACAGACAGACAGACAGACAGACAGACGGACGGACGGACGGACGGACAGACAGACAGACAGACAGACAGACAGACAGACAGACAGACAGACAGACAGACAGACAGACAGACAGACAGACAGACAGACGGACGGACGGACGGACGGACGGACGGACGGACGGACGGACGGACAGACAGACAGACAGACAGACAGACAGACAGACAGACAGACAGACAGACAGACAGACAGACAGACAGACAGACAGACAGACAGACGGACGGACGGACGGACGGACGGACGGACGGAAGAACACACAACGGCTGAATGCGGGGAATGGCCACTATAAGAGCTAACAGGCTACAAGTAGGCGGCGCGCTTTGAGCGTCACGTACAATGCATGCAAGATTGGTTGGATATGAGCCGTTTGGCCCAAAGCTTGCCTGGCGACAGCTCGGTTACGGTCAGAAAGAGATGTGAGGGGAGACGAAGGACAACCGTAGCGTTCTCCTTCGTGCCTCTGACATGTGTTGGCCGTGGCAAAAACATTTGTTTAATGTTAGTTATAGCTGTCCGCGATGGGCGGAGTCCTCAGTCCGGGACACCAATGGCTGAGGCGATCTGGCGCGCCCGCCTCCATCAGTCATGATTGCTCGTCGGTTGGGTGCGAGCAGACATGGCAGCCTCTCAGGAGGAGATTGTATAGGGTGGGAGATGAGTGGTTTCCTGGTCGGCTCGGGCACTTCAAGACAGAGTGATGGGTTTGGACTGTAGCCCAGCGGACAGTATTCCGAACTGCGTACGGAATAAAGGTTGCTTCTGTAAAATGTTAGGGTACGTTACAGTCTGGAGCTGGCGCCAGGCGATGGTGTCGGCCCTGTTGAGAGTTTTGTGGGGTATTGGGGGCCCCGCCGGAGGGTCTTGTGCATCCTGATGGTTTTTCTCTGCAGTTGGGGCTAGGCTTGGCGTTCTAGCATCTTCGTCCGCTGGTGCCCAGAGGGTCAGGTCTCGGGCAAGCGCGTGTGCGCGCTCATTGCCAGGCAGAGAGACATGACCCGTGAGGTCCAAGCAATGCGAATAAGGGGGAGCTGGCTGGCGTGGCAGTGTTGTGGAATGTGTCTTGCCTGTGCGGATAGGATGCATGCTCGGCATATGCGAGTCGGTGATGAATGTTTGTGTGCCGTCGGATTCATCGCCTATTTCTTTCTCAGCTTCAGTCGCGCACTTGCGGCGTATAGGTGTTGTATCGCGAGTACAATGGCAGCCTCTTTAGCCCTCTTGATTGAGCTGACATCACTGTGGAGCCGGTTATTCGAATTATTCCTGTTTCGTCCGTGGTAACGATGCTCGTGGGTTCTGTCTGTGTCGGGTATATGGCCATGTCTGTATACAAGACGTGAGGGTTCACGCCGACTTCCTGGGTGAGGGC
The DNA here is from genome assembly GCF_055824585.1 of Amblyomma mixtum. Lineage (NCBI taxonomy): Eukaryota > Metazoa > Arthropoda > Arachnida > Ixodida > Ixodidae > Amblyomma > Amblyomma mixtum. The sequence goes on from NC_143021.1 coordinate 110,843,779, forward strand.
TTGGAATGGCGAGCGACGCCTGGGCATGTGTTCCGGGGGCATGTTTTTTTGGAGATGGAGCCACTTGCATTCTGGCCCGGATTGGTGGTGCCAGTGTATCGCAAAATTCACCGCAATTTTGAAAAGAAGAAACAAAAAACAGCGCCGCGCGGACGCCTCTCGCCGGCGCGCGTCGTAAAACTGGGGAGAAGGAAACCCCGGAGAGCCTTGTGTGTGTGGCTGCCCCTCCACCACCGCTCTCCGACACGGCGCACTGGGGGATTGCGTCAGCCATGATGTCGAATGTTCTAGACTGCGTGTGCTAAGAGATGGCCTCTCCCTCTTCACTCGCGCATCGGCGGCGGCGCCACGACAGAAAGTTCGCGATGCTCCTCGAAATCAGTCATAGCGCCGGCCCAATGGGCGACGCGCGCCTGGCGCTAGAAGGAGGAGGAGACTGCGCAGCCGATACTGTGTGTATGTGCGCGCCAGCAGTGGCGCGAAGAACAAACAGACATGGAGGAAGCCTATATAAGAAGGGCGTTGACCGCTGTCGGCTAGCCTGAGCCGCCGTTTAAGCTTCCGAGAAGCGCGCCCGCTCGACTCCCGGGACAGCACCACTCTCCCCAGCCACGGACCAACGAGGCAGCGCGCGCCAGTCTGGGGACGGCACCGTCGTGTACTTATAATCGTCGGACTGTCGCAGGCCCGGTGAACGAATTGTGTTTTGTGTGTTTGCCTCTCTCTCTTTTGTCCGTGCACTTTAAGTGCAATAATTCTTGTGTTTGTAATCTCTCTCGAGTTTAACTTTGCACGAGTTGCATTGTTTTGTTAATCACTTTGTATGTGTTTGTACTAGTGATTGTGAAATCCTCCGTACCGTCTCATTGCTGTATAAACTTTGTTTTGTTCGTGAACCTTTGGCTCCGACCCATTCTCTGGCTTGCGACCGGCGAAAGCTGGGCACCAAACGACCAAAAACCTCTTGTCACTTGGTAGCCGCTGAGCTCGCCACGCTGAATCGAGGGCATCTTCTTTGAGTCCGAGACCGCTACCCCCACACGCTCTAAGGGTGTCGAACGCACGCTAAAGTGCGCGAAGTTGGGTGACACAGTATTAAGGTTTCTTGGGGTAAGGGGGTGTTTGCTGCACGGTACCGTAGTCTATTAAGAAGATTTCTGGGATGGCGTTGCGCACACGAACAAACATACACAAGAAGAGGCAGAAGACAGAAAGAGCGCAAACTATCAACTAGATTTATTGCTTTCGCAACAGAATATATATGCAGCATACACACGTGCAAAACAGAATAGGGAGAGGGAAAAAAGAAGGACTGGGGGGAAGGGGATAGCAAGTCAGGCCTGCATAGGTAAGCGAAAGCTACGGATAAAATTTCTTTCCCTATCATATAAGGTGACCGAGGTATCGCTAATACAATTTCCGCCTTTTTCTCTGATGTGGAAAGCTTCTAAAAGTTCGCGGGCTATTTTGCTTTTGCTCTTGCCCAGAATCTTGATGTATTTGAGCAAGATTCTGGGCAAGAGCACAAGCAAAATAGACCGCGAGCATGGTACGTCTAATCGCCGTGGCACGTCGAAAAGTGTGCTGCTGCTGTTGCGGGATTTTCGGTTTAGGTGCGCTGCGAGTTGTTGCGTTTGCGATGGAGTCATGGGGAGTGATAAGTTTTGCCGTACTAGTAGCGTGTTCCACCAGGCATCGGGTCCAGGAGCACCACCGCCGTGCCGAAGGAGGAAGGAGCGTGGGCCGGAGACGGGGAGTAGGGGAAGTGAAGGAAAAACTGTATGTACATTTTTACATGATTATTTACAAAAATGACAAACAAGGTAAAAGCTGAGAAGTCTCAGGGAAACGTTGAGCGTATCGCTCAGGGAGTCGCTCCGGGAATCGCTTCTCGATGAACGGCTCGAGAGCTTTAAATAGACCCTCCCGAGATCTTCCCGCCTTTTTCAACCAATCGTAGGGACTTCGTCCGGGTGCTCCAAGGTCGTTCACCGCTTCGTCGTCTTCCTCGGCTGAGGCCCCTGGATACTTGGAAATGTCCAGAAAGCGTGTTGACGGGCTAGTCGTTTCCGGCCAGGTGGATTCCATATCTTTGTTCCAAGGAAACGTCAAGGGCGAACACCTACAGCGTCGTCAACTCGCTTCATCCGCTGAGGCCCTTGGATACTCGGAAATGTCCAGAAGGGCATGTTGACGGGCTAGTCGTTTCCGGCCAGGTGGATTTCATATCTTGTTCCAAGGAAATGCCTCAAAGGCGAACACCTGCCGCGGCGTCACCCCGCGGTTGACAAAAGAGTGAGGACCGGTTGAATGGCAGGCGCTTGGCAGACGCTCGTCTCCATAGGTGGCAGCTGACGTTTGAGTCATTGTTACCCTGACAGATGCACACACAAAGTCGCAGGGTCAATACATGGGTGCCTTGGGTGACGTTTAAGGGGAACTCTGGAAGACAAGTCGTGGCAGCTATGCAGAAGTGGTGGTAACAGGAATCCAGGAGTTGAATACGTCCCTCGTGTTCGTTTCCACCTGTTATGAGGTTGCACGGGAGCGCGTGCCTGAAGACCACTTTCGCAGAACGACGCACTGCATCTGGGCATGGCCTAATTGGAGACAGGTGTGACGGGAACACACAAAGAGAGTTAGGGGGGGGGGGGGGGGGGTAGAAACACAACAGCACGTCCGCCGCCCGAAGAGGTCTCGTAGTGGTTGCAGCCAACGCTGCTGCGCGCAGAGACCTGGAGTTGTGTCCGTTCGGCTTTTGGTCACAGCTGGGCCCAAAGGTTCTTCTTGCTTCGTTGACAACTGTAACGGTCTCAACCAGCAAGGTACAAAGTCCAACAAGCAGAAAGCGCCAAACCGACTTTAAGAACTGCCAAGCTGTTTTCGGTCAACAAAGACTCTTTCGAGTAAATGAGTTGTCGCGTGAAAATTACATCCTCCTCCGCAAGTTGACAAGTTTGACCAAACCAGAATACACAGAGCTTGTTTAGCCAAAAGGGAGGAAAATTTTCTAAAATTTTGGGGGGGGGGGGGGTGCCGTAGCACGGTTTGTGTCACAGAAAGCCACCTCCCGTGAGAGCACAAAGGGAAGGTGGAGCTGCTGAACACACATACAAAACAGACAAAAAATGATTCCCGCTAAAGCAAAAAAAAAATACAAATTTGCCTAGCGGATTAACATCCGGGGAGTCAGGAAAGGGCATTACACGGGAAAGCTTCGGCTGAGGCCATCAGCGTTGCCATTACCTCGAAATTTTCTGCAACGCATGTAAACTGAGTCCCGCAATGCCAAGCTCCAAAATTTCGCTCTCATTTCGCATAGGAGAGCGTAATGAACAAAAGACAAAAAACAAGCATTAAACTCAATATGAGATTATGCGTCATATCCGCCCCTTGCGCGGCCGCGGTCCGACAGCTGCCTTAGCAGATGAGACATTGCATAATGCTAGGAATTTCAGCTTGCATTTGTGTACAGGAGAGTTAAATGAACAAAAAGAAACAAGCAATAAACTGAATAGGATTATTCCTCGAAACCGTCCAGAAACAGCGTTGCGACTCAGGGAATTTACTGGCTCCTATCTTTCAGCCGCCCCCTGCACGGCCGCGGTCCGACAGCTACTCTAGCAGGTGCAAAATGACACAAGGCTAGGAACTTCAGCTTGGGACCCTGCACTGTTCTTCGTCCAAGTCTCGCGGTTCTGAAGTTTAGCTGACGCTCAGAAAGCAGAACGCGAGAAGGGAGCGAACGAGTGAGAATGCCGTGCCAGCGAATCCGTCTCTCTCGAATCGGGTTCACGCGTTGCGTTCTCTTGGCTTGTGTTCCCACGGGACGGGTGCGAACTCTTGAGCACCGAGGTGTCAAATTGGGGCGGCTACGCGGTTCGGATTTCAGTCGAGCAGTCAACAAGAGCCGCACTTTCCCCTTAATTAACTCTTCCCGTTTGGCCACCTCTGTGCGCTGCCGCTCCGTGGAAACCCTCGCTGTTGGTTTGCGGGGCGCGTCACTAGCCATCGCGGAATCGTCACAGGTTAAGTCGTCGGCGTTCGCCTCATTGTCAGTTTGTGATCCAGCCTGCTCTGGCTCACTACCGTGAGAGTTTATAAGGGTTACAGGGCCACGTTTGCCCTCTTCACCCGCGTGCTCTGCTGGCGCTGCGAATTCTGGAGCCTTCGAACTGGTGAGGACCTGCGCAGCGTTATCTCCAAAACTAAGGCCCTTTTCTTTCTGCAGCATATCCAAACGATTTGCGAAAATCGAGGGATGCTGCATAGGCAGGTTTTGGGAGACGGCTGCCTCGGTGAGACGCAGCTCGAGCGGGCTCTCGATCGCGACGCGGACAGTAAGTTGGTCGTGTTGGATACCTTTCCTATCCTTATACTGGCGGTACAGCAAGCCAGAATGGAGCTGGAAAAGTATGTTCTTCCGTGACACACCTATGTCACTTTGGTGACTCAAGTTGCGTAGAGATTGGTCTTTCTCTTGCTCAGCGGTGAACGTTTCGCTGTCCACACGAAGGAGTTAAAGAAAGCCATCTGAGTGGGGCAACACTAGATTCGTTTTTAGTTCCTCACCTAGCCCCAGCTCATCACTTGCGCCTGCTTCGGAAGACTCACTATAGCCTGCACTACTGTCGGTACTCTTTACCCCTGTGCTACAAGTGAGTAAGTCCTGGGCTGGCTCGACATTTGGTAACGCGGAGCCGTCACGGGTTAAGTCACCGGCGTTCGCCTCATGACAGTTTGCAATAAAGCCTGCTCTAGCTCATCACCGTGAGAATTTATCAGGCTTAGAGGTTCAGGTTTGCCCTCTTCAACTACGTGCTCTGCTGGCGCTGCGACCTCACGAGCCTTCGAAATGGTAAGGACCTGCGCAGCGTTATCTCCAAAACAAAGGCCTTTTTCTTTGGGCAGCATATCCAAGCGATTTGAGAAAATCGAGGGATGCTGCCTAGGCAGGTTTTGGGAGACGGCTGCCTCGGTCACACGCACCTCGAGCGGGCTCTCGATCGCGACGCGGGCAATGGGCAAAGACACACTAGTTTCATTGGAGCATAACTCGTTTTCAGGTGGTCGGTCGCGAGCGGCTGTCGTTCCCTTATCGCTGAACTGATCTTTGTTTCCAGGCAGCGATGAGGCGCATTCCTCGCTTACAGTAGAACTCTCATCTGTCGCTTTCAGCGCGCGACTGCTTTCTGGAGGACTACATCTCGGCGCTGCGCCTACACCTTTCTGGGTTGCAAGGGCAATCTCTGCGGCATCCCGCTTTTCAGCTAACGCTGCGCTCTTGCTTGGAGCGCCACAGTCGCTGTCAGGTGACTGACAACGACGCTCTGTGCCGCAGATGATCGCGTCAACTTCCCGACTGCCACTGTTCTCTACCTGCACCAGCGAAGGACCTCCTCTGGTTTCGTCATTTCGCTGACGTAAAACCTCATTGCAGCCTTCCTGGCGCGGTACCTCTGCCTTTAAATCAACAGATTGTGCCGCTGTTTCTGCTGAACTGGCAGTTCTTTCTGGGATTGACCCTGCCCTGTCACTGTTCTTCTGAGCAACTACGTTGTGCGTAGCTGACCAAGCGAGGCTCTTTGGCTGGTCACTGACGCACTGATGGGAGCGCTGCCCGCTGCTATCACTTCGGCTTTTAGACTCGGTCTGTACACGAATTCCGAAGTATCGGAAGAGGGCACTTTTCGCTTTGTCGTAGTTGCTGGCATCCTCATCGGACAGTCGCGCTAATACGGCGCTGACATCGCAAGGAAGGATGGCCAGCAACATCATTGACCATTCGCCCTGATCTAGCTCCTCCTCCGTACATATGTGTTCAAAATGCGCGAGGAAAGTTCTGAAGCTCTCGCCTCTCTGAAAAGTCCGCAACCGATCTCGCGCCCTTCGCCGTCTGAGAAACTGAGTCTTACGTGTGAGCTCCTGCTGCTCTCGTTCACGTAGTTCCTCGAGCTCAGCGCGTCTCTTACGGCATTGCTCCTGCCATTCTTTTTCAACCCTGTCGGCCTTCTCCTTGCGTTCCTTTTCAACCCTGTCGGCCTCCTCCTTAGCGGCTTCCTTGCGGTAAAGGCGTTCTTTTTCAACCCTGTCGGCCTCCTCCTTAGCGTTCCTGATTCCCTCTTGAATGACTTCCCAGGTCTCCAAAATTTTGTCTCCCTCCTCCTTAGCACCACATTCCTTAATAGCCTCAATCAGCTGCGGCTTTCTGTGACTTTTCCTGGCATCAATACACAGCTTTTCACACAGCAACATCAACTCTGGCTTCTTTAGCTTGCTCAAATCCATGGCAATTCTCGAACGAGGACTTTCAAAAATAAGCTGCTACGTGAAATGCTTAAGCGAGCACGTGCAGAAAAACAATCTACAGGTAGTGATAAATTTCCAGAGTTATCAAGCCTGGATGATTCTTAAAGAAAGTCAAGCGCTCACCACTGCTGAAGCCAGGACCAAGCGTGGAAGATCCCACCGCTGCCAACCAGTTGATAAGTTTTGCCGTACTAGTAGCGTGTCCCACCAGGCATCGGGTCCAGGAGCACCACCGCCGTGCCGAAGGAGGAAGGAGCGTGGGCCGGAGACGGGGAGTAGGGGAAGTGAAGGAAAAACTGTATGTACATTTTTACATGATTATTTACAAAAATGACAAACAAGGTAAAAGCTGAGAAGTCTCAGGGAAACGTTGAGCGTATCGCTCAGGGAGTCGCTCCGGGAATCGCTTCTCGATGAACGGCTCGAGCGCTTTAAATAGACCCTCCCGTTATCTTCCCGCCTTTTTCAACCAATCGTAGGGACTTCGTCCGGGTGCTCCAAGGTCGTTCCCCGCTTCGTCGTCTTCCTCGGCTGAGGCCCCTGGATACTTGGAAATGTCCAGAAAGCGTGTTGACGGGCTAGTCGTTTCCGGCCAGGTGGATTCCATTGCTTTGTTCCAAGGAAACGTCAAGGGCGAACACCTAAAGTGTCGTCAACTCGCTTCATCCGCTGAGGCCCTTGGATACTCGGAAATGTCCAGAAGAGCATGTTGACGGGCTAGTCGTTTCCAGCCAGGTGAATTTCATATCTTGTTCCAAGGAAATGCCCCAAAGGCGAACACCTGCCGCGGCGTCACCCCGCGGTTGACAAAAGAGCGAGGACCGGTTGAATGGCAGGCGCTTGGCAGACGCTCGTCTCCACAGGTGGCAGCTGGCGTTTGAGTCATTGTTACCCTGACAGATGCACACACAAAGTAGCAGGGTCAATACTTGGGTGCCTTGGGTGACGTTTAAGGGGAACTCTGGAAGACAAGTCATGGCAGCTATGCAGAAGTGGTGGTACCAGGAATCCAGGAGTTGAATACGTCCCTCGTGTTCGTTTCCACCTGTTATGAGGTTGCACGGGAGCGCGTGCCTGAAGACCACTTTCGCAGAACGACGCACTGCATCTGGGCATGGCCTAAGTGGAGACAGGTGTGACGGGAACACACAAAGAGAGTTAGGGGGGGGGGGGGTAGAAACAGAACAGGTGTAAGCGGAGGGTGAGTGCAAAGCTGCCCTGCCCACCTAGCTTGGTTGCCAATGCTTGGGCCTGCGACGCATAGGGTTGGTTCCAAGGGCTCCTGCTGCTGTTGCTAGCATCGCTGACTCTCCCGTTCGCTCGGCCACGGTCACTGAGTCCACCCTGGCTCCGGCTGCGCAACTGGCCTTGGCTTGTCCCCCTGTTTGGGCCCCCTCCTCGTGTGCCACGACTGACACCTGAAGCAGTGGTTGCTGCTAGAGTCATCGTTGTTCTCTTTTTCCGGCAGGTGGAAGGGGGGTGCAGGCTCTTCGACTGCAGGCCAGGAGTGGACGCTCATGTTTAAGTCCTCTTGTTGTTTGTTCTGGTGCAGCTGTTTCGAGTTTTGATGTGATGATTGTAATACGGCTTGGCTGGAGTTCAGAGCATCGGGGCTGCAGTTGGGTCTTCAGCGCCGCCATTGATGCGATGCAGTTGGCACTTGTGCTCGTCGCAAGCTTCAGTTTTGTCGTAGTTCACGCACTGCGCTTGTCCAGGGTGTGGACACACGTCTACCCTATGGCCGAGAACGAGGGAGGCTACGCAGACTTGCTGTCGCGGTCTATACTAATTGTGCAGCGACACTCGCAGCCGCACTATTAAACTTAATTTAGTACCCGTAGCCTTTCAAAAGCGATCACAGGAGTCATGAATTTTCCCATCATTCTGGCGCATACGATTCATATGTTAGGTGAGCTCAGCTTTCCGATGAGCTCTTCTACTGTTGATCCGTCGTCGATTCCGGTGATGACCCCCTTGAATGAGTTGTCTGGTATGTCAATATATGAGGTAACTGCATATTGCTTGCAATCCAAAGTTAATGAAGTCGTCGCTTGCAATCTGTTGGCCGTTTCCAAATCTGGCTTGCTTACCACAGTCAGGTTCTGTTCCTTTGGCGTTAGGGAGTGGAATTAATTGCGCTCATTCGGTCTTAGTTTCGCTGCTTTGCTGACCGCATTGGAAATCTTGTTCCACACCACGCTCCCAAGTTGAGGCTGTCTCTCGGTATAATGACTACTTTGCAGTCTTCGATCGGGAGATGAGGCAGCGGAGGTCGTTTCATGCTCTCGTTGGTTTGGTTTAGAGAACTTATGTTCGTTCTGCCTAATTTCGCACCGTGTAGGTAAGTCGTTTTTGTTTCCTGCCGTCGCTTGTCGTAGTTGCTGTTGAGGCGGGCTTTTTTTAAGACCTTGGTCCTGGGAATGTCACCCGGCCAGGTCTCGTTGTTAGGCGTCTTGGTCTGGGAAGATCGTTTCCCGCTCCCACCCATTGCGTGCCTGTGACGGCAGTTCAGGTGTCTCCAGCAGGGCCTATATCGGCCATTCAGAGTAGGTAGGGCCGAGCCTAGGCCACCTTTACTCTTAGTGGGGCGGCCACTCCATACCGAATGACAAACCTCAGCAAACTAGGAAACACTATTAAGGTGGCAGCTTGGGCTTGTTGGTAACACATGTCAACAAAAATAGCGCAGGAACAGAACAAGGACACGCAAGGACACACACAAGCGCTACAACGCTTGCGTGCTTAGCGCTCGTGTGTGTCCTTGCTTGTCCTTGTTCTGTTCTTGCGCTATTTTTGTTGACATAGGAAACACTCACCGGATCGGCAGAGTCAGTGTACACCACTCTGACGCCGTTTGAACCAGAGGTCCCTGCAGGATACTCTGAAACACGGTGCCCTGAGAAGACGGATTCGATCGCAGTTGCTTTGTTACCTTGCTATTCGCTCACATGTGTTTCCGTCCATTCCCGAGTTGACGCCGCGCAACTTTCAAATCGTTAGCCTCATTCTGTTTTCTGATGCCCATCAAAGCAACTTAGTGGTGAACGTTGGGAACTGGCCATATGACAAGCCTTGTTTTCCTATAACCATTTTTGCTACGAGATTTTGAAGCGTACAATAGAGGTGAAAAACGGCCCATTCTGGCGCTGTTAAATTGTCTCTCGGAGAATCTGTGTATTCCATTTTCTTTCTTTTTATATCTGCCTAATATTATACACAATTGTCTTTTGTTGTTTCCGAATCGAGTTTTACTTCTCAATCAAGTCTTCACTGAGCGCAGGGTTCAACGCATTATGCACCGCTTTCTTCGTGGCGAAAGCGGCGCTGCTTCTCTACTCGACGCTACACATAAGCGGTCCACGCTGAGCACAACAGCGCAGAAAGCAGTATTTCCATTCCATTCACTCAATCCCTGATGGTCCGAAGAGGCTACAAAAGGACGGAAAGATTGGTTTCAGAAAGGAAACGGCGGATGAGAAAAATACTTCGTCAAAACATCTTTTTGGGCTAGGTGATGCATTTTCAACCTAAGAAAAATAGCAGCGCTAAAGCATGCAACCACATCAGAAAGAACAGGACACAGGTGCTGTGTCCTGAGAACAACAAAGCAGAAAAGGCACCAGACATAACAGGAGACTTTTGGGTAGGGTAGCCAACCGGAATCCTTTCTGGTTAACATCCCTGCCTTTCCCTCGCTCTCTCTCTCTTTTGGTTTTTTTTTTTTGCGCAAAAGACACGATACAAAAGAAACGAGGTAGACAGGACAAGCGCTTACTAACAACTGAGGTGTTTATTGAGTGTTAGTAAGCGCTTGTCCTGTCTACCTCGTTTTTTTTGTGTCGTGTCTTTTGCGTAAAAAAAAAAACAGAATGCTTAGGCACCAACTAGCCTACAAAAGCATACTCGCAAGTTATAACAGGAGACTTACGGAAAATTTGGCGTTGGCAAATAACAAAAACCAAAAATAAAAAAAATAAAATGAAACTTGATACAGGAAAGTAAACGGGGTCAGAATTACAGAAAATGAGCTTGTGGTTTCAGTTTCTCGCAAAATCTTCACGACCCGTGCATGAAACGCTGTCATCAGTGACTATTCCAGAGTATTAGTGCTTGGTTTGGTTTATTGGGGTTTAACCTCCCAAAGCAACTCAGGCTATGAGAGACGCCGGAAATACGAGAGACGCCGGCTCCGGAAATTTCGACCACCTGGGGTTCTTTAACGTGCACTGACATCGCACAGCACACGGGCCTCTAGAATTTCTCCTCCAAAGAAATTCAACCGCCGCGGCCGGGATCGAACCCGCATCTTCGGGTCAGCAGCCGAGCGCCATAACCACTGAGCCAGCGCAGCGGGGCTGTATTAGTGCGTTATAGCAAGACTGGTTTGTAAAAGCTAACGCGCAGCTGCTTATGCGTGCTATCGTGTTTGCGGTAACGAGGCCGCAGGGAGGACATTCTTAGTGGGGCGTTTAGTAGTGGGCTCTGCGTTGTGGCAAAATGTATGGGATACGTTCAGGCGGGAGATGACACAGCGTGGCTCGAGCGTTGAGAGATGGCAGGCACTTTGGGGGCTTTGACACCGGTTTCATTCGAATAACAGGAAGTGATAAAACGAGCTGCGCGGTTTTGGACTCATTTCAGTCCTGCGGCGAGTAATGGCTGCCATTGGGGCCAGGCGGACGATTCCGTCGCCTAGGTTCATCGCTTGGCAAAAGTATTCTGGGTTCAGGCATTTCGCCCGCGGATCGGCATACCTTTAATTCAAATTTGGATATTAGTTCTACAATGGCTTATCAGTAAGAGTCCGCCAAAGAAATTTAACTGAGTTCTAAGCAGTCAAAGCTCGCAGGAGGTGTCCGATCTAACAAATCCAAGGTCGCATATGTCACTCGGATGAAGCGATTTCACCCTCGGGACCCCGATCAACCCTTCAAGGTGGCTTGGCCTGCGAAGTGAGAATTGCTACATGCTTCCTGCAGACGCCAAAGTAACGAGGAAGAAAAAGCGCGTTGAGGAAGTTCTGCATCTCCGCGCTGATTCGCCGAGTATCTGTCATGCACACAGGCGAATAAATAGCGAAACATCTAACACCATGTACCGTACTGATTTTTGCTTGCAAAACTCTAAAAAAGGAGAACGCTTAAGTAGGTATATCCCAATGCTCTCCTTTGCTTTTCTGTTTGTTGCGAAACAAGCTTTGTTAAACACCGCAGTCCCGAGTTGCCATAAATTTTGTATATAAATTTCTCCCGGGTCAATTTTTTTTGTTTCAAGTTTTCTGGTATGCCATATGGTTTAAGGATATTCTTTGACCCAGGAGAAAATTTTACAGGGCGAGAAACAAGGTATACTTTCAAGAACGCCTGCGAAAACGTATTGTGTGCCGATTAGCACCTATCTTCAGAATGCCGCTCCAATAAACTCAGGCATTTTAAGTGTATTGTATTCAAGCAGTTGACTTCTGACAGGGAGGCATGACACGTGCGTTAGTCCGCTCTGATACATTTTTTACTCCCAACTACATAGATGTCTGCCCCTCCGGGAGTTATACTACGGGAGTGAATGAAGAATTATTAGAGCACTGGCGACATCTCCATGGTAGAGCGTTGACGACGAAAAGGTTAGCGGCATACACGAGTTCACATAGAACATCTGTACCGTTCAATCGCACAATACTGGGGACAACATGAAGCAAAGCTTAAAACCAAAAAATACTCTATCGCAAAATTTCTCAAGTCTGTGCTTTAAAGGTGCACTGAAGAGGATTCTGAACTTGTCTTTTTGCCGCGGGAACTCGATCTACACGTTCCTAGCATTCTTAGAAACTGCAACTTATTGCCCTGTATGGCCGATTTCCCTAATTAAATCGAATTAACGTCCGGCTCCCGCCCTTTTTTTTTGAATTCTGCCTCGTACGATGGGCGGAGTCGACCAACGCGTGAAGTTCCTTTCAGCCAGCTCCGTGGAGGCTTTGCTTTCGCTTTATTTTGTTTTTTAGGTTTTCATGAATAAATAGTTTCATTCGCAGATAATATAGCCGCAAAATAAGCCCGCAGAAATAAAAATACGCGCGGACTATTTGCGACTACGGACTACTACGTATTACTCCGCCGATGACAGATCGGCAAGCCGCCACGGGACTGGGTGAAAGGCACTCCACGCGTTGGTCGACTCCGCCCACCGTACGAGGCAGAATTCAAAAAAAAGGGCGGGAGCCGGCCGTTAATTCGATTTAATTTGGGAAATCGGCCATACAGGGCAATAAGTCGCAGTTTCTAAGAATGCTCGGAACGTGTAGATCGAGTTCCCGCGGCAAAAAGACAAGTTCAGATTCCTCTTCAGTGCACCTTTAAGATGAAGAGGCCCAGTGGCAGTCTACTCCGGTGAGCCATTCCATTGACATATCATCCTTGGGGATGAAAGGGCACATAAATATGCTAATCCTGCTGTTGTTCTTGTTATCCTCATACAATGGCACATGCCCAAATCCGGATGCTGTATTCACAGATGTTGAAGGTTGATCGGTGCACCAGGATTATGAGAACAAAAAGTAACTGCGCAAAAGGACGGGACGGGACTCTAGTCCCGTCCTTTTGCGTAGTTACTTTTTGTTCTCATAATGTCGTACCAACTAGCCCCTCACCGCACTCTTCTAGATTGCACCAGGGTTGGCTGTTTTAGATGTCCTTCTTTATCTCTGCCTGTGCAAGAATTGAAGACATTATAAAGCTACGACAAGAGCCGAAAATTTCATCGTGGAGAGGCTGCCCCAGATATTTAGAAATGACGTGGAATCTTTTCCAGAATCCTCACCTATAAAAAATATGCATTACTTCAAAAGGGTGGAAATTTGGGCTGGTTGGTGCATGATCTCAGGATAAAAAACAGCGCAAACGGGGACGAAGCAGAGAGAGGGACACGACGCTGACGCTGCATTACTTAACTTGTATGAGATCCCGATCTCTGTTTTACTTCGTTGCGATGTCCCAGGCGCTGTAAGTAGACTCGAAGATGGGAAGGGCATTTCGAATATGTAAAGTTACTTTCAGATTAACCTGCACCAGATTCAGATGTAGCCTTCCACGCCAGGAGATATGATTGAGCCTTCTGAGCAAGCTGCCAAAGAAAGGCATTCCTAAATATATGTATTCTGCTACAACTGGTAAAAGAAGGTTCCATCTGTAAAGAGGGAGATGGGCAGCGGCGGCAGCCGCACATTTTTTTTAACGCTGAAACGTTTGTAAAAATGCGATTCGTCACTTCATGCCTCAAAATTGATCTCCCCCTTCCACCACCGCTCGCCGACGCGACGCGCCGAGGGATTGCGTCAGCCATGACGTCGAATGTTCTGCAGTGTCGGAGACATTTCTGCTCGAAGCCAACGGAGAGGGCGCAGCCTTGTGTGTGCTAATGCCCTCCCCCTTCTCACTCATACGTCGGCGGGCGGCGCCAGCCCAGAAAGCCCTGGAAGCTACTGTGGTGTTCTCTTCTTTGTCCCTGTCCTGTGCGCGCTAGAAATTTTCCAACATGCTACTCGAAGCCTGTCAGGGCTTTTGACCAATGGGGACGCGAGCTCGACGCGAGAAGGGGAAGGAGATTGCACAGCCGATATTGTGTATGTGCGCGCCTGCCTTGGCGCGAAGAACACAGACGCGGAGCTGGCCTATATACGAATGGCGTTGACCGCTGTCGGTGAGGGCTACGGCCGCTTATCTGTTTTTTTTTTTCAGCCAGCGTCCGCTCCAGCGGACGCGGTTGTTGCGACGCGCGTTTTCTTTCCTTTTCTTCCTTTTCTTATCGTTCAACTCTCCTCTATCTGCACGTGGCAGTGGTGGTGGCTCGGCCTGAGCCAGTCGGCAGGCCCGCGCACTTTCCTTTTCATCCTTCTCTCAGTCGCGACAACAACAACTGTCGGTGAGTGAGCTTGAATCAGGGCGGCTACGGCCGCTTATCTGTTTTTTTTTTCAGCCAGCGTCCGCTCCGGTGGACGCGGGTGTTGTGGCGCGCGTCTTTTCTATCTTTTTTTCTCTTTCCTCTTATCTTTCAACTCTCTTCTATCTGCACGTGGCAGAGGTGGGGGCTCGGCTTGAGCTAGTCGGCAGGCCCGTGCACTTTCCTTTTCATCCTTCTCTCAGTCGCAACCAACCAATTAATCTGTCGGTGAGTCCGAGCCGCTGTTTAAGCTTCAGTGAAGCGCGCCCGCTCGACTCCCGGAACCGCACTACTCGCCGAATCGCGGTTAAACGAGGCAGCGCGCGCCAGCCAGTCTGCGGGACGGCATCGTCGTGAACCCCTGGTTGTCGGACTGTCTCAGTGCCCGGTGAACCAATTGTGTTTGTTTATCATGGTTAAAGAATGCAGCGCGAAAAGACAAGGACAAACGAAGAAGTAGGCAGGACTGGCACTGTGTTAGTGCACTTTAGGTGCAATTATTCCTGTGTATTGTAATCTCTCTCGAGTTCACTTGAAGGAATTGGTGAGCGCTAAAAACCACGGGAAAAGGACGAACACACAGGACGAAGCGCCAATTCCTTCAAGTATGTATTTCCAACTAGCCCCAGTAGTAGCTCTTTTGTCTCTTGAGTTTAACTTTGTACTAGTTGCATTGTTTTCTTAATCACTTTTTATGTGCATTTACTAGTGATTGTGAAATCCTCTGTATCGTCTCATTGCTGTATAAAGTTTGTTTTGTTTTTCAACCTTTGGCTCCGACCCATTCTCTGGTTTGCGACCGGCGAAAGCTGGGCAAAAACTACCAAAAAGATAGGCAGTGGCACGGCCGCTTGATGCAAAGCGCAAAGCGAGCTTTGCGCTTTGTATCTAGCGGCCGTGGCAGTGGCTTATGTGGGGTTGAGCCTGGATATACAAGCTAAAAGCTTCAGTTACGCTTGGTTTGACGTCATGGCTGTCGCAGTTCGCGCACAATGCACTGGGAGCACCACGATAACGGTGGAGGCGTTTGGCCATCCACACACTGCCTGTACAAAGGCGGAGGAGCAGACGGAAATCGGCGCGGTTAAAACTGCCCGCAGGAATGCGGAGAGGGGGGTCGCGGGCAACACGCGCTGCAACTAAAGGTCAAACGGTGGCGAGCAGGCGAGCGCGCAGTGGAAGCGGCGGTGAGAAGGCGGCCGGCCGGCGCACATGCGCAGTAGCGCGCGGCTGCGTCGGATGCATGGATGGAAAAAACTTAATTGTCAATAAATTGGTGTTCTTGACCCTTATGGGTCACTGGGCGCCGTGGTCGATCCTTGGTCCAGGATGCCGCACTTGACTGCTGCCATCGTGGATCGGCGCACAAGGAATCGTTGCGCTTCCTCGTCCTCGCTGGCCAGCAAGTGCTCCCACTGCATCACACTCGGGTTGTTTATTCTTGGCTCTAAGCCTGCCTTAGGGCAGGTCCATGTGATATGTTCTAGTGTAGGTTTACCTGCGTCGCACGCTGCGCGTGACGTCACTCGGCCGCGACATACGGCATACGCGAAGCTCGGCTCCGACCCTCGTAGTCAACCTCGTAAAACCTCTTGTTACTTGATATGATTGAAACAGCGCAAGGCCGAAGGCCAAAAAAAGAGAGCAGAGGAAAGGAGGAAAAGGACAACACAGCGCTGAACTAGCAACTGACATTTATTTGGCACGCTGCGCGTATAAATACATTCAGGCACCAAAATAGAAAACAACGCATAGAGCAATTCATGCACTCTTGTTACTTGGTAGCTGGTCTCCGCTGAGCTTGCTACGCTGAGCCGAGCCTTCTGGTGAACCGCATTTTTGGTGAACAAAGTGCCCCTGTTATGACTAGAGGTAGCAGAATCCCACCGCTGCCACCAGTTGTTGTCGCGCACAGGAAAGCTCGAATCCGGGCTCCATTTGGTAGCGTTTTGAGTCGTCGGGCTGAGGAAAGTCTGAAGCTTCGAAGTTGGAGATTACAAAAACAAGCAGATTTAATGGCAAGAAACTAAGACACTTATTTACAAAAAGAAGAACAAGGAATCAAAATTTCAGAGTTCATGACGTCGAATGACTGGATGAACCTATTACCCAAGGTTCAGAGCCACACTTGATGAACCTATTACCGAAGGTCCAGAGCGTTCGTGCTCACTTTGGTCGCAGGTTATATAGCCCAAGGCTGTGGGTTTTCCCTTTCACCAGGCGACAATTCATCGGGACACAAAAGATCGGCACTAGCACAGCCAACGAAGACCCGTTGAGCCCTTTCACTAGGCGGCAATTCATCGTGACACAAAAGATCGCCACCACACGTCACTGCCAACTAAGACACCTGTTGAGAGCCCGCACGTGGGAACTGGCGAGGAAGATGCTAAGTCCGCATCACGGTAGCCTTGAGTTGATTGCTCGCGTCCATCGAACACAGGTGTGGCCTGTTGACGTCGCAGACGCAGCTGGCTAAGACACCTGCTGAGAGCCCGCACGTGGGAACTGGCGAGGAAGATGCTAAGTCCGCATCACTATAGCATTGTGTCGGCCGCTCGCGTCCATCGAACACAGGTGTGGCCTGTTGACGTCGCAGACGCAGCTGGGCCGGCTTCCTCTGATTCGTTCCGGGCTTCTTTCAGTCGAGGGGCAACCTATCTTCCCCGGTCGTCGGTCCCTCTAGAACCTTCTAGAAGGTCGTTGGCACCGAGCCGTGGGGTCATCTTGGGGTCAAACGTCGTGTCGAAATGGCCGCTACTGTTGAATCCACCTCCGTTTCATCTCGGGTCTCAAGATGGGTCGTAACAGCTACCTCCCCCGCCAGACGAGTCTCGGCGAGTAGCAGTCATCGCTGCTGCACGCAGAGACGACTTGGGCTAATTGCTCGCTGCAGTATGTCAGAAGCCCTCTGCCGCTCGCAACGTGGTCTTCTATTACGTCGGCCAAAATATTTGAGGCGTCTCTGAAACCTCAACCACATGCGCAAGCAAGCACTCAACTTCCCTCCGAGCAAACCAGTTCCAAAAGAGGGATTCAATTTCGGTAGCATAGTCGTTGTAGAAAAGCTCACACTGAAACCTCCCAGGACCCACGCAAGCTGAGAAAAACCGAACCTGCTACTGTACACCTTCACTTTCAAAAACGCACGAAAAAACTATTAGTAGCAATTTTGGTCTTTAAAGAGCATTCCGGACCGCTTAGAAAGAACAGCTAAGAAGTCCGCGTCCCTTCCTGCATGTACTTAAAAAAAGTAAACAGCTCCAAAAGCTGCATAACTGAGTGAAAATCACAAACTTTACAAAGACCACTCAGCTTTACCACTAAAAACTGGAAACTCGTTTGCCTTCACCCCTGTCTCGTTTTTTACAGTGAGTCAATGCACAAAAAAAAGGCAAACACTTATTCCCCGAATTGGACATTCTTCAGCCGCGCCCTGCGCGGTCGTGGTCGGATGGCCGGTCCACAAGCAGGTGCTTCAAGAAAACTGCGGGGTTGATTGGTTCCGCCTCCGCGCAACCTACTGCGGAAAGGGTGCCTCCTCTATTTCTTTGTCCCTGGCTGCCGCGACCCCCTCCGACTCACGCGCTCTCTGCGGCGACCTTTTGTGTGGCTGTCGAGCCCTATTCTTCGTAACGCAAAGCATGCGTCTCGTGTCCAACGACCACGCCGTCTGTCGCTCTTTCGGCCCGCAAGGGCAGTCACCTGGGCTTTCATCGTGCCCATCCGCCTTCGGGAAAATGACACTGTGGGTTTTCCCTTTCCCTCAACAGTTCTCGCGGTGCTGTCCCGCGTTAATTTGCCGGCCCTCGCATCAGCATTAACACCTGCCCTAGCCTTTCTCAGTCGCTTGTCGCGTTCGCGATGTTTCTTGGGTAGCGACGCTACTCGTGCTTTACTCTGAGTGCTAGGCGACGGATTAACTGACGAATCGTCTACTCCGGTAGTTTCGTCTGAGCTGCAAAGCTCATTTTCCTTCTGTTTTACTATCGGAGCAGCATCCTCCTCATTCCGGGCAACAGAAACAATCTCGTCTGTACGGCACTTTCCGGCGAGCGCTGCGCTCCTGCCTGGCGCTTCACTGTTGCCGTCAGGCAATTCCCGTTCACTCTTTGCGCCCCTTAGTACCGCCTCAACTTCCTGACTACCAGTGCTCGCCAGCTGCACCAGCGGTGTCTCTTCTCTGGCTCTGTCATTTCTTTCACACCGAACCTCACTGCATTCTTTCTGGCGCATGACCTCTGCCTTATCTGCCAACGCGCCAACTGCCTCAGGGCTAACAGTAAGCGTTTCTCCCATCTCATCTTCCTTGCATGGCTTCCCGTTCACTACCAGGTCATGCATGTAAGGTTTCAGCAGCTTCATGTTTTCATCGCAGTCACTGACATACGAGAACGCCACCTTTTCTTTTCGGCAGTTCACTGCTATGTGACCCGGCTCATTGCATCTGTAACAAATGAGCGGCCTCCTAGCCTCAAACGCGGCTTTTTCTTTCTGTGCTTTGGCCACTTTTGCACCCTTCGCACTGTCGTCCTGTTTTTGAGGTTTCTCGTAAGGAACCTTCCTTTCTTTCTTCTCGACTGTGGAACTCGCAAATTGCCTCTCGGGACGCTAATTCGCACTCCTTCCGAAATTACGGGGCCTATCAACTCTAGTGGTGTTGCTAAACTGCCGGCGCGAAGCGTACACCTCAACGAGTTCGGCAGCTTTCGTCGCCGACGCTACGTTGTCCCGGTCCCTTAGCCAATTTATCTCCTCTTCAGGGAGGCAGTTGTAAAACTGTTCCAACAAAATTCTCCCAACTACAGCGTACCGGTCACTATATGACTCCGTACTCTTTAGCCACTCAACCAAGTTCACTTTCAAATTGTATAAGAAATCGGGATAGCTCTCGTCCCTCGACTTCTCAGCTCCCCGAAATATTTGCCTGAACGCCTCGGCGCTAAGTCTATACTTTCGTAGAAGGCAAGCCTTGACCTTCTCGTAGTTGTGCGCGTCATCCCTGCTGAGCCGCGCGACAACCTCCGCTGCCTCGCAGGGCAGAACCGTCAGTAACCTTTGATACCAAGTTTCTTGACTGTAGGCGAGGTCCTCGCAGGTTCGTTCAAAATTTGCAAGATACAGACCGATATCCCTTGATACCTCATATGGCTGCATGTGATTAGACATCTTGAGCCCTGTCTCCTTGCTGAGAAGAGGTACCGCTTGTTGGGGGCCACCGCCCGACCTCTTGCTCAACTCCATTTCTAAATTACTGAGCTCAGCCTTTAGCTTCAGTAATTTTGCTTCATTCTCACGTTCGCGCTGACGCCACTTTTCCTCTCTTTCTCTCTCTTCCTGCTGTCTTGTCTGAGCTGCTCTTTTTGCTGCTCTTTTTGCTGTCTGAGCTGCTCTTCCTTTTTTTGTTCGATGAGACTCCACGCTTCAATGAGCTCCTCATCATCTGCCCCCAAATCAGTAATGGCCTGAATTATCACGGGTTTTCGTGCCAAACCCCTTGTCTCAATCCGCAATTCCTCACATAACAGCAACAGGTCCGGCTCCTGCAGTTCCCGTAGGTCCATGATAGCCATGAGTCTCAGCTATTTCCAAAACAACTATGCAAAAATACCAACCTCTAGGATTTAAGCACAGGTGTCTACCAGTTCTAAATTTTAACCCTCTTTTAGAACCTGGTCCACATCAAAGGAAAAGCCAAGCACTCACCCACACACGTGATCATGACCCGAGACAGCTGCACTCTCGCTGGCCGACCGTTGTTGTCGCTTGTGGCTTCAGATTCCCATCGCTAATCCACTAGTTGTCGGGACTTCCAGGCCTCGAATCCCAAGGCTTCGGATCAAACCGCTGTTCACCAGTTGTTATGACTCAAGGTAGCAGAATCCCATCGCTGCCACCAGTTGTTGTGGCGCACAGGAAAGCTCGAACCCGGGCTCCATTTGGTAGCGTGTTGAGTCGTCGGGCTGAGGAAAGTCTGAAGCTTCGAAGTTGGAGATTACAAAAACAAGCAGATTTAATGGCAAGAAACTAAGACACTTATTTACAAAAAGAAGAACAAGGAATCAAAATTTAAGAGTTCATGACGTTGAATGACTGGATGAGCCTTTTTCCCAGGGCCCAGAGCCAATGGATGAACCTATTACCCAAGGTTCAGAGCCACACTGGATGAACCTATTACCGAAAGTCCAGAGCGTTCGTGCTCACTTTGGTTGCAGGTTATATAGCCCAAGGCTCTGCCCTTTCACCAGGCGACAATTCATCGCGACACAAAAGATCGGCATTAGCACAGCCAACGAAGACCCGTTGAGCCCTTTCACTAGGCGGAAATTCATCGTGACACAAAAGATCGCCACCACACGTCGCTGCCGACTAAGACACCTGTTGAGAGCCCGCAAGCGGGGAACTGGTGAGGAAGATGGTAAGTCCGCATCACGGTAGCCTTGAGTTGATTGCTCGCGTCCATCGAACACAGGTGTGGCCTGTTGACGTCGCAGACGCAGCTGGCTAAGACACCTGTTGAGAGCCCGCACGTGGGAACTGGCGAGGAAGGTGCTAAGTCCGCATCACTATAGCATTGTGTCGGCCGCTCGCGTCCATCGAACACAGGTGTGGCCTGTTGACGTCGCAGACGCAGCTGGGCCGGCTTCCTCTGATTCGTTCCGGGCTTCTTTCAGTCGAGGGGCAACCTATCTTCCCCGGTCGTCGGTCCCTCTAGAACCTTCTAGAAGGTCGTTGGCACCGAGCCGTGGGGTCATCTTGAGGTCAAACGTCCCGTCGAAATGGCCGCTACTGTTGAATCCACCTCCGTTTCATCTCGGGTCTCAAGATGGGTCGTAACACCCCCCTGAATTTTTCACCAAGTTCCTCACCACAGCCTGGATCGCGCCACTTCCGTAAAACCAGAGCGTGTGCAAAAAATTGGCAGTGGCTTAGCTCTGCTATGCCACGATATACGTAGCGTGACGTATTGGTATATCTTGGTTTCCCCTCTGTTAAACCTTGAAAGTCCGGTACGTGTAACTATGACCAAATTAAAGACGAGGCAATATGTAGTATCAATTATGAAGTGTTTATTTCGTATGGTTTCTCTTCTTGTTCTCCTCGTTGGTGAAGCCATAGGCCGCCGGCGTTTCGTTGTGTTCGTTGGAATTGGCGTTGATGACGTTTCACACCCCGATAATTTTTAAGGAAAGGAAGTGCGCATAATGGCTCCCTGGTCCAGTAGACGCCTGAATCGCGCTTACAGGTACACGGGGTGATGAGAGAGAGATGTGAAACGCGGCGCTGAAGCCGTAGACCATCGGCGTTCATTGTGTTCATTGCCGCTGGCGTTTTTCCTCCATAGAACACGTACCGCGCAGTAGCTGTGTATCCCTCCACGTTTATACCTCTTCCTAGAGCACTGCACGGGCCTGAATTTGAGGCCCGAGCCCGGCCCGGGCCCGCGACCTGAAGCCCGAGCCCGGCCCAGGCCCGCGGCTTGAAGCCCGGGCCCGCTAAATTATCGCTCTAGTGAGCCCGGCCCGGCCCGTGAATCCCGGAGCGAAGCCCAGCCCGGGCCCGGCCCTGCCCGTTTCACAGTAACTGAGCAAGTAGACTGGTACTACACCGATAAGGAACTGGCCGACAAAGGTTCTGAAACCACAGTTTGGCCTAAAGAAAGTTGGTTCTTTTTAACCCAGAAGGAGGTGATGAATAGTAGTTCTCGCCAGGCCCGTCTTTTGGAGACTGATCTCGTGTAGGTGGGCAAACATAAACTCGGAAGTTCTGAGAGCCAAATAAAAAGGGCTGCATACACGCGTACTAGTCTACTCTGCGTTCCCCCATGATTGTAATCAGTTATATTCTGCCGCCTGCGAAGTATAAATATTAAAGCTGCCTAGCAAGCAGTAGGATGACATTTTTTTACTGAACGCGATCTCACAGGTTGAGCTCATAGCCGAACTGGTCACCTTTCAGCAGAAACGAAAAACTAAAAGGCTTGAGTATTTCATGGTATGTGCTTGAAGACCATAAGCGTCCTAAAATAATATGTTCTTCCCTAATCCATTTCTAATAGTGTATAGGTATGTTTTGGGAACGCGAATGATCAATGACCAATTAAGGCCGGTTGAATTTTACTCGTACTGCACCGCGGCGTGGAAATAAAGAAATAAATAAGTGAATGAATAAAGCTTAGTTTTTTTCTCAGCGCGTACTATAACTCGTAGCTCATACGTGTCGCTGCTTCAATGCTGCAGTTCTGCACTTCACTCTGCAATATTGAATGAAGCCTGGCTCGGGCCCGCAGCTTTAAGCCCGAGCCCGGCCCGGGCCCGGCCCAGGCCCGGCAGAATAACTCATGTCCCGGCCCGGCCCGGGCTTTCGGGCTGGCCCGAGCCCGTGCAGTGCACTACCTCTTCCTCTTGAACGTGTACAATTCCCCCCGGGCGAGGCGTCCTGCTTTTCATTCTCTCACTGCGGAAGTCTCACGCTTGGCCGGTTCCAATCCCATTGCCATCGTCGGGGACTTTAACGCTCACCACACGGCCTGGGGCTATATGCTTAAGGGCAAGACACTGTGGCAAGCTATCCATGATCACCGTCTCGTTATTCTTAATGATCCTTCGTTTCCTACTCGTCGCGGCAACAGCATTCAGCGCGACACTACTCCAGATCTTTCCATCATCAGCGAAGGCCTCGATGCCTCCTGGACAAACACGCACGTAAATCTGGGCAGTGATCACGATCTACTAGAGTTCGTTCTCGTAGGTGGCCAGGCAGGTCGCCCTGCTCGCCCCCAACTCTTCACTAACTGGCATCGCTTCCGAGAGGGCCGCTCTGCGCCTCACAAGATTGACGATATTGGTCTCTGGACCTCTGAGCTATTTCAAGACGTACAAGCCGCCACGGAATCAGTCTACCCGGAAGATCCTCTGACCCCCTACGACCCACACCTGCTCGCCCTCTGGCGTCGCAAGCAGCAGCTCACTTTCCAAATGCGCAGGCATAAGCTTGACCGTTATGCACGTAAACAGCTAGCTGCGCTGAACAGAGATTAAACGCTACGTCCTCGCCCTGGATCGCCAAAATTGGGGTGCTTCATGTAACGAACTAGATAGCAACATTGCAAGAGCAGATGCGTGGCGCTTCCTGCGTCACCTCATAGACCCCTCTAGCACTCGTTCAGAGAACGCCCAACAACTGGAACGCCTCCTACATCAGTTTCCAGGCTCTCCAGATGAGTTACTCGCCCAGCTGAGGGACAAATACATGAATCCGCAGCCCTCTACTCTGCTCCCAGACTATGCAAGTCTCGACAACCCTTCCCTCAGCGCCCCGATCACAGTGGCAGAGGTCCGGGCTGCACTAGCTAAGTTACGTCCGGGCTCGGCTGCCGGCCCAGACCGCATCAATAACAAGATTCTCCGTAACCTCGACGATCGCTCTATTCATGCACTAACAGCCTACATGCAGCAATGCTTGGAGTCCGGCGTTCTCCCAAAGGAATGGAAACATGCAAAAATCATTCTTATCCCCAAGCCAGGTAAGCCCCCAAGCCTCAACAACCTCCGTCCGATCTCACTCACGTCTTGCGTGGGTAAGGCCATGGAGCTCGTTATATTGGCGCGGCTCTCGACATATAGAGGATCGTGATCTCTTCCCGCCAAGCATGATCGGCTTTCGGCCCCATCTATCCACGTGTGATGTTATGCTCCAGCTCAAGCATGAACTTCTGGACCACAAGACTCGAGACACTCAGGTCATCCTGGGCCTCGACGTCGCTAAAGCTTTCGACAACGTTCAACACATTGCTATCCTGTCCAACCTCCAGAATCTGCAGGTGGGCGAAACTCTGTACAACTATATCCGTGCTTTCCTTACGGATCGCGCTGCCACGCTCGTTGCCGGTCCCCACTCCCTCGAGGATATCTCCCTGGGCAACAAGAGCACGCCGCAGGGCTCCGTCCTCTCTCCGCTGCTTTTCAACATCACTATGATGGGCCTTCCGGCTCGACTCGCCCGCCACGAAGTCCTTCATCATAGCATTTACGCGGATGAAGTCACCCTCTGGATGACTGGCGGCAGTGACGGACACATTGAAGAGACTCCCCAGGCTGCGATCAACACAGTTGAAGACTACTTATCGGACAAAGGACTTAAGTGCTCAGCAGCAAAATCTGAGCTCTTCTTTGTGCGTTATCCCGCCACCCCGAAACCCCCACATCTCCAAATATCCCCCTCACTATTAACAACCTTCCTGTGCCTACGGTCGACACCATTCGAATTCTTGGCCTCCACCTCCAAGCCAACGGAGCCAATACCAACACAATACAACGCTTGCATCGATACACACAGCAGACAGCCCGTCTCATACGGCGCGTTTCCAACAAGCGGGCAGGCATGAAGGAGGCCAATCTCCTTCATCTCTTTCAAGCATTTGTAGTAAGTCGTATTGCTTACGAAGGAGGAAGTAAAGAAAGCCTTAGGAGCAATGCAAGGAGGGAAAGCAGCTGGTGAGGATCAGGTAACAGCAGATGTGTTGAAGGACGGAGGCAAGATTTTGCTACAAAAACTAGCCACCCTGTATACGCAATGCCTTGTGACCTCGAGAGTACCAGAAGCTTGGAAGAACGCTAACATTATCTTAATTCATAAGAAAGGAGACGTCAAGGACTTGAAGAATTACAGACCGATCAGCTTATTGTCCGTAGCCTACAAGGTATTTACTAAGGTAATCGCTAATGGAGTCAGGACAACCTTGGACTTTAGTCAACCAAATGATCAGGCAGGCTTTCGTAAAGGATACTCGACAATAGACCACATTCACACTATCAATCAGGTGATAGAGAAATGCGCAGAATATAACCAACCCCTATATATAGTTTTCATTGATTACGATAAAGCATTTGACTCAGTGGAAATCTCAGCTGTCATGCTGGCATTGCGGAGTCAGGGTGTGGAAGAGTGTTATGTGAAAATATTGGAAGATATTTATAACGACTGCACAGCTACTGTTGTTCTCCATAAAGCCAGCAAAAAAATTCCAATACGGAAAGGTGTCAGGCAGGGAGACACAATCGCGCCAATGCTCTTCACTGCCTGCTTACAGGAGGTATTCCGGGGACTGGAATGGGAACAGTTGGGGATAAGAGTTAATGGAGAATACCTGAGTAACTTGCGATTCGCTGATGACATCGCCTTGGTAAGCCACTCAGGACAAGAACTGCAAAGCATGATCAATCAGTTAGACATGCAGAGCAGAACGGTGGGGCTAAGAATTAACATGCAGAAAACCGAAGTAATGTTCAACAGCCCAGCAAGGGAACAGCAGTTCGCAATTGATAGCGAGGTGCTGGAAGCAGTAAGAGAATATGTCTACTTAGGGCAGGTAGTGACCGCAGATCCGGATCATGAGAGGGAAATAACTAGAAGAATAAGAATGGGGTGGAGCGCATATGGCAGGTTCTCTCAGATCATGAATGGTAGCTGACCAATATCCCTGAAGAGAAAAGTATACAACAGCTGTATCCTACCGGTACTCATCTATGGGGCAGAAACGTGGAGGCTAACAAAGAAAGAACAACGCAGCGAGCTATGGACAGGAAAATGATAGGTGTAACGCTAAGAGATCGGAAGAGGGCGGAGTGGGTGAGGGAAAAAACGCGGGTTAATGACATCTTAGTTGAAATCAAGAGGAAGAAATGGGCTTGGGCAGGGCATGTAATGCGAAGGCAAGATAACCGCTGGTCCTTAAAAGGGTAACCGAGTGGATTCCAAGAGAAAGCAAACGTTTCAAGGGACGGCAGAAAGTTAGGTGGGCGGATGAGATTAAGTAGTTTGCGGGAATAAAGTGGCTGCCACTGGGAAAGGACAGGTTTAATTGGAGAGACATGGGAGAGGCCTTTGCCTTGCAGTGGGTGTAGTCAGGCTGATGATGATGATGATCATGTATTGCTTACACTGCTCCATATTTACGTCTCACGCTCACGGAGAAGCACCTCCTGGATTGCCTTATCCGCAGCGGCGTCAAAACAGCCCTTGGTCTTCCTCTCTCTACTCCCAACGACAAGCTCCTCGCCCTTGGTGTCTCCAACACGGTTGACGAGCTCATTGAGGCGGCCCTCCTGGCCCAGCGCCCACGCCTCTCCCTAACTTCCGCAGGTCGCTCTATCCTCGAACAACTTCGCATCGCTTCCTTCCGTCCGCCATCCTCGGCGGTCAATCTCCCACCTGCCATCAGGGCCAACATCAAGACTCTCCCTCTCCCCCGCAACATGCATCCAACTCATCATCAAGATCGCAGAGAAGCTCGGGCCGCGTCACTCCTGCAGCGATATGCTGGCCGACTTGACGTGCTTTACACGGACGCGGCAGACCATCCTACTCGGACTGCTGTAACAGCGGTTGGCACAGATGAGAACATGACTCTTCATGCCTCCTGCTCCGTACGCACTTCACATATCACTACAGCGGAGGAAGTAGCTATTGCTCTCGCGCTCTCCACTTCTAAAGCTGAAGTAGTCATAAGGGACTCACAGCGCGCCATTCTTAATTTTACTCATGGCCGTATTTCAGTCGAAGCGTTTCGCGTACTCATATCAAATCCTCCTAAACACCTGACCCTCCTGATATCGGCTCCAGCCCACATGGGTCTGAAGGGTAATGAGGGAGCACATGAGCTAGCTCGAGGGCTCACTTTCCGAGCAGCTTATCACCCCGCCCCCAACATTCCCGCCCTGGTCAGGAAGGACACCAAATCACTTCACGTGATCTGCTCCAGCACTATCGTCTTTCTCGCCAACTCTATCCAGGTCCGCACCAAGAACTTACAAAGACAGAGCGTCATATGGCGCCAACTCCAAACGGACACTTTCTCCAATCCCAAAAGATTCCGTAATATATTTCCTGAATGGTATATGCCGATGTGTAAACACTTCAATATCCCAGCAGACCTACTTCATATGGTCTGGACTTGTCCACGAAAACACATGCCAACACCCATGTGTGCTAGCGTGCTGTCCCGTCGGTTCCTTTTGTCGCTGTCCTTGTGCTTTCCACGCTAGTTGCAATGTCGCAGTCACTAAGGCACCCACACAACATACCTGGGAGGCTCGTCTACGCAGCTCTACCCTAGACGACCAACGAGCGCTCATCGGTCTCGCTCTAGAGGCTGCCAGATTCCAAGGAGTCCTGGCCGACCCATAGATCTGGGCCTTCAGCCCCTTGACTGTTTTAATAAATGTTTACCAACCAAATCCACGTTTATACACGTGGCGCAATCTCCTCGCTCATGGGCAGTAGCCGGCAGAGGCGAGTGCACGCGGCAAGGCACGCCAGCTGTGCGTAGTGACGTCACTTGCTTCTCGCGCATGCGCAATATGGTCGAGCAAGAGAGCACGCGAAACGGTGAGGCTGTCCAATGTAGCTCACGCTACAAAATCTCATGTATCTGCAGCTCTTGCAGAATAGCCAGCACACAGCTTGTTTGGAAAAGCGATATCGGGCAAAGAATTCGTGGTCGTTGTAGAGGTCCAGTGGGTAGAGCCTCTCGGCCAGACGCCAATGTCGCGGCAACCGCGGCAGCTCGTACACACGGCCACGCAAAAAACTGACATAGCTTTCAAAGCTGCTGTTCTGGGTGTCTAACGGAATTCCTGCATTACTCCCTGGTTGCTGCGGCACAGGGATGTAGTAACTGGACGAACTCAGGAACATCGTGTTCGGGAAAGCTGAAGAGCGGCCACTCGACGCGCACACACAGGTAGCAATGAGAAAAAAATTCAGAGGGCACTTTGGCTCTCTAAAGTGCTGCAAGGCGAAAGCCTTTCTTGGCGCAGTGTTCTTTATTTATTTTCTAATTTTTCATATTTCATTTTTTGTATTTTTTCTTAATTTTTGTTTCTTTTCATTTTTTTATTTCATTTATGAAACCCATGCATTCACTAGATGCGCCTTTATTCATTCTGTAACCCTGAGCCTTCGTGACGGAGTGGTAGCGTCTCCACTTCAAATGTCACAGGCCATGGTTCTATTCCAAACCTCGACACGGGTTTTATTGCGTTAGCAATACTGCAGGTTTCACCTCGTCGCGTAGCCCCGGTCGGTAGGGGCTGATGACCTTGAACAGCCGTTGCGCCGAGCAGGTGGCGCGCCGTTGCTTCAGCCACGCTCTGCCAGATTGCAGCGCCGTCGGCGCGCCGCACGGCAGCGGCAAGAGCAGTTTGCTCTGTCTACGACAGACGGCGCCACTAGGTCCGTCGCTTCTGGCCTTCGAAGCCGGCATTAGCAGCATTGGCGCGCAGTGCGAAACGCTGCTGCGCAGCTTGTGTACGAATGTCAAGTGACTCTTAAACAACCCAGCTCTAATTAGCCTATTTTCTAGTCATACCACATAAATAAATAACACGGAGTAGGAAAGTGGTCGAATTGGGGAATCGAACCAGGGTCTCCGGAGTGCGAGACGAGCACGCTAACCACTCTGCCATGCCAGCTCGATGGTTTGGAATGAACAAAGGCGCGTCTAGTGAATACGGTGTCTTCGTTCACTCCCATCTTCCTCCCTTCCTGTTATGGCGAGGTTCAGATGTCCACCGAGATATGCGAGGCAGATAGATTTCCTTACCTCAAAAACCAATTTACCGACGAGCAAGGCGTAGCCGAACGGGCAATGGCGTGGAACTCTCTGAGTCGAACTGTAAAGTCAGTCTCTCGCCGCTGTGTTTCTCTGGGCGTTCCTTCTTCATCATCGTCCCTGGACGTGGGTTCACAGTTACTGCGTAAATTGTTGTTGTTGTAGCCTTTGACAGAATGGCACATACCCAGACTGCAAGGGATCGGCCAAGAATCGGGAGGTAAAGGTTCCTTAAATTTCCTCAAATACGATTTTTATCTTCTTCATTACGGCCCCTCTTTCTCTTTCTACTTTCACTCCCACTTCCTCCCTTCCTGTACGGTGCGGTTCGGGTGTCCACCGAGCTGACAGAGAATTACTGCGTCATTAATTAGCGAGTTGCAGGCCATGACTGCCTCTATATATACGTACCCACGCCGGGCGGCTAGATGACGTCATACCAGATAGCGCACCGAACGTTCTTGCCGATTGGAGAAACTTTATTGATCTAGGCAGATGAACTTTTTGCAGATCAAACTTTTTGCAGATGATTGCATACTGTACCGTGAAATTAAAAGCACTAATGATGTCAACTTATTGCAAGCTGATCTTGACTGTATTACTGACTGGTGCATTAAATGGAAAATGGTTGTGTTTAGAAAAAATTTATTTACATATGTACACATGCCAAGGTTACAAGATACATTCACATTTACAAAAACACATGACACTAAGCATGTAAGGTAAGCCAATTAAAGAGGCACCATAAACATTTCTAAGTAACTAACAGGAATGGGCAATGTAAAATAGGAATGCATATATACCGATTGACAGAACAGCGAAAAGTCGATAATTAGACATTGAAACATTGAAAAGTTGACCTTAGCGCCAGTTTGGCCTAAAAACCAAGACAAGTCGACCATTATTAACAGAAATAAATTGGCATGACCATTGTCGGAGAAACTCTTCCTCACCCAAGAAAAAGAGTTCCTCGGACAAAAAACTGATCAGCTCCCGTCGGAGACGGCCGAGAATTAGCCACACAGCGCGGCGTCGAAAGCCACTAGCGACCGCGGCGCATCGACTGCGCCATAAACTAAAAAGACCTCCAACTATTAACAGGCGAGCAAAACGGCCGCTGGGTAAGCGGCCGCGGGAGACGAAGCACGAAATGCCCTGCCCGCGAAATCCCGCATGAACCGCGCGCCAAAAGACACGCGCTACAACACAGGTGACTGTAGC
Source organism: Amblyomma mixtum (assembly GCF_055824585.1). Lineage (NCBI taxonomy): Eukaryota > Metazoa > Arthropoda > Arachnida > Ixodida > Ixodidae > Amblyomma > Amblyomma mixtum. Next base: position 110,873,855 of record NC_143021.1, read on the forward strand.
GTGGCGATTAGATTCCGGGAGCGGGCAATTCGGACAGATACTGGAGCGTAACACACCCCACCGCTCTAACCGATCACAAGTAGGGACAAAAGCATTTGTTGGGCGAGTTGGTGTTTTTGATGATCCATAACTACAGCGCAAACGACAGGACAGAGATGAAGAAGGGACACCACACAGCGCTGTGTGGTGTCCCTTCTTCATCTCTGTCCTGTCGTTTGCGCTGTAGTTATGGATCGACAAGTAGGGAGCACTGCCCAGCCAAATTTCCAGACAAAGTCACGCAGATGATCTGGGAGAGGTGTCGACGCTAAACGCGCCCACTGAACGCGGCGCATAGGTGAGCGGCGAGACGCCGGCACAACAGGTAACAATAGCGTGCCCATAATGTCCACCACACGGTCTGCAACGATGTTGACAGCAGGTGCTACTGCTCTTACATGCAAAAAAAAAAATGGTTTTAAACACATCAAAATGCAAAGCCATGCGCTTTTCACGTCAAGGCGTCTCGCCGCCAGCCTCTTACAGCATCAACAGTGCTTCGTTAGCTCCGGTTACCTCGTATAAATACCTCGGTGTACATCTCACATCAAACTTATCCTGGAACCAGCATATCACCTGCATTACCGGAAACGCTAACCGCATGCTTGGTTAGATAAAAAGAAACTTTTCTAATGCACCCACTTCAGTCAAACTCCTTCTGTATAAAACACTGGTTCGTTCGAAGCTTGAATACGCCGCGTCGATATGGGATCCTCATGCTAAGTCACTTATATCTGTTTTGGAAGCTGTTCAGAACCGTGCCGCTAGTTTTATCCTTCACGACTATGGCCGTACATCAAGTGTCACACAAATGAAGAGCACATTGTCACTACCATTACTTTCACTGCGCCGAAAAATTTCACGACTCTGTCTTTTTATGCGAAACACATTGCTAGAGCTATGCCCCACGCCGTCACCGTGCTGTACGCGTCCAACCACGTGACACGATGACGTCACACCACGTGACACGGTGACGTCATGACAGATGAGAAACAGGTCCCCCCCTCGCGCCGTCGCTCGGAGCTGTACGCGACCAACCACGAGACACGATGACGTCACGACAGATCGCCGTCACGCGCTGGGAGAGGGAGAACGATGCCATCGCACAGACGCCGGAATGTCCTCGAGCGGCATTCCCGCGCATTTCGAACGCGCGTTCACACTCGGTGTAGGTGAAACGCTCGCTCCACCGGGCAGGCGGACGCGGCTTCCGTGGCAATCCAGGCGCTCACCCAACGCGCGTCTCGGGGTTAGTCGGCGTTCCGCTGTAGCCATGCCGTTGTCTTCCCCCACGACGAAGGCTTCTAGTGGTTGTATTAAAATGACCAAGTATTCAACCAAGGATAGCCATGTATTACCAAGCCTAGCCATCAATATGCTTCGCATCTGACAAGGCTTAACCTTAGCTAAGCCTCAGCCATTTTTTTTAAGATCTACAATTTCAATCATGTTTTGAAAAACGCTTTGCTCATTCCACCCACGTATGTTTCATCGCGCATTGACCATCTACGCAAAGTGGGCGTTCCACCTTGTCACACTACTGCTCACCAAAATTCTTTCATTCCAACTACATCATCCGAGTGGAATCATTTGCCAGCAGATGTGGCACTCACCGACGATCTCGAGCATTTTAAGAAAAAGTTGAGTGCCTGCTTTTCTTGCTCATGACATGTGTGCCCTTCGGTTAGTAGTGCGACATGAACTCTGTGTTCTTGATTTGTAGTTTTGTTTTTGTTGGGTTTTGTTCTCTTTTCTCGTTTTTTTTCTTCTCCGTCTAGGCTTCCATGAATTGTTGAAATTTGTAATAACTCAGTGCAGTGAACAATATGTAGTCCTGTAACCCGTGATTGTATTAATTTTTTTGTTATCTGTGCTTGTTCCACTCCCCTCAATAATGCCCGCAGGGCCATGAGGGTATTTGAAATAAATAAATAAATAAATAAAAGATCAATGGGGTGGGATGAATGGCTCCCCAACAGAAAGCTACCTTTCCCACCCAGTCCGCAAGCTTGGATTGCGTATTCTTGTCAGGCTCCCTCGAGAGCTTAAGCCAGGCCTCCCGGGAGGGAGCTGGTAGAAGGTCTTTTGTAGGTGGATTTTCCTTACAGTCCAATAGGATGTGTTTGTCTGTTGCCATGTTACCGCAATGTAAGCATGCAGTTGGGATCGATGGGTTGTGTGGTAATTCTAGACATAAGAATGGGGGTCATGACTGTCCCAGTTTGGGCTCTACGTAGGTTTCTGGCCTGCTGTCTGGTAAGGTCCGCGTGCGGTGCAGGGTAAAGTTTCCGCGACTCACGGAGCGTATTGGCCGTTTCTCGGTAAGTGGAAGTTTCGTTGATGTGAGACTCCGAGACACTCCCCGCGCGCCTACATTTCCGAATTTACCTGCGATATTCGTCACGTCAGCGGCAAGTCCAACATAGTTGCCGACGCTCTTTGTCGTGCTGAAGTCAATGCGACGGACCATGGACGGCGCCCAGTCACCGACTTCACGGCTATGGCTGCTGCTCAAAGAGCCGATCGATGCCGAGATGCAATGATTTCGCTCGCGCGACACCTCAATGGTGCTGGAGGACGTCTTGCTCCCTGACTAATTCCCCTCGCTTGTGATACGTCGACCGGTCGCCCTCGGCCCTACGTGCCTCCACCATACCGACGAACCGCCTTTGATACCATCCATTCTTTGGCCCATCCTGGCATCTGCGCAACACAGCGCCTCGTCACGGCTCGTTATGTCTGGCGTCGCATCAATGTCGACGTTCGCCGCTGGTCGCGCACGTGCCAGAGCTGTCAGCAAAGCAAAGTACATCGACCCACTGCGACTCCGCTTAGCACGTTCCCGCCTCCGGACACCCGCTTCAGCCACCTGCACGTCGACATTGTCGGCCCCCTTCGAAGCTCCCTGCCGAAACCACCGCTACCTGTTAACCTGCATCGACAGGTTCACGAGATGGCCTGAAGCGATGCCCCTTCTGGACATAACGGTGGAGTCGATCGCAAGAGCACTCATCACACTCTGGATCAGCCGCTACGGTGTCCCTTGCACCATTACGACTTATCGTGGTCGTCAATTTGACTTCACATTATTTTCCAACCTATCTTGGCTCCTCGGCGTCAATCACGTTAAGGCGACCTCTTACCACCCGATCTCCAACGGTGTCACTGAGCGTTTTCACCGGCAGTTGAAAGCTTCACTTATGGCATCCGCTTTTCATTCGCCATGGATTGAGCGCCTAACTCTCGTCCTGCTTGGTATTCGCACCGTACTTCGCAGTGACTACCTGTGCAGCAGAGCTAACGTTTGGCACTGGCGAATTCCGCCCACGCCTGCTGACGTCTCAGATTACGCCTAGCGTCTACGTAGCGCTATGAGCACTGTCGTTCCACCACGCCAGCGTTCTCGTCGTGTTCACGTACCCCTCGACCTTCAGCGGTGCACTCACGTCTTTGTACGCAACGACGCTCTACCCGTCCTTACGGCCACGATGGTCCGTACCAAGAGCTCCGGAGTGAGCGCTTAATTTCTCCTGCTCATCAACGGTCGGGAGGACACGATCTCAGTTGACCGCCTTAAACCTGCTCACGTTGACTCCGACGTCATCGCAAGCTGTGCCGCTGCATCCTCTCCCGACCGTGCCAGTCCTCGCCGCGTACGATTTGCGCCAACAGTACCCGCTTTTTGCCATCCACAATTCGCTCCTGGCTTCATCGCTAGAAGGAAGGGGGGGCATATAGCGTGCCATCGTGGTTCGGCCGCAGAAGACGACGAGAGCCCCAGCACGCCTGCCAAGCACGTGCAGACTGGATTTCGTGGCTGCTCAACTGCATGCTGGCGGCACGCTGTCCCGTTCCTGCCTGGCTGAGCGGGTCCTGCCAAATATTGTCACGACCAGAGGAGCCGTGAAGGTAGACGTCGGGAAGAACCCAAGACCGGGAGCCTTCTTTTAATTATGGAGCCAGCTTCCACGACACAGAACAGAACAGCGCGCCACGAGAGCCGACCGCCGCTTCGTCGTCGTCTTCGACTCAGCGCGGAGGCCGCGCGGCGCGTTAGGCGCGTGGCATTATTCCCCCCCGCGAAAGCAAACATCGTCTCGATGTGGAATGGGGTATGTACAGTGAGGGGAGGAGGAACAAAAAAAAAAGACTGGGGGTGAGGTGAACTATACAGTGCGCGCTAGATGACATGCAGGGAGAGTCAAGTTCACACGTGGGGTAAGGGGAAAAGGTACGAAACAGCGTGAACACAGCGCTCAGTCACGCGAAAAGTACGGCTTTAAGCGCACTACATGAACGATTTCAGGCCGTTGACGCTGAGGGCCGGCGACCACAGTTCCATGGGGGACAACCTCGTAGTTGACGCTGTTCAGGCGGCGCAGGACTCTGTACGGGCCAAAATACCTATTTAAAAGCTTTTCGCACAATCCCTTGTGGCGCACTGGAGTCCACACCCACACGTGGTCGCCCGGCTCGTAGTGCACGTCCCTGTGCCGAAGGTTATAGTGTCGGGCATCGGCGGATTGCTGGTCCTTGATGTGCAAGCGGGCCAGCTGACGGGCCTGCTCTGCTTGCTCCACGAAGTGGCCAGCTTCAGGGGGAAGCTCTGCGTCGCCGTACGGCAGCATGGCGTCTAGCATCATGCGGACCTCTCTGCCATACACGAGACGGAACGGGGTGAACTGGGTGGTTTCCTGCGTCGCGGTATTATATGCGAAGGTGACGTACGGCAAGACCTCATCCCAGGTTTTGTGTTCAACGTCGACGTACATCGAGATCATGTCCGCCAATGTTTTGTTGAGCCGTTCCGTTAGACCATTGGTTTGGGGATGATAAGCTGTTGTTGGTCGATGAGCAGTATGGCTAAGCGCTAAGATGTCACGTAGGAGTCGGGCTGTAAACGCCTTGCCTCGGTCAGTAATGATGGCCGATGGGGCGCCGTGTCTAAGCACGATGTCGTGCATAAAGAAGTGGGCAACTTCGGCGGCAGTACCTCGCGCAAGGGCCTTCGTTTCAGCGTAGCGGGTCAAGTAGTCTGTGGCGACTACGATCCACTTGTGGCCGGACGACGAGAGAGGAAATGGACCCAGAAGGTCCATGCCGACTTTGTCGAATGGTATTTGTGGCGGCTCGATGCACTGAAGCAGTCCAGGAGGTTTGAGCGCGGGTTTTTTCCGCCGCTGGCATTGCCGGCATGTCCGGACATAATGCTTGACACTTGAAGTTAGGTTGGGCCAGTAATAGTTCTGCCGGATTCGGGATAAGGTGCGGGTAACTCCAAGGTGGCCGGAAGTCGGTTCATCATGGCAGGCAAGGAGGACTTCATCCCGCAGATCAGACGGTATGACGAGCAGGTAAGTAGTCGGACTTGAAGTAGAGTTCTTTTTATAAAGCACCCCTCTCCGCAGGCAGAACGACGATAGTCCACGAGCTAGGTTTCGTGGTATTTCAGGGCACCCACCTTCGAGATGTTCGATGAGCAGACGGAGCTCGGCGTCGGCACGCTGTCTGGAAACGAGCTCAGATGTGCTGACCGCTCCAAGGAAGCTATCATCGTCGGTGGTGTCTTGCGGAGGAGGTTCGACGGGAGCGCGTGACAAGGTATCAGCGTCGGTGTGTTTCCGGCCTGACTTGTAGGTGACGGTGAAATCGAATTCCTGCAGGCGTAATGCCCAACGTGCTAGGCGGCCGCAAGGGTCCTTTAAATTTTTCAGCCAGCACAGCGAGTGGTGGTCGGTGACGATACGAAACGGTCTGCCATAGAGGTATGGGCGGAACTTGGCGGCGGCCCAGACTACCGCTAAACATTCTTTTTCCGTGGTAGAGTAGTTCAACTCAGCACGCGACAGTGCGCGGCTGGCGTAGGCAATTACTTTGTCGACACCGTTTTGCCGCTGAACTAGAACGGCGCCAAGACCGACGTTGCTCGCATCCGTGTGCACCTCCGTATCGGCATCTTCGTCGAAATGTGCCAGGATGGGCGGTGATTGGAGTAGGCGTCGTAACTCGTCGAAGGCAGTCTGTTGTTCTTGCCCCAGGAAAATGACGTGTCATCACGGGTTAGGAGCGTCAGAGGGCTGGCGAGCTGGGTGAAGTTTCTAATGAAGCGGCGATAATAGGAGCACAGGCCCAGAAAACGTCGGACTGCTTTTTTGTGGAAGGGGACCGGAAAGGCAGCAACGGCAGCAAGCTTCTCTGGGTCAGCGCGGATTCCGTCAGCACTAATGACGTGCCCGAGGAACTTCAATTCGGTGAACCCAAAGTGGCATTTTTCTGGTTTGAGGGAGAGGTTGGCGGATCGAACGGCTTTGAGGACAGTCCTGAGGCGGTGCAGATGTTCCGTGAACGTTGCGGAAAAAATGATGACATCGTCAAGATAAACAAGACAGGTCTGCCACTTCAAACCGGTGAGAACGGTGTCCATCATTCTTTGGAACGTGGCAGGAGCACAGCAGAGCCCGAATGGGAGGACGCGAAATTCATACAGCCCGTCTGGTGTAATGAAGGCGGTTTTCTCACGGTCCCTCTCATCAACTTCTATCTGCCAATAACCACTTCTGAGGTCGACCGAAGAGAAGTACTTGGCTTGACGAAGTCGGTCGAGGGAGTCGTCGATACGCGGGAGCGGGTACACATCTTTCTTGGTCACACTGTTCAGCTTCCTGTAGTCGACGCAGAACCGTAGGGTCCCGTCTTTCTTTTTCACGAGGACGACAGGAGACGACCACGGACTGCTTGACGGTTGGATGACGCCGTCTGTGAGCATCTCTTCGACCTGTGTTTGAATAGCATCTCGCTCACGAGGGGACACACGATAGGGCTGCTGATGGATTGGTCGGGCTCCTTCATGCGTGATAATGCGGTGTTTAACTATCGACGTTTGGCGCACTTTGGACGACGACGTGAAACACGCACCAAACTCCCGCAAGAGGTCCTGGAGTTGCCTCTTTTCAGTGGGTGGAAGGCCAGGATTTATGTCTACGCTGGTGACCGCTTCGGCGTCAGCTCCAGGTGTGTCCTCCGCACAAGCAAAGCATTCGGCCACTTCCTGAACATGGTCGACGTAAGCGATAGCTGTGCCACGGAACAGATGTCGATGTTCGTTGCAGAAGTTGGTGACAAGGACCTCTGTACAACCGTCATGAAAGGATCCAAGGCCCCGTGCCACCGCAACCCCCTTAGTGAGTACGAGGGAGACATTAGGCTCGACAACCCGGAGTCCCCTATGTGGCTCGTCGCAGGTAACTCTCGTGAGAATGCTGGCACGTGGTGGCACCGTAACGTTATCGTCGGCGACTCGCAGGGCGGACCGAGAACCCTGGTGCGCAGGCTCTTCTGTGGCCATTGCGGTAGAAAACGTCACCAAGCGGTTCGGGAGGTCTATGATCGCACCGTGCTCGCGAAGAAAGTCGATGCCAAGGATGACATCGCGAGAACATTCGCGGAGAACGAGAAAAGTGGCAACGAATGTGCAGCCTGGAACCGTAACCCGGGCCGCACACATGCCGAGTGGTGCGACAAGATGTCCGCCTGCCGTGCGTATGTCGGGACCGTCCCAGGGTGTCGTCACTTTTTTCAGGGCCGTCGCAAGCCGTCCGCTAAGGATAGAGTAATCTGCGCCCGTATCAACCAACGCGCTGACCTCCTTTGTGTCGACGAGAACAGGGATATCAAAGGAGACCCTGCCTTCAGCACGGCCCGTCGATGGCTGTTGTGGAGGATTCAGTCGGTGCGGCGGCGGAACCTGGTCGGCGACTGGGGTTGCGCTGTCGGAGCGATTCAAGCAGCGCGTTGGGGGAAGCTCTTCGGCGATGCGGCGTTCGGCGTCGGGGCGATTGGGTCGGTGCGGCGGCGGAAGCGGGTCGGCGATTGGGTTTGCGGCATCGCGGCGATACGAAAGGCGCGTCGGGGAAAACTGTGCAGCGATGCGGCGTGCGACGTCGGGGCGATTCAGTTGCTGCGGCGGTGGAAGCTTTGCGTCGGAACGGCGTTCGGCGGCCTCGCCTCCAAAGGCCGCCGGAGCTAGTTTTCCCGACGAGGGCTCGAGGAGCCACGTTGTCCCGAGGCGAAACGGGACCCAGAGGGCGAAGACCGGCGTGGAGAGGGCGATCGCGACTCGCGGCGCGGAGGAGATGGTGAACTACGCTGGCGGGTGACATACTCGGCGATGTCTTGAGGGCGCTCTCCAGGGCGTGGACGGGGGCTGTCGACAGAAAAACCGCGTAGTCCCATTTCGCGATAGGGGCACCGCCGGTAGAGATGGCCGGCCTCACCACAGTGGTAGCAGAGCGGGCGGTGATCCGGAGTGCGCCAGAGGTCAGTCTTCCGCGGTGCCTGGCGCCGATCCGCCCAGTAAGGAGTCGGCTGGGCAGAGTGCACCGCGACCAATGGTGCGGTGTAAGGCGAAGGCCCAGGAGATGGGGCCGCGCGGCGCACGACGTCCGCGTACGTGACTGGCTGGACAGGAGTCGGGTACGGCGCGGGATCGTATGGGGTCGGTTGCGGCGCCGGCACAGCTGCAGCGTCTTGTGCCCTGAGTGCCTGTCGGACTTCCTCGCGGATGACGCTGGTGACGGAATCGACGCGAGGGGCAAAGGTGGCTTGAAGGTGCTGCAGCTCCTCGCGGACCACGGAACGGATGAGTTCGCGAAGGGAGTCCGGATTCGTCCTGGGATCATGGTCGAACCGGTCCAACGTTGATAGAGTCGACGTTTGGCGTAGTTCCCGGTCGTACTGATGAGATCTTTGCCGCAGCAATTTCTCCATGTGCACGGCGTCGGCCAGGAACTCCGCGACGGTGTTGGGCGGGTTCCGCACGAGGCCGGAAAAGAGCTGGTCTTTTACGCCGCGCATCAGGTGCCGCAGCTTTTTTTCTTCGGGCATGGCCGGATCGGCGCGATCGCAAAGACGCTTCACATCCTCGACGTACATGGCAACACCCTCATTGGGAAGCTGAATTCGAGAGGACAGTGCACGCTCTGCGCTCTCCCGGTGGTCGCTGTTGGCGTACGTACTCAGGAGCTGACGTCGGAAGTCCGGCCACGTAGAGAAAGTAGTCTCATGGTTTTCGAACCACGTTCGTGCAGAGTCTTCAAGGCTGAAGTAAACGTTACGCAGCTTTGTAGCGTCGTCCCAGCAGTTAAAGGTCGCGACCCGTTCGTATTGAGCCAACCAGTCTTCGGCATCTTCAAACAGGTCGCCGTGAAAGGGCTTAGGCGTGCGTGGAGTCTGAAGGGTGAGATAGGTGGGGCTGGCTGCAGGGACAGTCGTAGGCAGGGCGGGCAGTGGCGTCGCCATGAGAGGAGTGGTAGTTGAAGGCGCGTTGACAATAGGAAGGGCCTCGGGGGACAGGCCGCGGATCCTCCGGCTGGCACGATGGACAGGGGTGGTCACAAGAGGCGGACGCGTCGAGTCGTCCTCAGGAGTAGGGAGCATCGGCCGCACCTCCACCAGTGTCACGACCAGAGGAGCCGTGAAGGTAGACGTCGGGAAGAACCCAAGACCGGGAGCCTTCTTTTAATTATGGAGCTAGCTTCCACGACACAGAACAGAACAGCGCGCCACGAGAGCCCACCGCCGCTTCGTCGTCGTCTTCGACTCAGCGCGGAGGCCGCGCGGCGCGTTAGGCGCGTGGCAATATATATGTGGAGAACCGACAACGACTTGCGTCTGCGATTAATTACCACGTGCAGCGAGCAACAAAAGGACCCCTGAATATCTTCTCTTTTACGTTTTCTCTCCAATCCTTCAGCGGCACCCGTGCCTCGTGTCCTGCGCCGCTAGGCTGCTGACTTCGGCATTCGTGATGGTCTCCTGTACCGCCGCAACTACGTCTCAACCGGCCAGAAAGGGTTGCTCGTCGCCCCTGCCCATTTACGGTCGACATTCTGCGCCCTGTTTCACAATGACCCGCAGTCTGCTCATGCCGGTGCCTTTAAAACATACACACGACCTCGTCTCCGCTATAATTGGTGCGATATGTTTACCTGCGTCGGCAAGTTTCCGCTCGTGCCCTGACTGTCAATGTCGTAAGAACGCTCCTGCCTGACGCAGCCTCTCCCTTGCCCTTCCCAGTCTTTTGACCGCGTTTGCCATCAATACAGGGCATGACATTGTCTACGAATGGCTACCGGGGCACAGCGGCATAGCAGGCAATCGCAGCGCGGATGAGGTCGCGCGAACTGATCACCAGGACGGCGATTTTGTGTCGACCCCATTTCGCGATCAGACGCGGCGGGCAGGCTTCGCGCACTGGCGCGGGACATCACGCGTGCCACGTGGAAATCCGGCCAATTTGCCAACTCACGTTTAAAATTCCTAGACCCAGATACGAAGCACTGGCTTCCACCACGCCTACCACGACGTGAAGAACCTCTTAATTACTCTTTCTTGATCAGTACGGCTGATAGCCCTACATGTGCCATCTGCGGGTATGACGAGACTGTTTCCCACATTCTCCGTGACTGCCCTGCCTACAGCGCCGAAAGGTAGTCTCTCAGCCGTGCGCTGGAACGTCTAGATCCACGCCCACTGACGGAAATGGAGATTCTCGGCCACTGGCCGCGGCGATCGTCGGCGGTGAAGGCCTCCGAGGCACTACTCCGCTTCTTGCGAACTTCTGGCCCTGCATGATGGGCTCTGACTTTAACGAATGCTGACTTTTCATAATGAGTTCAATTTTCTCCTACTCTCTTTTCTCTTTTTTTTATCCCCCCCCCCTCCCGTCCCACGAAACACAAAAAGCGCTAATAGACGTCTAAAAAAAGTCTCGGGAAAAAAAGCTTGACATCTAGAAGAAGTTTCATCTAGGCAGTGTTTTAGACTTAGACGTTTACTAGCCCTCTATAAGCTCTGCTAACGCTACGCTTGTATACGGCTAGAAAACTTCTGAGGTAGAACTTTTCTAGAATTTTTTTAGACGATCCTTTTTTTTCCGAAATGGGTGCCTGTAATATCTTACGCATTTCAAGACTGATTTTTAGTGCTGCCTTTAAACCCTCTAAAGCTTTAAAAATGTTATAGTTCATTTTTCTGGTATATACAAACTCAAAAATGAACTCAAAGCTGATTTGCAATCACCCGAACAATAAGCCCACATTACAAGGGATGTACGGCTGTAGTAGTGAGCCATAAATGCATGTGCTAGCACACTTTTCAGTCACTGCGTTACTCTTTATTGAATCCAGTGCATACACACACACACACAAAAAAAGAAAGGGACCAGGAAATTAATGTTAGAAGCCATGGCCATGTTAGAAGGTTTGGCTGACATTACAACGGTAAGCACTTGGATGGCGGGAAAGTGTCGAGCAGCAACCAATTGTTAAATCAAAAATTCATTCGGCCCCAGGCCTTGTTCACAACGGATGCGTTGACGATCAAGTTGCTGTGATGTGGATGGCACTGAAGAGCTCGCTAGGTGTTCCAAACATCGCTTTTCTTGCAAGGAGTATGCCAACTAGACGGTAACAAGGGGAAGTCAAATCCAGCTCTGTTCAGCAGCCTGCAGAAGTTGGTTTGGTTTGGTTTATTGGGGTTTAACCTCCCAAAGCGACTGAGGCTACGAGAGACGCCGTAGTGAAGGGCTCCGGAAATTTCGACCACCTGGGGTTCTTTAACGTGCACTGACATCGCACAGCACACGGGCCTCTAGAATTTCGCCTTCAAGAAATTCAGCCGCCACGGCCGGGATCGAACCCGCGTCTTTCGGGTAAGCAGCCGAGCGCCGTGACCACTGTGCCACCGCGGCGGGTCGCCTGCAGAAGTGAAAAATATTAGAGTAACCAAAAGCACAGTCAGTCAGGTGCATGTAGAATGGCCAATGAGGAGTCGGAAGCAAATAAGACCAGGTAATTCAAGCAGTAATAAAATAAGCTAACCAAAAACATATATGCATATGATGTCATTGCAAGCGGCATTTCAGCAGAGTGCTACGGCTCACCATATACTCAAGAAGTCAATCACTGTGGAGGTCTTTAACAGAAGCAAAATTCAAACAGCATGCATGGACACTGAAAGCCAAGCAGTCAATAGCAAGTGCACTGCCTTACTGTGATGCACACTGTACTCACAGAACCTCCTAAGCTGCATCTTGCAAACAGGCTTTCTCTTACCTGCAAGATGTGGCTGAATCAAAAGTGGTTGATGGTTGACATCTTGCACCGTCGCACGAAAACATAGCAGCGATGCTGCTGTCCTGGTAACACCTGCATCACTTCAGTATACACCAGAGATGGGTTAAATCTTGGACCTTTCCTTGACAGCCACACAGGGGCACATCTGAAAGATAAGACAAATAAAAGTGTGTATGTATAAGGTTCCTAACACTGCATTGCCAAACAGCCCCTTTCTAATCTGTACGATGAAGCTCAAACAGCGGGCAAGAGCTAGATTACTTACACCACTGCACAAGAAGCATTTGTCCAGATTCTCACCTCAGAACTGAAACAATCTCCAGGCCAAGTTTTCTGAACAACCAAGTACAAGGTGCTGCGATTAATTTGCGTGAAACTAGACCAGGTCCTTGCTCCTCCGGCCAACAGTTGGGGTTCTAAAGGGCAAACAAATAATGGGGCTTGTGGAATGAACATTAGCAAAGAGCCTAGACCTATACAAGAAATCATGAAGTGAAAGAAAAGGTGTCAGCTGCAAAGCGTGCTTACCAAAACTTGAGAATTTGAGCAGGCAAGGAGGTCCTCTGAAAACCACTGTTGAACAGCCTGTACCCAAAACGAAATGCACACAGTGAAGCAGGGACAACGCCAGCTGTGCACGGCGCGATGGTTTTCCAAAAAATAAAAGCTGCCATGCCTGCAAAGAGCCGTAGTACTTCACTGCACTGTCAAACGGCCTACACACATACAGAGCAGCACCACTGAGTAAACTACCTTTGTGGCGGGGGTCTCAATCGTAATGAAATAAAAGCTTGACGCAGTTAAGATAACCAAAAACTGAAGGCACAGCGCACGAAGGACAGGACAGGTCCTTCGTGCGCTGTGCCTTCAGTTTTAACAATGTACCGACTAGCCCAAACAAATACCTTAGTGAAGATAACCAGTCTTTTTAACGCAAGTTTCACTGACGGCAATCACAGCAAGAATTAGAGCACACAGGTGGCCAGATGAGAGTCCTTGGCAATAATAAAACCCTGCCAGAATGCAATAGAGCACAGACTTTGATCAATGTCTAGGAAAAATTCGCGCCTTATCAACGTACGCTTAAAAAAAGCTGGTTGGTTTGAAGCTTTGTCACGTTCACCTTGTCACCGCCTTGGTAAAGAAAGCAACTCGCATGCGAGAGCAGCCTAGCTGTATCCACTTAACAAAAGCTCAAATAGCACTTTGGTATGTAAAGCACTGGCTGATACTGTTTCGTGATTTGTAAACCAAAGGAGTGACACACTAGCCGACCGTTCAATCAGGCTTAGCTGAAGCAAGGCCGACACTTTCACCGCAGGAAAGAAATGGAAGGTTACTTACTTTTGCGGAAAACGAGGCTCACATCTCAGTGCAACACTGGTAGTAAACGATACCGCAGAAAAAGGGGAAACTGCGAACTGCAGCGGCGTGAAGTGCCAACCAGCGCGGGAAAAAGTGCGCAGCGAAACGTACAGGGACGAACACGGCGAAGCGTGGCCGCGGGGCGCGAGCGCATCGAAACTTTGCAGCGCAGGCGCACACGGGCCTGGAGGCGGAGCCTCCTGTCGTCTGCTACAGCGCGGGTGCGCACAGTGCTTGCTCTGTGGTGAAGCGCACCTAACTTTCTGCTTGATTACAGCGCTCGTGCGCACCGAGACAGCACTGCGGTAAAGCGCACTAACTACAGCGCGTTGTCGCAGGGTTGCGCGTACGACAACTAAGCGGCCTCTCGTGTCAGTGACACGATCTCGGTGATATGCTTGTATTCCTGCAAACGTGTCATTTCAGGTTTGAATTGATTTGGTTTATGGAGTTTAACATCCGAAAGCGACAACTAGTCTACAAAGGACGTTATAGTCGATGACGTGCGCGTTTTTAACGTGCGCTGACATCTGGGGTCCTCGACTATAACGTCCCTTGTAGGCTATGTCGCTTTCGGATGTTAAACTCCATAAACCAAATCAATTCAAACCTGAAATGACATGTTTGCAGCAATACAAGCATATCACCGAGATCGCGGCACTGAGACGAGAGACCGCTGAGCTGTCGTACGCGCAACCAGCGACAACGCGCTGTAGTTAGCGCGCTTTCCCGCAGTGCTGTCTCGGTGCACACGAGCGCTGTAATCATGCAGAAAGTTAGGTGCGCTTCACCGCAGAGCAAGCACTGTGCGCACCCCCACTGTAGCAGACGGCACGAAGCACCGCCTCCAGGCCCGTGTGCGCCTGCGACGCAGAGCTTCGATGGGCGACCGCGCCGGATGCGCTCGCGCCCCGCGCGGCCATAGAGTTACTGTATATGCTACCTTTGGTAGCATATACAGTAACTCTACGCGGCCACGCTGCGCCGTGTTCGTACTTAGAGTGGACGACCCTGTACAACGTACGCAGCATCCACTTCGCGCGCGTAGCTATCGCTAGCCTCTGCAACGCTAAATGGCGAAATGAAGTACTAAATTTCTAAACGTAAAAATAAACAAATCATCAAAGAACCAAAAAACAAATTGAAGCTAATACTTTCATGTAAAACTAAGCACTTGCAGCTTGCACTAAGATTTATTTCTGCTTGATACGGTTAAAACCACTTTGGCAAACTAGCCTGCATCGTCACCGTGCGGAGCGACACCAAGCAGCAAGCTGCGGCGTGACTCAAGAAAGATTATTGCCTCCAAGATCTGCCGACACGATAGCGCGCGTGGGTGATAAGCGAGCTCGGCGAAAGCGGCGGGAAGGCGGCGAAGGCAGCGTACGCTGCGCCTATCAATCCGCGTGCTGCCGCCAGCTAGCCGAGGCGTAACAGAGGTGTTCGCAACATGAAGCAAATTTTTTCGCTCGCGTAACTACCGTCGGCTTTCAGGGCCATTATATGTTACCTAAATCCAGCCTTACGAGTGGCGGGTTAGCTGCACTCGATGTGGAACGTGATTCGGGCTCCCTAGGAGAAAACGCGCTTTCAGTGTTCGAATACAAAGAGTGGTCTTTGCACCGGCGCGCCTGCTCTTCGAAACGTCAAGCAGGAGAGCCATCTAATTTATGTGCCGTGATTTACAGCATGTTTAATCCACGGCGGCAACTCTCTGCTGATTGCTAGGCGTGTCTCCTTGACGTGGTCTCAAGTTCCACGTGTTAAACAAGTCTAGAAAACATCTGACTGCAGATGTTTCATAGAAGTTTCACAGCAAACATCTGACTGCAGATGTTTAAGAGACGTCGCAGAGAAAACTTCTTCTTGACGACATCTATGAGACGTTTGAACTCAGCGCAAGACGTTTGTAGTCATTTGGAGCTGTTCCGAGACGTTTTTAAGACGTTTTGTGTTTCGTGGGGTGTAGGGTGGTAGCAAACCGATTATTCTTCCTCCCTGCCTTTCCTCTTATTCCTCCTTCTCCTTGAACGCACTGGGATTGGCGACCGCTTCCTTTAACTGCTGCTGGCAACTACTCGGTTATTGTAGCCGTTGGCCACCCCACGCGTTACGCCGAAACTGCGGGCACCACAGGTTGCATCTGTCATCTTGCAGCATTTCATTCTTCGCCATGGATCACCCTGGGGTCTGCTGAGCGACCACGAGCGCGTCTTTCTGTCGGAATCTTTTCTAAAACAATGTAAGATCACTCACCGTACCGCCACGGCCTACCATTCGCAGAAGGTTCGACGCAATGGCTTTACCGCGCCTTGGGCGATATGCTGTCCACACACGTGTCTTCCGACCATTCCGAGCGGAAGAGGATCCTACCCTGCATCACCTACAACACAGCCACGCAGACCACCACTGGCTTCTCACAATTTTTGCCACTGAACGAGCGAGAACCTCCCTCCCAGCTAGACACTGTACTTCCTTACTGGCCTGACGAGTCTGAGTGCGCCACCATTTCAGAGGTTGCCGGCGAGCGAGCAATTGGACGTCAGAAGTTCCACTTCGACACCACCCGCAATGCTGACAATTTTCTGCCCGACTCTCTCGTCTGGCTTCGCGTGCCTTTTACCCCACCCTGCCACTCATCAAAACTTTTTCCCAAATATTACAGACCTTAATGCGTCGCATAGAGTGCATTTCCCTGGTCAACTACAGTGTAGAACAAGCGACATACGCGACAGATCCCCACCGCCGTGACCACGAGACTGCTCATGTGTCCTGCCTGAAGCCGGCCTGAGAGTGCAATCGCCCTGACTTGCCAGGATGGCTTCGCCCTCAGCCGGGGATGAGTGTAAAGTGGAAGATGAGCAGCGGCAGCATTCACACCGGCACCGCAAGGCGCGACCACCATTCTGGCTAGCTCGCTGTAAATCCCGTTGCACATTTATTAGTTTAATTAATTAATTTATTTATTAGAACCACAAAGAAGCCATTTTGAGTCTGTATTACACGAGGGGCGTACGGAGGTTACCGGCAGTTATAAAATGTGATTTTCAATGGCAGTCTTCAATTGTTGAAGAACTGTTAAGAAAGCGATGTGGCTGAGAAGGTGTTTCCAGGCCAGGGCAGTACGGATGAAAATTATTTTTGGAATGTTGTGGTATGGGCACGCTGTATCCATCATGTATTTCACAACAGGCTGCAGGTGGTCGTGAATCTCATTATATTTGCATAAATTAAGAACGATATTCTGTTAGTGGCACACAACAAAAAAGAATTGAAAGCTGGGCTAGTTGTAGGTTGTTCATGATGGAATTTGTGGGTGCGAACAAACAAAACACAGAGAAGATACCACAGGACAGGCGCCTGTCCTGTGGTATCTTCTCTGTGTTTTGTTTGTTCGCGCCCACAGATTCCATCATGAACAAAAAAGAAATTAAGCTTTTCTGAAATTGCCGACAGCTCGCTAAAGAAGCGTTCTTGCGGCAGGTAGAACACTCTATGTCATCATAGTCAGCCTCAGTACGCCCACTTCAAGGCAAAGGCCTATCCCATGCCTCTCCAATTAACCCTGTCCTTTACCAGCTGCCTCCACTGTATCCCTGCAAACTTATTAATTTCATCCACTCACATAACTTTCTGCCGCCCCCTGCTACGCTTGCCTTCTCTTGGACCAGCGGTTATCTTGTTTTCGCATTACATTCCCTGCTCAAGCCCCGATTTTGACTAGGATCCCATTAAACCTTGTTTGTTCCTTCACCCACTCTGCCCACTTCCGGTCACACCAACCATTTTTCTTTCCGTAGCTCGCTGCATTGCCCTTAACTTAAGGTGAACTATAGGTGAGTACTGGCAAGATACAGCTGTTGTATACTTTTCTCTTGAGGGATATCGGTAAACTGTCATTCACAACCTGAGAGAACATATATGCGCTCCAACACATTGTTATTCTTCTATTTATTTCCCTCTCCTGATCCAGATCAGCGGTCACTACCTGTCCTAAGTAGACGTGTTCCCTGACTCCTTACAGCACCTTGTTACCAATTGCGAACTGGTGCTCCCTTGCGAGACTGTTGTGCATTACTTTGGTTTCAGGTGTGTTCATTTTTAGACCCACTGCTCTTCTCTTCCTGTCGAACTCATTGATCATGCATTGCAGTTCATCTCGTGAGTGACTTAACAAGTCATCAGCGAATTGCAGATTACTTGGGTACTCTCCATTAGCTCTTATCCCTCTGGCACCACCGTTTCAACACGCGCAAGAGGTCAGCAGCCTGGGTGGTGGAAAACATTTATGTACAGATACACTTCCGGAGGTTATGCATGAGCTGACCCAGAGGGGGCCAGCCCTTACAGGGACTAGGTGGAGGTCCCTAGTTTGGGACCCCATTGGCGTAGGCCGTTGCCCGGGCTCGCGTGACTAACGCTTGTTGGGCCTGTAAGTCGTGGCAGCCGAGCAGGGTTGCCTCCCAGTCCTCCCGGGTTGGGTTGGGGACGGGGAGAATGGCCGGGTTGGAGGGGCAGGCCCACACCATGTGGTAGGTGTCAGAAGACACCGCACTGCAGTGTGGGCAGCTGCCGCTAAAGGAGGGGTCAAAATGTTTTAGGGCTGCCGGGCACAACAAAGTATTGGCGAGAAGGCGGAGAAGGAGCCGCTCATCCGCCTTCCTCAGGCCTTTACACGGGCGGGGATAGAGACCGTGACCATATCATTAAAGTAAAACAATGTCTTTGAAGGAGTAAACGGGGGTGAATTCGAGTTCCTGATCCTTAGGGGTCGGAGGGGAATGTCCGGTGAGAGAGCACGCGGGCGGCGGCGTCAGCTGCCTCATTTCCCTCAAGGCCCATGTGAGCAGGAGCCCAAACGATACGCCGGTGAGTGGGGTCCCCAGTGTAGACGCTGTTTTGAAGAATGCGGTAGGCTAATATGGTACCCAGCCCTGCTCGACGTTCCGACAGGCCCCTCGCGAGTCGGAAATAATTGTTTTTGAAGTGGGATCAGATGCAGCCAACGCGTGCAACAAGGCAAGAGTTCGCACACGTGCACGAAGGCAGGGTGTCGTCTGCTACGCTGTTCCGAGCACAAGGACACACGCCCTCCACAATATCAGTTCGCAAGATCCCGCCAAGCCATATAGCGCATGCGCATGATTAATATGTGCGACTGCATGAGACGGGACTTCTTTCGTTCTTTCTTTTTTGCCTATTACGAGAGCTGCTCTGATGACCATGAATTACCGAGCCTGGACATCCATTTGAGCAAACTCTTCTTCGACACAAAAAAACATAGCAACAAGGGTTTATTCAATTTCATCCAAAATGACAGGCACACATGACAGACAGGTGTTTGAACTCGTCCCTTTGATATTAGTACATTCTATTTAATGCACATACACACAGCTACAGTCACCCCCGTTGCCCCACAGTCAGTCAGCTGGGGGAACGTAGACATCATCACTTGCCAGCAGTGTTGCAATACACATCCCCCGTACGATAGGAATTTTTCTGCGAGTGTGCACCTGCTGAAGCACCACCATTTGCCTCTCAGATAACAGTTGCAATAATACTGATCATACCAGCTGTGGAACTCCCCCACATAACATAGCAGAGTTATGCTAGAGAGAGAGAGAGAGAGAGAGGGGATTAACATGGCAGAGTTCTTTAAGGAAGAATCTGAACTCGTCTTTTTACCGCGGGAACTTGATCTGCATGTTCCAAGCATTCTTAGAAACTTCAAATTATTTTCCTGTGTGGCCGTTGTCCCTAATTTAAATTGGATTAAACGTCCCGGCTCCTGCCTTTTCTTGAACTCGGTGCTAACGGTAGGAGCAGTCAACCAACATTTCAGCCAGTCCCGCGGCGGCTTGCCGCTCTGCTATCGGCGGAGTGATACATAGCGATCGGCGAAAGTAATGAGTCCACAGGTTTTTTTATTACTGAGGGCCTAATTTGCAGCTACGTGGTCTCTGGATATATTAATTCACAGAAACCTGAAAAGCAAAATAAAAGCGAAAGCGAAGCTGCCATGCAACTGCCTCAAAGGCACTCCACGCGTTGGTTGACTCCTCCTACCTTCAGCGGTGAGTTCAAAAAAGGGCGGGAGCCCAGATGCTTAATCCGATTTAAATTAGGAAAATCGGCTGCAAAAGACAATAATTTGGAGTTTCTTAAAATGCTCCGAATGTGTAGATCGAGTGCCCGCAGTAAAAAGACAAGTTCAGATTCCTTTTTAGTGCAGCTTTAAGGCTGATCCAGATGACAGACCAGGTGCGGACAAAAAGGTCCCGTGACAGCAAAAATGGCTGTGGCTTAGCTTGGTTAAGCCCAGTAATTGCGAAAGCAATATCCGTACCTACGCCATGGTTCAGCTGGTAGTGTATAGCTTGTGGTTAGACTTGTGGTGATGCATCGATTATACAATCCAATCCAATCCAATGTGCTAATATGGTAGCTACCGGCCTTGCTACACGATGGGCTGAAAGTGCAACTAGTATTGCTTTCGCAATAAAACCAGGTGCCGTACTCCACAAGGGAAACCACACCGATCTGTTCGCGTGCCAATAATGCTAGCCATTCTGTGGTGTGGACAAGGCCTGCCCCCCCCCCCCCCAGCTGGTATGACACTATCCCCCCCCCCCTCAGTTGCCGAAGGTGTCCCCGTAGGGTAGCCAGATGCTCTTGGGCTGGGTGGTGTGGAGGCTGAGCTGCCAGCCCTGCCAGTGGTGGTCCTGGTCGCTGCTCTCCTGCACGGGGAACACCCAGGCGCGCTTGTCGCTGTGCGAGGCGGCGTACTCCAGGAAGGCAGCCGCGGTGCCCTCCCGGCCGTGGTACCACACCGCACCCACGTCGTGATGCTCGGCCAGGGCCCGCAGTAGCACGGGCCGCTCCTTCCCCGACAGGACGTTGACCGCACCCGGGGGCACATCCGAGGTCTCCAGGATCTGTCGGGGGAAAGAGTAGGCAGGGCTATCCCAACTTCTGGAACTGGCACGTTCCAAGTTCTAGAACTCAATTCGGTTGCCAGATGTTGTGCTCCATTATGCCACGACTTCTAAATACCTTTTCATCATCATTCATCATCATTTATTTGACCCTTAAAGGCCCCTGGGAGGGGGTATTACATAAGGGGGGGAGGAGTAGTACATTCATCATGACTCACATTGGTGGGGAAAAAAAGAATAAAAAAAAGAACAAACAAAAAAACACACACAACAAAAGCATAAAGAGAAATAAAGTCACGAAAGGGAAATGAAACCATTTATACAGCAAGATAACACATCAGACGTTCTTTAAACCTTACTGGATCGCTTTCAATGACAACCGATTCTGGAAGCCGATTCCAGTCTTGAATAGCGGCTGGCAAAAAAGATTCGTTGAAGGCATTAGTTGATCCGTGTAAACGTTGGATGCTCATGGAGTTGAATAAACGGGATGACGTGCGCACAGAAGGGACTAGAAGGGACTCGCGTAGGTTAGAAAAATTGTGATATAATTTGTGCAATAAACATAAGCGAGAAACTTTGTGTCTAAGGGCTAGTGGGCTGATAGCGATGGATGACTTGATAGCGATAATGCTGTGGTGAAAATCGTAATCTGAAGTAATGAAGCGTGCCGCACGATTCTGAATGGATTCAATGGTGTTAAGTAAACCTGGTGAGGAGACCAAATTGCTGATGCGTACTCAGGTTTAGTGCGAATGAAAGTCTCGTATGCTAGTTTACGGATTGATTGCGCATTCCATTTGCGATTGCGATTTTTCCAATTGTACCAGCAATGTACAATTGAAAAAATGCAGCTTGCGTTCCATCATATCGTTGCATTCTGCTGTCATATCGTCATTTTAAGCACAGTGTATTCATTCATGCTGTTTTGTTTGCTTTCTTTTGTATTTTTAGGTAACCGAGTGCATTTAATCTTGCTCTATGTCTTTCTATGAAACCCTGTGTGTTAGCTTTTGCTTCTTTATTCGCATTTTTACTTGCTTTGTTTTGTCGCGATGTACGATATATCCTTGTACCGCTCCTGCCTTGGCCACCAAATGGCGGCTAGCAGTATTGAATAAATAAAATAAATAAATCAAAACCAGGTTCCTCTCATAACTTGTCAATGTAAATGAATGGTGGAAGAGTGATCTGTACCATGTGTACATTTTTGTCTTCTGAATAGTTTTTTCATCTACAAACTAACAGAGTATGAATTGATATGTGATTACTTTGTGTGCTGTTTCGCTGTATGCCATGTACAGGGGGGCGCCGGCGCATTCGAGCGAAAATTTTTTCGCTTTTTGCCGGTGCCTACCCACATCTTTTTGGTGTAAATAAAAAGGAATGAATGAAAAAAAAAAAGAACTTCTGGAATGCTGTGACTGCAGCCCAGTACTTGAAAACACAACACTTCTGCACAGATGTCCAAAGCCATCGAAACTGAAAGTTCTGGGAATATGTGCGTCAGAGAACCATGAATATCACTCACAGAAAAAGAGATCAGGTATCTTAGACACAAGTAAACACCAGTTCACCCAGTTCCATACCTAAGGTGGACGAGATAACCAAGGCGACATAATAAGCCTCCATGGCAATTTCCTCTTGTTGTTAAGAACGGCCACTGTATAAAAGCAGTGTTCTTTCAACGAAAATAAATTGAAGTTGTTACTGTGTCCTCTCAACTTCGTTTCCTTTGCCCTCATCATTCTGCACTAAAAATTCGGCCAAATATGCACCAACTAGTCTACAAGAATGTTCTCCTACCTACCGTATTTATTCGCACATAGGCCGACCTTTTTTTTTTTTTTCCAGAAATGTTGCCCATAATCAGTTATCGACCTATATTCGTGACTAAAGAGAGCAAAAGCAGCGAGCTAATGGAGTTCTGTTGTCACGCCTGCCGTTTCAAGCAGCGCTGGCTACACTGGTACTATACTTTGCATGGTCGCTTTGTATGGTAGGAGATGTTTAAAAAAATAAATCCTAGTAAGCGCCGCACCCGAACTTTCCATGACCCAGGCGGGAATACACTTCTAGATGCACGCGCTGTGTCCTCTGCGATCAGCTCCGGCTGCGAGCAACGGAGCACTTGCTCGCGGAGGCCACGTACGCGTGCAGGAGCTTCCAAGTGCCGTCCATGGATGGCGCCCAAAGTCACAGTGTTCATCATCATCCGCATTGCTCTTTCGCTCATTTCTGCGGACTTATTGTGGTAGACAGCTTAGGAAGCAGTGTATTTTGGCGCTTAAATAGGTACCAAAGCCAGTGTATTATAGTCTATAGAGGGGTTGTGATCAAAACAAAAGCTCCGGCATGCACGTGGAAGCCGCAGTCGCGCATAACACATATAATAAAAATGAAAAATTTGCGTCAGTTAAAATCTAGCAAAAGTGCTAGTTCAATGGGTCGACTTGCATGTGTCGGCTTATATTCGAATAATTTTGTTTTTATTTCTCGGCAATCCCAATGTAAAGGGGTCGACCCATATGCGACTAAATATGTTATCTCAACAAGTTATGAATGAAATGCTCCATCTGTTGTAAATGCCATACACCATCAGCGCCCTATCTATGCCATCCTGTCAGGTTGCATCCCATCTATGCTAATCACTAAAAACGCTTCTAAGTGCTACAAGAAAATGGACATGTCCACCTGTTGCCTCATTACGAAGAAGGGAGCCACAGCGCTGCTGAAATGGCATTTTTTTTCCCAACCATGGTCAGTGAACAGAGAACTTAATCAATCACCACTACTTTCTGTTCGATGATGAGACAAAACTCGTCATAAAAGTTCGGGATACCAAAAAAACTTTCTGGTGAGAATGTGGGCACAGAGGAAGCGGACTTCTGGCGCCAGTTGAGTGCTGGACAGTGCAAGAGAAGAAACGCAGGATGAAGAAAGAGCACAACACGCTGGCTATCAACTCGTTTGTATTCCGCCAGAAGACACAGCTGGAAAAAACACCTCAGCAGCAAAAACACAAACGTTACAAATAACCCCGATAGAGACGGTGCAATCACTGCAGGTGCTTTGCAGAAGCAGATAATGTTTCTTTTCAAGCAGTCTAACAGATGGCTTGCCTCGCCGCTGAATGATTGGTGCTTCGAAGATATCCCTGCATTTCTTTGTTCTGTCCAGGACAGGAGGGCATTCCTTGCAATACCTGTGCAAAAGCTCTGTACAGTTAAAACTCGATTTAATGAAGTTGAGGGGAGCCGTGGATTATTTCGTTAAATCAGGAACTTCGTTAAATTGAGTGAGGGATTTCTTGGGCACATAATTCGGTACATTCGATTATACGGTATGGTGGCGTCTAAAAAGCTACCGCAGCATCATATTTGTGAAGCGTCAATGCTCCCAAAATGAAATTGCAGACCGCGGAAACGACCAGCGCCGCTAGCGCGTATGAAAAGAAACAACAAAAATTGTTACTCAACAAGAAAGGCCCGAGGGGACTACAAATTTATTTTCCAGCATAGAAGTCGGTGATCTTTGCCTGCGTGCGCTTTGTGAGCAACGGCCGCACCGATTTCTCGTAGGTCTGAAGTGCGTCCAGCGCGTCTTCCGTCCCCTCGTGTGCTCCGGCAAAATGCCGCAGCAGATCGAGAGCATCCATCACCTGACCTGGTGTTGGCATGGGAGCTTCGGCACCTGCAAGGTCGTCGTCAGCGTCTTCAGCCGTCACTCCCTCCATGCTTCCTACAAGCCGCAACATATCGGCATCAGTCAAAACTTCCATTGTGACTGCGTTTGCGTCGGCGTTCACGTAGCCAGAGAAACTTTTGCCTATGGGCACTTCATCCACTGAGCGAAGGTGTTCCCAGGCATCTTCATCCTCGTGCATGGTGCTCGTGCAGTCCGCACCAGCTTCGGCAGTTTCAGGGCCTAGCGTACAGAAACCAGCAGTCCTGAAGCAGTTGACAATTATCGACGGCCTCTGTGCTCTCCAAGCCGCCGCCACCACTTCAACCGCCATAAAAACATCTATTTTCGTCTATTGCTTCAGCTCCAGGTTGAGCAGAACTCTGTCGACGACTTGACACTTGTAAGCGCACTTAACACTATCAATTATTCCTTGATCCAAGGGCTGAACCACGGATGTTGCGTTTGGGGGGAAGTAGCGAAGCTCCACACTGGTCAGCTCGACCTCTGCCACGTAGTGGGCCATGCAGTTATCTAGTAACAGGCACACTTTCCTTCTCTGGCAACACATGTCGCTGTCTAATTCCTTGAGCCATGCAGTGAAAATGGCACGCGACATCGTTGGCAACGTACTTCACAGGACGCTTTTTGGTGCCTTTAAAACATTGCGACCTCGCACTCTTCCCGATGACAAGCGGGTCTCGTTTGTCGGTGCCGTCCATGTTGACGCACAGCAAAAGAGTCAGCCTTTGTTTGCTGTGTCTGCTGCCGTGGCATGTCTGCCCCTTCAGGGCGAGTGTTTTTTTAGGCAGCATTTGGTAGAAGAGACCGCTCTCATCGGCGTTGTAGACGTCGCTGGGGGCATATTTTCCCAATATGTCGGGCACGTTTTCAGACTGCCAGTCGCCGACTACAGCCACGCTCACGCTGCTCGCTTCACCACGGAGCACTTTCCCAATGATGCCGTGTCGTTTTTTGAAGCGCGACAGCCAGCCGGGACTTGCCTTGAATTCGTTGCCGCCCAGCAAGCACGCGAAAGAGCGAGCTTTTTGTTGGAGCAGGTCTCCGCTCACGGGAATATTCTTCACCCGCAAATCCATAAACCATGCGAAGGGGGCCTCTTCCATTTTGCCTTGGGGAGTAGTCTTCAGCGTTTTTTTGCGCGAGAGATTCCCTGACGAAGTGGTGCGGAGGATGTCATCTTTCCCTTTCAATATTGTGGAGAGAGTACTGGCTGGAATGCATGTGCTGCAGCCATGTCACATTTCTTCTGTCCACTTGTCACAGCACAAATTATGTCCGCTTTCTCGTCCAGGGTAAGCCTTTATCGTTTCTTGCAGGGGTCCACCTGCTAGTCAGAACGGTTAGCGGCACGCTTGCTCGCACACACCACGTCTGAGTTCCCGATAGCAAGGCTGGACTGACTGGAGGCCTAGCAAGCTGAGCTTGACAAAGACATGCGCTCAAAGGCACGGGGAAATATCCGCACAACGACGATGGCAAGCGAACACAGAGCACAACACAAAAAAAAGAAACAAAAAAACTCGCTGAACTGCAACAGCACCATCTATGAAATGTGGCACGAAACTTTTTTACCGCTGGCACCATCTGGTGAACTCGACTCAACATTAAAACTCTCATTTTGCGCCGTGCAGTTTGAAAAAAGTGGGACGAAGGGGCTCCAGTGCTGTTACCGCTGACTCGCAATCAAATTTTAGGGTGCTCTCTACAAAATAGACCAAAAATTAACACTTTCTCGCCTTTATTTCTCGAACAAAGGTTCGTTAAATTGGGACAGACCACGGAATTGGTTTCATTATTTCAGGTTAGTCGAAGCATTGAACCCTATGGGTGTCTGAGGGGGAATTAGGATATCTTACTGCAGTGTGGACCAGAGCTCTCACCTGGCAGAAGCGCAGGGCCGGCTGGGGCCACTCTGTGGGGGCCAGCACGACGACCGAGTTCCCGGCTGCCAGGGCAGCGGCCATGGCCGACACAAAGTTGCTCAGCAGGCAGGAGTCCTCCGCGCAGGCGATGCCAATCACGCCCACCGGTTCATTCACGCGCACCACAGTGCCCTTGATGGTGGTGCTCTGCACAAATTAATTTCAATCTGGTTTGTTGGCACTGGTATACCGGGTGTCCCAGCTAAATGTAACCAAACTTTTTAAAAAGGCAAAGTGCCCTGGTCCAGTGAAACCAACTTAGGGTTGTTCATAGTCGCGTGGCCTAGTCTTGAGTATTTTTTCCGCTCTTCGAAGTTCATTAATTAGTTAAGTTTAATTAGCTAACTTTTAATTATTAACTTCAGGAAGAAAGTGCCAATGCAAAAGTTTTAGATCACTTCAAAAAACCACTAGTAGTGCTGTTTCCGTCAAGTTACGATTTACGTAGCTTCATTTATCGGCCTTAAAAGAAAGTTGTCACGTGACCAGCTGCTCGCTCACTTCTCTGCCCCAATGTGCACACGAAGTCTCATCGAGGAGAGGACTTCAGAAAAAATGAATTTTATTCTTTAAGGCGCGTCTTGGGACGTTGAAGTGGCAAAATTGTCATGTGGAAGCTTTTTCTTATTGTGCGGGTTATGGTTAAAGGGCGGTAAAAAAACTACTTTACGTAAATATTACTTTCCTGCAAATAAAGCTGTTTCTCAAAGCGATCTACAACTTTTTCATTGACACTTAGTTCCTCAAGTCAATAATTAAAAAGTTAGTTAATTAAGCCTAACTAATTAGTCATCCTTGAAGAACGAAAGAAATACTGCAGACTAGGTCACGCGACTCTAAACAACCCTCATTTGGTTTTCAGACGGCTAGGACACCCCGTGTTTTTTAAAAGCTTGGTTACATTTAGCTGGGACACCTGGTATATCTGTGTGCGCAAAGCTCACCATAGCTAGGCTCGGGCTGTGCGAGTAGTTGAGGAGTCGATGAACAGTATTTACTACCTGATTCAATCTGCACTGCATTTTCATTATTCCTTTGTAGCCGTACGGCTGCACTTGGGTGGACGTCAATGAGTAATTACTCCCTTATTAGTAAACAGTGAGTGTGACAAAGCTTCAATGCATTCTGTCATTTTTTTCGTCTAATGTTAGGCATCACTTTGAAAATGCCTATTGTCAACCTGTTTTTGTGTGCCACAAGTATTCAGAATGTTCGCTTTGAACCAAGAAACAACTGTTCGCACATGCCTACACAAATGCCAAAGCAGGGTGACTACACCCTGCTTCCTGCACACTGGGCACGATCACAGAGTAGCTAACCAGTTTTTCACACTCCAGTAATTAAGACTTTACTGAGGAACCTCGTAGGAACATTCCGTACTTGGCAAGGTGTGTGAAAGGTGATTAGCATCAGTTAAAACAGATGCTTGGGCATGTTGGTAACTCATTTTCACCAGAACAGCGCGCACTAAGACACGGACAAGAAGGGAGACACGACACACACGAGCGCTGACTTTCAACTGGTGTTTATTGTTTGGAACGAGGCATATTGGAACCAGGCGATGTGCGCTGCTTCGATCACCTGGTCTAAAGACGCATGCGTCAGTAGCCCCTCTTTATCGATCAGTTCAAAAGAATTGACATTTTTAGTGAAGGGAAAATGATAATGTTGTTATCGTCCTTGTTCAGTGTGACATGCGTGAATTGACTATGAATCTATGAATGGATGGTTGTTTTCCTTGTGTTGTTGGAACTGTGTATATATGCCTCGTTCCAAACAATAAACACCAGTTGAAAGTCAGCGCTCGTGTGTGTCGTGTCTCCCTTCTTGTCCGTGTCTTAGTGCGCGCTGTTCCGGTGAAAATAGCATCAGTTCTTGTGCACTGTCAGCACTGTGCCTGTGTCCTCCTTGGCATGTTTTCACGACACCAAGAGCCAACTAGCTCCTTGTAGATAGATGCAATGCTGCCTAAGAGAGGTGTCAGCAACACTGTGGACACCATTTTTCCGACCCAACATAGATGTGAGCGGGCATTGCGGTCACACCTAGCCGATGCTGTGAAAAGCACCGTCTTCGATTTAAGCCGAGTCCATTGGGCTTCAGACAGGAAACAAGAGCAAAGATGAACGCAAGAGAAGAACAGCTGACAAGCCAGCAAATATAAAGGAAACCAAGGCATGTGTAGAAAGCAACGCCACGCCAAATCAACTGAACTGCTCAAGATAGGACACCTCAGTCTTAAATAGGGTCACAGAGTATCGCTGACCTCTCTCTCTTTTGTGAAAACCTTCCAGAACCCCCCTTGGCTTAGTATCTTTCCTCCTGGCCACATATCTTTATCTCCTGAGAACATGGTCCACACTTTCTGCAGTGCAAGCATTTCTCCCGTGGAGAATGTTCTGCCACTCGGTTGCAGAAACTGCAGATAGTTCCGGGAGATAAGGATTCTGGGCAGCACGGGGGCAAGGGAGGTTTTGGAAGCTTTTTCTAAATGAGTCCATTGGATTTGTTCCTCATTGTTGCCATGCTCTCTGTTGCTATCGAGGTGGCCAACAAATGAAAGCGAGCGATCCTGGGTGTGCAACTGCGTTGAAAAGACATGAGGCAGGATACGCTCACTTCTTCCCGTGGGTTCCCGCTTCCTGTCTTCCTGCCCACGAACACTGACTTCACTCTTGCCTCGGCCGCCAAGTGTGAAAATCGGTCGGTTGGTGACTGTAATCACGGAGCAACTTTTCGTCAATGCCTGTGAACTGCATTTGGCGACTTTTCTGACGGATCAGCATGCTCTTTTTTTGGCACGCGATGTCAGGCATGAAAGGATGGAGGCCAGAATTGGCACGCGATGTCAAGCATGAAAGGATGGAGCAAAGCCGAAAGTTGGGCAAGTTGGATAACGGTCATGATGTAAAAAGTAGCACACAAGGAACACAAGGGATGGATAGGAAACGACGCAGACAAGTGCTTGTATGTGCAGTTTCCTATCCGTCCCTTGTGTGCTATTTTTACATCATGAATGAAAGGATGGAGGCCAGAACTGGTGCCTTTTGGAAGCTGTTCATAAAAGGATGGAAGCCCTGTGGGTGCCATGCACACACAGGTCATGCACATACACATGCACAACGCACAGACTACTCACCCTGACGGAGCCGGCATCCTTGTCGCAGGCGGCCGCCCAGTAGAAGAGGCGGCGGATGCAGGCGCTCACCTCTGCCTCACAGGCCGCCTCGGGCCTCTTCTTGTTCGCGCTGCGGATGAGGGCGGCCATCTCGGCCTTCCGCAGCTGCAGGTTCTCCGCCAGGTAGAAGAGCACCTGGGCCCGGCTGTGGGCCGACCGGGACGACCACCTGCACGGGGGGGAACACACCTGCGTCAGGCTCAAGGCAGGGGAAAAAACTGTGTCCTGAAAAATTTCACAAAAAAATTGCCGACGATTACGTTACTTGCTAATGCGAAATTTGTGCGCAGCACATCAGCTGTTTCAGCCTTTCGACAGATTGAGGCAAAGAATTTGAGCAGGGCATGTATGTACAACTTGTTATTTTTCACACACCTTCCTTCTTCAAGAAACGCTTCACTCACAGTTCTTGATAGTCATGAAGGAAGCTTTGTGGACAGAGAAATAGATAAATATATGCTCGATTCGCTGCACCAATGCCTGGTTCTCAAAGATGAGGTCTGCACAAGTATTTCACCAGGTTGTCACAGCCGTGGGAGCCAGGAACGGGATGTTCTCCCGCAGAAGTGGTAAGAAATTCCTGCTTGTCTCTTTATCTACATTAAAGACCCCACCAACCCTGCCACCCTGGCAGGTGGCAGCCTTTCTGGCACAACATTGTCAATGCCAAAGCACACCTGTCACTACCACCACATAGCTTAAAGTACGCTTGAGGTGCCCACTGTTCCAGGAGGGCAGTTATGCGCCTTCCCTCTGGTTCAGGTGTCCACCAAGATGTGGGAGACGGATACTGCACATTTCCTTTCATCCAAAACCAATTTACAAATTTTACCCTCTGCTTTCCAAGCCCCCCACTAATGGTTTCGCAGCTGTGGGAGGCAGATACTGCGCATTTCCTTTCCTCAAAAAAAAAAAAAAATTACTGAAGGCACTTTGGAAATTCTAAAGCGTGCTTGGCGAAAGAGTTGTGGTCAACCCACTGCCGCTTCCCCGAACCGCTTGGCACGGAATCAGTGGGCCGCTTCGGAGCCATGCGTCTCACTCACTCGACTGCAACGAGAGGTCTGGCGAAGGAGCGGCGGTGTAGCTGGCACCGCCGACGCGCTCATTCTAGCGCTACTGTGTGACGTCACGGTTGCTATGCACAGCAGCGCTCCCCACCGGTGCGCCGGTTGCCAAGGAGGGGAGGAGGTTGCGCTTTTACCCTCTCCTTTCCAAGCTCCCGCTCCTTGGTTAGAACAGACAACGGCGACGGGAACGGGAACGGCGATGATGACGCCACGAAACGCAAAAACGGCCGCCAAAGCGCTGCGCTCTAAAATGGAAAAAACAGTGATAGTGTAAAGGGCCTAAAAAGTTAAGTCTGTATTACCTAGTGACGAACATGGGCGAAAATTTTAGGAATGCATAATATTGAAAGCTCTAAAGAAGATCGGGTAGCCTCAGCGACTATCCTTGGCTGAGCAAAGATCTCTGGGCTCTCATCAAACCAAATAAAGAGCTCAGCCTTCTTCTCAGAAATGAGAAAGTGGCTCAAGTGTGGTTGAAAGGTAGGTTTTTTTGAAACCAATTGAATGATTTAGCAAATCTATCGCTTGTTTAAAACATCTGCTCTTTTTCAAAAGTTAACAGTGCACCTTCACCCAAGAGCAACACTGGGTGTAAAGGAATGTGTTCAATGCAAAATGGAGCAAAATAATTTTTCCCTTAGAGTTTAAGGTTTTGTGCACGAGAATAAAATGTGGTTTGCTGTGAGTTCATCTCCACATTTTTCACACAGGGGTCTGTGTTGTTTTGCCCACAGAAAATTACATGTCAGGTGAATGTGTGCAGAGCGAAGACAAGATAAATGACTTCTATGAAGCATTCCTGATGCCTTCATGATTTCCATTCTCCCAACATATAGGCTTGACGAAGTGTGCTTTGTTGTTCACTTCGTTCTCCCAAGACGCTTGCCATTTATATTTCAACTCAGTATGTTCACTCTTGATTTCACAGCTGCAAGCTCGTGAAGCTCGTGTATCTGCTCTCTCATTTCCTTCTGACCTGACGCGCCTTGGCACCCAGCAGAATCTTATCCTTATCTTGTGACCTTTTGTTCAGATTTCGTCTGTGTTGTGTATTCTGGTTCTGACTAGGGGTTCAACTGCATTTCTAGAATGGAATGCATGGAGTAGGCTCAGTGTAAATTATGCCATTTTCAACATTGCAATTCATTATTCTGTGCACAGCTACACGCACAGCATAGTGCAAATTGATGCGCAATTCGGCAGTCTTATTATTTTCCCCCATTTTCCTTGTACTGCATTCTTGATTTTGAGCAGTCTGTGTAAAATTCTGTGTAGCTTGCAAATTTTTCTTCAAGAGCCAGACATTCCTGTTGTATGTGTTTATGTGGCATGTGTTTTTTGCAAAGGTGTGTTAATATGAAGTCACAGTACCATGGTAGCAGTGGATTGTCCCTTAGGGCAATTTCACATGGGGCAATCCTAACCCTTGACGTTTATCTTCTTAGTGCAATATGGGGCTTATCACTGCAGAGTGTCTTGGAAGGGCATTCTGTGACTATGGGGGATGAACTTGGTAGTGATGGAAGAAATACAACTGTCGGTTCGATATATTGTTCCCTAGCCCAAATTCCTGCTCTGCTCTGGGCAAAATTCTGCACAAATGATCTTTCGAGAACAAGAATGTCATAATAATGGGAGGTATTAATATCAATATATGGGCATAAACAGTTTATGGGCATTGTGCGTTTCGTTGGCCAAACAGACTAAACTCCATCTTGCGCTCAATCTTAAAAAACAGTGCTTACGACTTACAACTTCCAAAGGGATGTAATTTTTTTAGTTTTTTCAGAATGCCAAACTCTCCAGAATGCCAACCAAGAATGCCAAGCTCTCTTATTTGAAATGGTTGTACTCAAACATTTTTGGGAAAGTGCGTATAAAGTTGAGTGTGTTCCGTGTAGATCTCTCAGACCAAAAGAGAGATACAGCATTCCCCACTGTTCCACTCGCTATGGTAAAAGAGCTCATGCATTCTATGTTCCTTCGTTACTAAATGTGTTGTCGTCAAGTGCATTTTTTGTGAGTACAAATTATAAACTAAAAAAAAAACTTGCGTTCGTCTGTTTTCATCTGACCTTTAACTTTGTGTTGAAATTCTTGGTACAATTTATCGCCTGTTTTGTCTCGTAGTTCCTTTCATGGTCGTATATTCCTGGACTTTTCTCGCCTACACTGCCTGACATACACTTGCTGTTGATGTATAGTTTAATGGATTCAGCATATTTTCTAATCAACTGTGAAGTGTGATGCGTTCAATGTTTTATTGCTGTCCTACTTTTCGGTTGCTTCCTGTTATTATTAATGTGCAAGCGTCGCATGCGACTTCTCGCTACATGCCAGGCGCTGCCATACAAGCCCCGATGAGGCTTCGGCAGGCCTGAATCTGTAAAGTGTCTTTGCAGTGCAGAATAAACTGACTGATTGAATATTCTGGATGATAGTTCCGTGCCGAGCAATTACAGCGATTACATTAGCTGCTTTCAGGCTTATGGTTATGAATCATTAATTAGTTTACCAGTCTGGTGCGTCACTGAGAACTCTGGTACTCTAATTGACCACGCCATAACAAATTCATTTTCCTCGCCCAAAGCATTTCTTATTTGCACATCTATCACTGATCATTCCCTGGTCTCCTTTCGATTTCGTTCCAACCTAACCTTTCTGTCTTCAGTCTTTTACAAATCCTAGTTCGACAGAACAAAGCTCAGGAAACTCATCATCAATACAGACGGGTCAGAAATATCATCTTTAGGTGTCGCGCAGCTTTGATACACTAAGTTCTCATCTATAATCTCTACTTCTGAAGGAACCAGCGCACAAAACACAACGGACAAGAAAAAGGCGGTACACGACGGACAGGAGTGTCGCTTCAGTGTCGCTATCTGAGAAAGAACTCTCCTATCTGGCACAAAATTCGAGGCACTAACTGATGCGTCGTCGGCAAACCTTGGCATGACCACGTGATCACAACGTCACCTCACCGGCGGGCTATAAAAGGAGCTGCCTGAATAAATCGTTCCTTCTTGTTGTGTCATTCCTGCGTGGTGCTATATAACAGTGGCGACGAGATAGCGCGCCGGCGCTAGGCGAACTTACGTGCGCAAGAATGAGTGCCGGGCGGCCACCGGAATTCACGGATGCAGAAGGTACGTGGCCTACGTATCGTGTTCGGCTGGAGGCTTACTTCGAAGCCCATAGCATCGCGGAACCAACGAAGAAGCGAGCGCTGCTCAAAGCTTCGCTCACAGACAGTGCGGTGCGAGTGGTGCAGGGGCGGTGTCATCCAAAACAAGTGAATGAGCTGAGTTACGAAGAAGTCGTCCAGCATTTGGAAGACCACTACGCTCCGCAAGTTAACGAGATCGCTGCAAGTTATGCTTTCTTCAGGCGCTCGCAAAAAGACGGGGAGTCTGCCCAGGACTTCATTGCGGAAATTAGGCGGCTGGTGGAGAAGTGCAACTTCGGAACGTCACTGGAGCGCATGTTACGGGACAGAATTGTGTGCGGTGTGCAAGATGAAGACGTCCGGCGACATTTACTGACTCAACGGAAGCTTACACTAGAAGAGGCGGAAGACTTTGTTGTCTCGGCACAGAAAGCCTCCCAGAACGCCAAAAGCATGCACTCTTCAGAGCCAGGAGAGGTACATTTTGCCCGTCAAAAGAGCCGTTTATCGAAGCCGCGCCCAAGGCTGGAGAAGTGCGATACGTGTGGCAGGTGTGGTGGCGAGTCGCACACCGAGGGGGAATGCAAACACCTTCACGCGGTGTGCTACCGGTGCGGCAAACGAGGACACCTGCGCCGAATGTGCCAGTCCAGCACAGGTTTCCTTCGGCACGCATCGCACCCGGGAGGCCAACGACGCCAGGGCTCCTACGCAATGGCAGCAGCAGGGGACACGAGCTCGGACGACAGCGAAGCCCTGTACACTATTGCAGCGGTTCTCCAGCAAGAAGCCAGCATCCGCAAGGTTCGGCCAATTTACAAGGACATTAATTGGAATAACGTCCCTCTTACTATGCTGGTGGACACAGGATCACCCGTGAGTGTCATCTCCGTAACGACGTTCCGGAAGTACGAGGCGCTGTGGCCGCCGTTGCGCAAATCACAGCTTAAGCTATCCTGCCTCTTGGGCGAACTTCCAGTTGTCGGGCAGCTCAGTATGACGGCTACATGCGACGGGAAAGGCATTCCGGGTACGGTCATAGTGGTCGACAGCGTCGGACCATCTTTGTGCGGCAGAGACACAATCAAGGCATTCAACGAGGCTGGGGTGGCAATGCTGTCGCGTGTGGTCGCGAGTGTGCAACCAGTCGAGATAAAAGCTGACAGCACGGAACTGCAAGAGCTGCTCAACGAATATGCTGACGTGTTTGCTCCAGGACTCGGCGTATGCAAGGGACCACCGGTGACATTGCAGCTGAAAGAGAATGCGTGTCCAAAGTTTTTTAAGGCCCGTACGGTTCCCTACGCTTTGAGGGACAAGATGTCGGAAGCGCTGGACCAACTGGTTGCGCAAGATGTCCTGGCGCCTGTGAAAACCGCCGAATGGGCAACACCAGTGGTACCCGTTTTAAAGGGCGATGGGTCTCTCCGAGTGTGCGGAGACTTTCGTATGACAGTGAATGCAGCCACAGTGATGGAACAGTACCCGTTGCCTCGAGTGGACGACATTTTTGCTAAGCTAAATGGCGGAGAAGTATTTACGACGTTGGACTTGCGCCAAGCCTACAACCAGCTACCTTTAGACACGGATGCCAAAAAGATAGCAGTGCTGAACACTCAGAAAGGTTTCTTCTGCTTCAACCGATTACCTTTTGGCATAAGTTCTGCTCCAGCTATATTCCAGAGGCGGATGGACGCGCTGCTGGGCGATATTCCAGGAGTGCAGGTGTACCTGGATGATATTATCATCGGTGAAAAAAAGGACGATGTATCAAGGCTGAAGAGGGTGCTGCAGCGCCTGCGGGAGTACGGTCTCCGACTGCACAAGGATAAATGCAAATTCCGGCAAGACGAAGTCACTTTTCTCGGCCATCGGATCGATGCTAAGGGTCTGCGACCAAAGGACGATAACATCAAGGCTGTTATCGAAGCCCCAGAACCTACTTCAGTGAGTGAGCTGAAAGCTTTTCTCGGACTTGTAAATTATTACGGCAAGTTCTTG
Organism: Amblyomma mixtum; assembly: GCF_055824585.1. Taxonomy (NCBI): domain Eukaryota; kingdom Metazoa; phylum Arthropoda; class Arachnida; order Ixodida; family Ixodidae; genus Amblyomma; species Amblyomma mixtum. The sequence goes on from NC_143021.1 coordinate 110,909,373, forward strand.
CCCAATCTGGCCACTGTGCTGGCTCCGCTGTACGCCCTCCTAGCTAAAGGGGCCAGGTGGGAGTGGAACAAGGAACAAGAAAAAGCTGTTCAGAAAGTTAAGCAGGCAATTGTGGCTTCCAAGTTCCTTGCTCATTTCGACCCGGATAAGCCACTGCGGCTCGAGTGCGATGCGTCACCAGTAGGCATTGGGGCCGTTTTGTCCCACCGTGTGAACGGTGTTGACTACCCCATCGGATTCCGGTCCAGGACACTCACAAAGGCAGAGCGTAACTACTCTCAGTTAGAAAAAGAAGCGCTAGCACTGATGTTCGGCGTCGCACGGTTCAAGGACTACTTGTATGGACATCGGTTCGTGTTAGTAACCGACCACAAGCCTCTTACTGGTTTATTCAATCCAGGCAAACCAATACCACCGATGGCGGCTGCGAGAATCCAGCGCTGGGCCTTGTTCCTTGGCAACTACAGCTACACATTGCAGTACCGCAAGGGCAGCGAGAATTCCAATGCAGACGCCCTCAGTCGCTTGCCATTGCCGGTTACGGAGCCGCGGGATGTCGCTGCCGACGAGTACGTTTTGTATGCCCAGTGTCTTGAGGAAACAGCGGTCGGCGCCCGGGAGGTTGAACAAATGACAAACCGAGACGCCACTCTTCAACAGGTCAAAAGGTGGATTGACGACGGATGGCCACCGTATCTACCGCAGGATCTTGAGCATCTCCGGGCGTACTTCAACAGAAGAACAGAGCTAACCTTGAGCCACAATTTGGTGTACTGGGGACATCGCATTGTTCTACCTATGGCGGCGGCAAAGCGTTTGTTGGGGCTGCTCCATGAGACGCATCCTGGTATGACATCCATGAAAAGCACGGCGAGAACGCTGTTTTGGTACCCGGGTCTGGATTCTGACATAGAGCGACTGGTGAAATCATGCTCTATTTGTGCACAGGCCGCTGCGATGCCACCAGCACAGATACCTTTGGCGTGGCCAGCAACCGGGGAAAGATGGAGCAGACTACACGCAGATTTCGCAGGCCCAATGGACGGACATATGGTATTGGTCGTCGTAGACTCTGAAACAAAATGGATAGAAGCAATTCCAATGAAAATTGCCACATCGCAAACAACGGTGGACGCACTACGGTCAATATTTGCACGCTTCGGCCTTCCAAAAACCTTCGTTTCAGATAACGGTCCACAATTTGTGGGCGCCGTTTTTCGCGAGTTTCTGGCACGAAACAACGTAAAGCAACTCACAACAGCCCCTTATCACCCACAATCGAATGGTTTAGCCGAAAGAGCTGTGCGCACGCTCAAGGAAGGGCTAAAGAAAAACCCTGGAAAAGACCTGGAAATGCGTATAGCTCGGTTTTTGTTCCGATATCGCCGAACGCCTGTTAAGGATGGCAAGTCGCCCGCGGAACACTTATTCGGCTACCAGATAAGAACAAAGATGGACTGCATCACGCCCGGTGAGAAGTCGGCAGAAAGCCAGCCAAGAGTAGGTGCGACTAAAGTGGATGTGGGAGAACCGGTCTGGATGCGCAATTTCGGAGCAGGTCGCAGGTGGATTCCAGGAGTAGTGCATGGTCAACAGGGCTCCAGGATGGTCTCCGTTGACTCGGAGCAAGGTCTTCAGCGGCGGCACTTGGACCAACTGAGACGTCGGACTGAATCAGAAGACAGAGCCCCTGGAGAAGTTGGCAAGCAGGAACCTGCGGACGACGCTCCAACCACGTCGCAAGATAGCCCAGAAGCATCCGGGACGGAAACTGGCCCGCCTGGTTTGCGAAGATCAACCAGACAGCGCCGGCCACCTGTACGCTTGTCTCTTTAAGGGGGGAGAGATGATGCGTCGTCGGCAAACCTTGGCATGACCACGTGATCACAACGTCACCTCACCGGCGGGCTATAAAAGGAGCTGCCTGAATAAATCGTTCCTTCTTGTTGTGTCATTCCTGCGTGGTGCTATATAACACTAACATTTTAACTTCCCACCTTATGCGACCGTCTTTTTTCCCGCCAACTTTATTCCGCTATTTGATACACAAGACTTAACCTTTTGTTTCTGTGGGTTTTACCTTTTAGCTGTTAGTTTTTCCGCGGTGTTTTCTTAATTTTAGCTGTTAGTATTTTTGCCGTGTTACTTGTTGGCATCTTATTTTTTTCTTTTCCATTGCCCTGTTAACTTTATTGCTTTTATCGCTTTTATTGGCTTTGTTTTTATCGGTTTTTGGTACCAGTATCAATTTCATCTTCACGAGGTCTGGCGTTTTTTTCCTTGTTTTTTCCTTGTTTTTTTCCCTGTTGTTTATTCTTGCCTCCATTGAAACTCCTCACCTTCACATGTTATATTAGTTAAGATCTTTGGTTTGCTTGTGCTGCTTGTCTCAACATGACCTTGTAGATTCCACTTGTTCTTGCTTTCCTTGTGTGGCACGCCACCCCCCCCCTCACATGGCTGTATATATACGCTGCATCTTCACTTCCGAAATAAAGTTGTAAGTTCAGCGCTCCTGTCCGTCGTGTACCGTCTTTTTCTTGTCCGTTGTGTTTTGTGCGCTGGTTCCTTCAGAAGGATGTATTACCAACTAGCCCAATAACAAGTGTTGCTCAAACTATAATCTCCAGATGCGTCCAATCACCTATGACACTCGTTAAATGCAAAGAGAAATGCAATTGTCACCAGTCGTTTCAAAGGGGATCTTCACTCCATGCATCCATGCAGCCCAGACTGTCTCCCTTACAGTTAAGGAATGCAATTTTCATGAATGCCTCTGGAGAACTATGGCTTGTTGCAGCGCTTGCCTCTCGAAAGGAAAGCAGTGCGTCATCTGATGTGTTTGACGCTGCTGGTGCTGATGAGCGCGTTAATCTGCAGGCGGAAGAGCGTGCACAGAGAAGCAAATGTCGAGTAAGCACTGGTGGCAACCACCCCAACTGGAAATGGGGACAAAGTGTTGTCCATGTCTCCTCATTCCTTGTCACCGATGGGCAGGAGTGCAAGGCAGTCTGCCAAACAATGAACGTAGGAAGAACAAGGACTGACAGCATCGTCTGTATTTAACTATACTCCATTCTACTTCTTTCTTTTTTTCAGCGTGCTAAAGCCCGAGTGATCGCTGCCAGCCCAAAGTCTCACTCACAGCAGCCTCAGGATCAGCAGCATATACACGATATGCTAAGGATGTATTTTTGATGCCGATGCTTTCATTCTTGGCAAGTGAAACCTAATACTATCGAAAGATGGCATCCATCAGGCTGCCCATGCCTGGCGAAGCTACTGGTGCCACAACTGTGGAGTGAACTCTGCAAACTCTGCACGGTGCTGGTTTTGCAGCCCTGGTGCGTTTGCCAACGCGGAGGCTCGTGCAGCATTAGCTGGCCCCTCTTCGTTGCAGGTGTGTGTGCCGTGGCGTGTCCGAGGGGCCCTTAAGGGGGGACGAGGGTCTTAAAATTGACCTTTTTATTTGTGGCTAGAATCTCACGAAATCTTGCACACAGATGTGTCTTTCTCTTCTGATTTCAAATATGTAGTCATAATTGAGCTGGTGGTCCTGGATCAAACGTTATCTTAAATTCTAGAGTGCAATTAGGTAATTTGTTACGCAGCTTTAATGAACTTTCTCATTGCATTTTGTTGCTCTTATTTACATGAATTGATAGCCAGCAAATTCCCATACCCGATGACATTCTTACTTTTTTTTTGTTTAGGCCACGTATAAATAGAAATTTACAATTAGCTTAATGAGCTGCAGTGTAAAATACTGCAACCTTTGGAGAAAAACGAAGAATGTCACTGGGTATGGGAACTCTCTGGCTATCAATTCCTGCAATTAAAAGCAACAAAATGCAGTGAGAAATTCATTAAAGCTGCATAAGAAATTATTAAATTAGATTCTCAATTTCGTAAGATCTAAGACCACCAGCTCAATTATGATTACATATTTGGAATCGGAAGAGAAAAACACATCTGTGTGCAGAATTTCTTGAGATTCCAGCCATAAGTAAAAAAGTTAGTTTTAAGACCCTTGTCCCCCCTTAAAGGGCCACTTGGAGTTCCTGTGCTGCTTTCCACGGGGAGATCAAGGTGCGACATTCGAGTCGACTCACAGTCAGGCAGATACGGCACATGCGGTAATTCTCGACTGCACATTCTTAGGCCGTCCTCACACGATTACCAACGCAGTGGTGCAGAGCTGCCACCAGTGTGTAAAAAACGCTTCTTACATGCCCTAAGAGAGATAAAGGCTGACACAAAGACCAGCACAGAGTCCTACTGTGAGGTCAGTACTAGGCCTCTTAGCTTACTGAACTGTGTGCAGAGTCGCCCACTATCAGCAGCATTTAAATGAGCTGCCGGCACCTTACATGCGGAGCCAAACATCCCGCAGGGGTACGCGGGTTCGATGTCGCCAAAAAGTGCATCAGGTACCGAGGAAAGCAGCGTCCGTTCACGTGCAATAACAATGCCAAGCTTCCTGTGCACCTGAAGCAGACTGCCGGCACTGACACTGGCAACACTGCAGGGTCTGCCGAACATTACTGCACAACCAAGTGCATTCCCAAGAAGAAATGTTGAATTGTGCTTGGTGTGCAAGTTGCACTGTCTTCAGTGACCAGCTTCTCACTGCACTGCTCCAATATGTGAAGCACCATGCCAGTTGCCGTAGTTTTTAGTTGATTGAACGTTTGCAGATCGTAGATCAACCTAACATTGCATCTTTTTTTTTTTGTACATTTACTTTCAAAACCTTCTCCCTAGCACCTGTGCATAGAAGGAAAGCCACCGCTGCAGGAGACAGCCTTTCAGCTGCCAGCCAGGTTCAGGTTTGGTCAACCGTAAAATCGTACCATCTGGGAACGCATTAACCGGAAAAAAAAACAGTGTGACTGCAGGGGACGTTTTTATTGCCAGTGATTTTGAGCGTATCAGTCAAGTTTTACTGTAAGTATGGGTTATACGCGGGTAAATACGGCATAGTATGGAACTTAATATTCAATCGTAACATGCTTTTCACTGCCGTTATAGACAGAAAAACTTGCAAATAACTTGACTCAACTTCGCTCCCATCTTTGAGCATATCAACCCCATCAGTGAGGCCGTACTGCAGTGTGATGCAAGATGGGTGAAACCGCCTGACTCACGTCTTGAAGCCGGCCAGCGCAGCCTCAACGGCGTTGCGGACATCCTTGCTTCCAGCCTCCGGGAAATAGCCGACCGTCCGGTGGTCGCTGGTGGTGGAGCTGCTGGAGACGTTGGACAGGGACCGCTTCTGCTGGCCCCCGTAGAACATCTTGTATGTCCCCAGGTCACCCCTGAAACAGAGGGGCCCCTCCATTATCTTCCTTCTCTCTACTACAGTGACAACGTGACCGAACAAGAACTAGTGAATTGACACACGAAATGGCTACTCCACGAGCGCAGTAGCCCTGCGTGTCTCTAGCTGCTTAACTGCACTTTATGCCCTGAAATACAGAGGCTCCCGGAGAAGAATGTCTCAATTACAGTTCAGCCCTGCTATAATAAACTTTCCGCAGTAGTTTAGGACATCTCAAAGCCACAGACATGTAAGGGCGAGGCCAGCATTCAGAAGCAAATTGTTACCAAAGGCAATTAGTGCTCTTTGAGATGGCTTAACCACCACGCTCATGAGCTACGGGAAGAAGCCAGCTTTTCAAAAAAAAAAATTGGACAGCAAAGCTTACCGACTTGTCGCATTTATCAGCGAAAGCATTCGGCTGTAAGGAAACGCCTAGCCGTGCACAGGCGAATCTCATCTGCCCGCTTTCTTCTGCGCTTTGTGAGTGCGTCTTGTGCCTCTTCTTGGCCCATCGTATTTGAAGTTTTCTTTTTTTTGGCAATCACTATCAACCAATCAGCCACACCATCAGGTCTTACTTCCCTCCTCTAATTGAATAGCCATTAAGGGTTAACCTTTTTCCTGTAGTGGGTGTAGTCAGGGTGAAGAAATTCAATTCCATTAATTAGGTACTGGAATGCAGGGCTACACTCAAGCTATCATCATCATCATCATCCTGATTACGCCCAGTGCAGGGCAAAGGCCTCTCCCAAGTGTCTCCAATTAACCCTGTCCTTCGCCAGATGCGGCCACTGTATCCCCGCACACTTCTTAATCTCCTCCGCCCACCTAACTTTTTGCCGTCCCCTGCTATGTTTGCCTTCTCTTGGAATCCACTCCGTTACCCTTAAAGAGGCTGCGAAACACTGCCTGGGGGAATACCAGCTATACTTCAGGTGGGTTCTTTATGTCACACAGATGCTGACTTAAAAGAATTACAGGAATCGATGCACAGGAACGGGAGTTATTCAGTGAAGAAATTTCAAAATACAAGCAAACAAAACACTGCCCTCAACTCGATTTTGGCGGGGCTTCCCACTCCTATTTCGCTCTCCCAATGACGGCACCTGGCGCAACCAATCAAAACAGCCAGCCAGAGCACGTCGCGGAAGTTTGTACTCCATGGTTGCCTGCTCTCTGTAACTCGTTCTTGCTGAGACTGGCAGCATTGGTTCCATGCCAGAGCGCCCTTGGTGGTGTATTTTTATTTTACTTGCTTTGCAGGGCTTTTATCTAAGACAAACAAGTTGTTTTTGTTGATCTAATATAAAACGCAGACAGGTGACAAAATGTGTCTCTATTTATTCACACAATTTGCAGTATATTTACTGTTTGTCTGATCATCAAGCTCGGGCCAGGTGATGTCATATCCGCTGCTAAAAACCCGCCACTGTGTGGCGACACCATCAGAGCCATGAAGTTGTTTTTGGGAGGACATTAAAATATTAAAAAACGGAATATACGCGGTATTACCGACGCTAATAGCACCATTATAACTCATTGTATGCAATCAGCAGGCAAAAGAGTTAACTAAGATTGTGTTTCTGGGCCCCTTTAAGGACCAGCGGTTATCTTGCCTTCCCATTACATGCCCTGCCCAAGCCCACTTCATCCTCTTGATTTCAACTAAGATGTCATTCACCTGCGTTTCTTCCCTCACCCACTCCGCCCGATTCTGATCTCTTAACGTTACACCTATCATTTTTCTTTCCATGGCTCGCTGCGTTGTCCTTAACTTAGGCTGAACCCTCTTTGTTAGCCTCCATGTTTCTGCCCCATGGGTGAGTACCGGTAGGATACACCTGTTGTATAGTTTTCTCTTGAGGGATATTGGTAAGCTGCCATTCATGGTCTGAGAGAACCTGCCATATACACTCCACCCCATTCTTATTCTTCTAGTTACTAAGGCTTAAGCCTTTAATGCCTCATCGTTGTCGACAGAAGGTTGTCAGCAGAGGTGTCATGCTTTTTCTAGTCAGACCACAGATAAAAACCTTTGTGTACGATGGGATTCTAACCACCATCCTTCAGTTCCGCAGCTGAGCGTGCCAGTGGTTGCGCTACTTCCTGCCAACGCATATGTAGTTCTCCTTGTCTAGAGTGCTGGAGAGTGTTTCCAGAAAGGCATCGAATCAGACGGATGCCTCCCAAACGCCCTCCAGTGTTTCCAGCATTTCAGATTCACAAACATTGTGTACTTAATTAACATCTTAACCACACATCAGTGACACAAACAGCAATACTACGCTTAAGATTTTCGCCGCACTGCACTTTAGCTAAACAAAGTACCCCCTGAATTTTTTTCGCTCTCATGATCTGGATCAGCGGTCACTACCTGTCCTAACTAGAAATATTCGCGTATAATTGAGCAGCAGAAAGGAAACAAGGATGTCAAAGAAACATACACACGAGGACGATGCTGCTCCTCGTCCTCGTCTGTGTTTCTTCGACATCCTTGCTTCCTTTCTCCTGCTCAATTATACGACCTTGAACAAACTAGCTCAACAACCCACCTTATTGACATATTCCCTTACTATTTCCAGCATCTTGCTACCAAATGCAAACTGCTCTTCCTTAGCAAGACTGTTGAACATTAATTACCCTGTCCTTTGCCAGATGCGGCCACTGTATCCCCGCAAGCTTCTTAATCTCATCCACCCACCTAATTTTCTGCCACCCCCTGCTACGCTTGCCTTATCTTGGAATCCACTCCGTTACCCTTAAGGACCAGCGGTTATCCTGCCTCCACATTACATGCCCTGCCGAAGCCCACTTCTTCCTCTTGGTTTCAATTAAGATGTCATCAACCCGTGTTTGTTCCCTCACCCACTCCGACCGCTTCTGGTCTCTCAATGTTACGCCTAACATTTTTCTTTCCATAGCTCCCTGTGCTGTCTTTATCTTAAGCTGAACCCTCTTTGCTAGCCTCCATGTTTCTGCCCCATAGGTGAGCACCGGTAAGGTACAGCTGTTGTATACTTTTCTCCTGAGGGATATTGGCAAAGTGCCATTCATGATCTGAGAGAACCTGCCATATGCGCTCCATCCCATTCTTCCAGTTATTTCCCTCTCATGATCCAGATCTGCGGTCACTACCTGCCCTAAGTAGACATGTTCTCCTACTACTTCCAGCACCGCACCACCAATTGCAATTGTGTCTCCCCGCCTGACACCTTTCCGTACTGGAATTTTATTGCTGACATTATGGAGAACTACAGTAGCTGTGCAATCGTTATTAATATCTTCCAATACCTTAGACTTCAATCAATCAAATGATCAGGCAGGCTTTCGTAAAGGGCACTCGACAACAGACCATATTCACGCTATCAATCAGGCGTAGGACCAGAAGGACATCCATTCACAGCAGCGAACTCAGCCTCGAAGAAGGTTGCTTGCTGTGGGGTGGTTCCCAAGTCGCTATCCCAAAATCTCTGCAAGCCAAAGTGCTACTTCATGCTGGGCATCCTGGCATTGACAATTGCCACAAGCCACGTCTGGTGGCCAGGAATCAATGGAGACATCACTAAGAGCATAAAGAGCTGTGCAATCTGCCGAGCTTATCTGTGTGCACTGCAATGCATTCAGCATATGCAATGGCCATTTCCATACAGACCACAGATTTCGGGGGCCCATTAATGGGTCATATATTCCTGGTCACTATTGAAGCCTACTCAAAATGGGTCAGAGTTTTCCCAATGACGTCAAACATCAACGGATGCTGTTATCAATTCATTCCGAACAGCATTTGCACAGCATGGACTGTCGGTCCTCGTCGTGTCCGATAATGGACCTGCCTTTGTAAGAGAGCAATACCGTATTTACTCGCATAATAGGCGCACTTTTTTTCCAGAAAATCCGGCTCAAAGTTCGGGGTATTACGCGGGGTATTCGGGGGTATTACGCGGGGGAAAATTTCCGGAAATTTTTCGACTCGCAAAATTGAACACACCGCGTAAACGCACTCCGTGTACGGGCCGCACCCCGTTTTCGCGAAGAAAATGTTAAAAAAAAAAAAATCTCTGCCTCTCCCGTAAACGAGAGTAGAGTAAGCATGAAATGTTTACAGGCCTAATGTCATCTCGGTGGACACCCGAACCGCACTGTACAGGAAGGGAGGAACGCCACCACCCGTTCCGCGGGATGCCTTGCCATTTGAACGCAAGGTTTTTTGAGGAAAGGAAATGGCGCAGTAATTCTCTGCCATCTGGGTAGACACCGGAACCGCACCATAAAGGTAGGGAGGAACCCCACCACCCGTTCAGCGTGATGCCTTGCCCTTTGAACGCAGCGCTTCTCCCCCGGATCACGCATGACAACGAAGTGTAACGTGGCATTTATGTGCTTTTTGCACGCGTTATTAGAAATCGGAAATTATAATTCCGTGCATTATCAAACGCACAGCTACACTGATATCTTGACAAACATTGAGAAGGCACTGGCAGCAGTTATTTTTTGTCTCGTTTGGAGACCAACCGGCGCTTGCATGCCGGTAGCGTAGGAGGGCTAAGAGAGTCGTTAAATCTCGTTAAGAGACGGTGCCCGGATGTTCCCGGATGTTCTCGTTTCAGAGCCCGGATGACTGGAATTCAGTGCCCGGATGACTGGAATTCAGTGCCCGGATGAGTGGATTTCAGTGCCCGGATGAGTGGATTTCAGTGCCCGGATGATGGCTCTCGGTCTCGGCGTGACGTCACCACACTGCCGACAACGGGAGCTAAAAGCATTTCATGCTTAAAAAAGGTCTGTGTAAGGGCCGCACCGAAACTTTCGGAATGCACGCGCCGAGGCCTCCGCGATCGGCTCCGGCTGCGCGCAACGGGCGCTTGATCGCGGAGGCCACACACGCGCACACGAGCTTCCAGATGCCACCCAAGGCCAAGCTCATCATCATCATCATCGTTTTCCTCCGCCGCGAGCTTTCGCTATCTATATCGCCATCAGCATCTCCAGCTCGTTTTTTTGTTGTTGCTGTCAAGTGCCAGGATTTGCGGTAGCGCGATAGTTATCGTGGTTTATGGCTTTGCCACGGAGCGTTGCTGTTTTAGCTCGACGGCCAAGCACCTTAACAGCTATACGGCTGGGAGTTTGCTCTCGAACGCGGCAAGCGTGCGGCAGGTCGGAAAATACGATGTGGCCGAGAAGTGCGGCAGTTGCGACTGCGGCGTCCCTAAATTTTCGTACGCGACTCCAAGCGCCAAGGTTTTCGCGGGCCTAAGTCGGGAACGTTTCCGGCTGGAGATGAAGCTTTCCAAACAGACGTTTAAAGTGAGCATCCCTGAAAACTGTGTGCGGCTGTTCTACGCGATGTCGTTGTACGTGCTGTGGGTCCGCAGCTGCTGCGACGGCAGCAGCACTAGTAGGGACTAGTAGTCAGTTCAGCAAAAACTTTGTTAAAATAAAGATTGGGAAGCGGGGGGTGGCGAGGCGTCGGCTTGCAATCGTGTAAATACAGTATTGATCACAGTGCCAAGTTCGGGGTGCGCCTATTATGCGCGGAAATAACAAAATCTGATTTTTCGCGCCCTAACTAGGGGTGCGCCTATTATGCGGGTGCGCCTATTACGCGAGTAAATACGGTATTTAGAATTCTTGACATGGAATACAATAACATGGAAAGTTTGGCTAGTTGGAGGCCATTGATGATGGAGATGCGCGGGCGCAAACTACATGAGGCACAAAAAAAAAAGAAGACACGGAAGAGATGTGTCCTGCGTCTCCTTTTTCTAGTTTGCACCCACGTATCGCCACCAGTAATGGAATACCTGTTTGTAGCATCCAGCTTCGAATGGTGTGGCAGAGCATGTTGTGCAGGCTGTCAAGATCAAAACGGCACGAGCAGTGCACGTGCTGTTTTGCGCAGCTGAGCGCGGTGTACAACCTGCGTCTATCTTCTACGGAGTTTAGCCGCTGACGGAGACCGTCGAGCCGGTACGCTTCTCGGCAAAGCTCAAACTTGCTCGCAACAGTAAACACAGTATGAAAGAATCAAACAAAGAACACACTTTCGCGCTGCGACTGTTTGAAGCGGGCAGTGGGAAAGCCAACTTGCGGAATTTTATATGACGTTCAAGCCTAGCACTGTCTGAGTACAACGGGCCCACGCGATAAATAATAGAGAAAAAAGTGAAGAAAATGCCCTTATACCATTCGCTTGGCACTTTAAAGTTTATCTTTAGATAATTTTGCTGGATATTGTAGTTTCACCGCAATCGATTTTATGAAAGTTGCCGCAGTATTTGATTGCTGTTGAAATTCAGAAATTCTCTTAACATCAATTTTTCGGATGAATTATGAACTGAAAATCAAACATATTTGCTATGAAAATTTAGAATATTCACATATCCCTACCTCAACTACTTTGATGTGACGCTCATGAGTGCATTGTGAAAACGTTCTGTGCGTACAGAATAAGGATGTTAAGGATACCTGGAGAATGTCACTGCATGAGCCATTATGCGTTTGGCCAAAATTTAAGAGGCCCCTACCATGTTTTTTAAGGCTTCAGGCTTTCTGCTTATTTCGTATAGCCATGAACCACATAAAAGTTTTGTGATGTCAAAACTAGTGAAAATACATCAGTGAAATTTCGTAATTAATCATTTATTGCCCTTGTCAACAAATGCTGCCAAATTCCATCGCTTTACACCAAAAAATAAAAATTCACCCTCATGCCCCTAAATGGGTACAGACACAAAGTTTAGGTTTTCTTTTTGTTTTTTGCCTAGTACTAATCATGCTCAAGAAGACACCAGTGACAATTAATTCCAAATGATTTTGCACTGGCAGTTCTGGTGCCAGCTCTACCTTGACGACCTGCCAAACTGGGCTACCCCATTACGGTGTCACCGACAAGCACTGGTTGATCCTGTGAACGACCACTGGGTTTGGTGAAGTAACTATAACTAGGCCAAGTACACCCCGACGTCACTCAAACATTCAAAATCGTACTGAAACATGTCCCACTCAACTGTTGCCACTGAAACTGGCTAGAAGGCATCTCCATGAAACCAATCATGTCGTTCACTTGTGCTTCAAGTTGTCTGCCAACCACTGTTGCTATGGGAAGGCCCCTTCTTTTTCATGGGAAACAATCTCATAGCAAATCGACAGGAAGCTGGTCACGCGTGTTTGCTTTTGTGACATAATGCAAAACTTTTCCCTTTAAAGACAAAAGAACTGCTGAACAATACAAATGTTAGAAGCGTAGTTGAGCATGCTGGCACAGACTGGGACCTGAAATCCTTGCTTGACAATCAAAAGCTAGAAAGAGTTCAGAATTTGGCCGTTTGTTTTGTTTTCAATAACTATGAGAAATATCTTAAGAGTAACGAACGCGAAAAAAGCTTTTGGTTGGGACTCACTTCAAAAACGTAGGAAAGTTCTGCGTTTCATAATATATTTCATTGAAGAACTGGAATAGGCAGAAGCAAATATATAGTCAACCCTGATTATGTCCCGGCCGCGGCGGTCGAATTTTGATGGAGGCGAAATTCTAGAGACCCGTTTACTGTGCGATATGTCAGTGCATGTTAAAGAACCCCGGGTGGCTGAAATTTCCGGAGTCCTTCACTACAGTGTCTCTCATAGCCTGAGTTGCTTTGGGACGTTAGACCGCATAAACCAAACCAAACCTGATTATGTGTCTTTAGGGATAGATCATCCAGTGAAAGTTAAAGAATGCCGGACTGACTTTTTTAAAATGTCTTTTTTTCTCCGAAATAACTATGGAATGAAACAAGCTGGCCCAGGAAGTAGTGTCCATATTAGCAAATGATTCATTTTCTTCCCTGCTGTGACAGTTATGTATAATAATTCTGTGTTCGTTCTATCTCAATGTTATCTTTTTTTTGTAACCTCTGCATGTGGTGGTGTTAGTATACTCCCCCCCAGTAATGGCAGACAGTGGTGTTGTGGGTATGAGAATAAATACGTAAGTAAATAAACTCAGGCTACACTTGGGTAAATATGGTATTCTGCATAGAGTTTCTTACCATTGCCTAGAGGGAAAGCTGGCGGCGCTGCACTTCAGCCACCATGGACGCTACTCAAAGCATCATGGGGCAGTGAGCTACTGGTTGCGGGACAGTCGTAGTTTTTCAGGAACACACAGTGGCACTACTAAGACATTTCATTCCAAAAACGATGTTCGTGTGTGCGCAGACGACTTTCGCGCGAGTGCAGTATGCAAAAGCCATAGTAGTAAAAATGCATAGACACACAACACCTATAAAAGGTTTCACTTTTCCGAAATGCCACTATCCCAATCCTTCACTACAGTGACTAAACAACAAAGTGTCTAAACAACAACTTTTTTTTTCAAAAACATATTTACTTTTAAAAGTGCGCCTGTTATTACGAAATATCGGTTTTTGTAGTGTTCATTACTTGGCCAATAGGAAAGCTAGCCACCTCATATTTTGGGCAAACTTTGCACTTAAAGGCTTTTCTGCTCGTTTGTTGCAATTTACAGGCAGGATATTGAATGTTAGGTCATTTGTAGTTATCGAACAGCTTTATTTTTGCACTATTTTTTGGCCAAAAGTTGTTGTACTGCAGTCGGCAGCTCACCGCCCCATGATGCTTTGAGCACCCATGGTGGCTGAAGTGGTCTCGAGGGGCCTCCATGCAGACTCCCATAGACGGCTTGCCAGCTTTCCCTCTAGGTAATAGTAAGAAACTTTATGGTATTCTGGGAGAAAGTCCCAGAATCATTGCTGTTGGAGACTGCGCTGAAAAGGGAGACACCCACCCCTGTGAGGAGATGCCGCAGGGGCCAAAGGGCACCGCTTCCGCCTGGGCCCCAAAGGTGTGCAGCTCCCCCTTCTTCTCCCCGCTGCACGACAGCTGCGCAGGGCTGCCAGCCGGCCGGAGGAACGTCAGGAGCCCCTGCACACAACGCCCCCTCACTAAGGACACGGCAGGTGTGTGCTCCCACCAATGAGATAGCATCAACTTGGTTCCCAAAGGAAGTGAAGTCTTTTATCAGAAGGCCTCCCCCCCCCACTGCATACGTTAACCCTTTCACTGCCAGGTTTTTTAACTCACATCAGCACACACCCTGCCGGGTTTTTTTTGCGTGTTAGTTTCCTGGAGATTTTTTGCTAGTAACGCACTAAAATGCTCTGCAGGGCATGTAGACATGTTTATTCACGATAATCTTATAGATATTAGTCGTAATGAATGAAATCTTCGAGCACCAATCGTGCCTGTCGGATTTCCTCTTCTTACGCGGATTTTTCGGTGGCAGGGGGACTTCATCGCTGTCATCACTCGACAAGGCACTTAGGTGGGCTCCTTCCTCGTTCTCATTATCATTAGACTCTGAATTCACAAGCAGTTATGAACCTCTTCGTCCGTCAAAGCGCGGACGAGTGTGGCACATAGCCTCATGGCTGCTGTGCGCAGACCAAAACGAAGTGACTCGGATGTGGAAACATGCGCGCCATCTGTTGTGTAAAATTTACCCTGGAAGTTGGCGCCAGTCCTGTCCTGTTGTGTGTGTTGTCTCCGTTTTTTTAGCGCCAGTATGCCTTTTGCGTAAACATGTCATACCCTACAAGATCTATGAATTTACGGAGTCTCTCCATAGATGGCAGTACATGTTTGCATAGTTTTTTTTGCACGAGTATTATCGGGAGCGGCAGGGGGTGAGTTAAAAAGCCAAAACGAGTTAACTCGGGAGAGGCAGGGGGGTGTGCATATGTGGTAGGCCGAGTTATCTCGGGAGTGGCAGTGAAAGGGTTAAGGGGCAACTGCAGCACTTTTTTGAGAATTTCGCGATTATCAAGGATTCAAATTTATATAGGCTGTAGATAAAGCATGCCAAGTGTTCTTGCACTAGCATTTGAAATAGTGACGTAATCGACGACTGAATTCTGCGCTCCTCCTCAATGCACCGGAGAAGTGCAGGGAAATTCAGCGTCACGCCACGAAAGGTATGATTTCGAATTACCGCTGTCATCAGCCACACCCTGCCCTGACTCATTAGACGCTGCCAAGAAACTCTTGGCAGAGTTCGCCTTCCGTGGTGTTGTTTTTTTTCCTTCAAAGCAGGCGTTTGTGCATTGGAAATGTACAGATACCTTCGATGACATCATCATGCGCCCCCCACTTGGCTTTGTCCGCTGCAGAGAAGCTTGAAGGGCGTCGCGATTTTAATCGGCGATTGCTTCACTATTTCAACGCTAGCCCAAAAAGACTTGGCATCCTTTACTTCCAAGTTTCACACATTCGACCCTCTTAAGCTCGTTGATTTTTAAAACCTATGCAGTTTCCCTTTAAGCGATCAATGGCGACGACAGGAGGGTAACACAGAACTATCAGCTTTACTCAACGGATGCCAAACAGGACAACACGCCCCAGGATAAATAATTCACCAAAAATGGAAAGGGGATGCACATTGGCATGATGGCAATGACTCAAAACTGGACTCATCAGCCTGACTACGCCCACTGTCCTTTGCTAGCTGCGGCCACCACATCCCCATACCAACCAACTTACTGGTTCTGAAAACACAACTACTGCAGCAATCTATGCAACCCTTTGTTAGTAGTAATAGTAAGCAACATTATCTGGGGCTCAACGCGTTGAAGCGGCTCTACCAGTAGATTAGCTCAGACCATCTGCAGTTCTTGCTATGCGCTGACCTCGCACAGCACATGCATGTCATGGCATTTCGCCACAATCGAAATGGAGCCACTGCAGCTGGGTAACGACCTCCAGGACAGCAGCTGAGCGTCACAGGCGGGTCTTATCTTGTGCCTGCTGCCTGAGACAAGAGGTGTCTCTGAAAGTGACTGTTGCGCAACATGACTGGGTCGTTGCATGCATCTTTCACATACCGTATAGACGCATGCAAGGGTTCTCTTTTCTTCAAATTTAAACAGCGCTAACTTTTCAGATGAATACACAGATAGACATGACAGGATGGGCAATACATTGAATTATTCATATACATTGAATTGAATACATACATATATACATTGAATACATATTGTACACATGTATTTTTTTTTTTTTTTTTCACTGGCAGCGGCGACAGCGACCAAGCTACCTCGGCTCAAACGCGTCTTTCCATCAACTTGCAGAGCATATCAAGCGCTGGCCACGTCATCAGGATAACAGCTGATCGCCGGACCAACGACTGAGCGGTTCCATTTGGACGTCACGACCTGCGTCACCGACAAGCCAAAGCGGTCCGCTAGGTGCGGTCTCTACTTAAGCGAGCCACGAGCAAGCCAGCGTTTTCACTGGCAGCGGCGACAGCGACCAAGCTACCTCGGCTCAAACGCGTCTTTCCATCAACTTGCAGAGCATATCAAGCGCTGGCCACGTCATCAGGATAACAGCTGATCGCCGGACCAACGACTGAGCGGTTCCATTTGGACGTCACGACCTGCGTCACCGACAAGCCAAAGCGGTCCGCTAGGTGCGGTCTCTACTTAAGCGAGCCACGAGCAAGCCAGCGTTTTCACTGGCAGCGGCGACAGCGACCAAGCTACCTCGGCTCAAACGCGTCTTTCCATCAACTTGCAGGTTAGCACTTTGTTTTCGGCATAGTTACCAGCTGTTGCTGCTGTTTTTTTGCTGTTGCTGCTGCCAGAGACTGACGTTGCATTTGTGCTATCAAACTGCGTTTTTTGTTGCTTTCTTGCTATGGCACCTGATGTGATTAAGCTCATAAAAGATGTTCGAAAAGATATACAAGATATGCGAGCAGCTCTCGAGAGAGAATTCAGAAAAGAGTACAGGGAGGTGAAAGCTAGCCTTGAATTCTTTAGCAAAACCTTTGAGGACATGACCGATAAGATGAAAGTGATCGAAAATGACAATGCAGAACTTAGGGCAGAGAACGGTTCACTGTCTTCTGAGTGCGCAGTCCTAAGGAAGCAGATGACTGAGCATGAAAAGAAAATAACAAATCTTGAACAATACTCAAGGAACAGGAACCTGGAAATTAAAGGCGTTCTAGCAACCGAAAATGAGAATTTGCCTACCGTCTTGGAAACCATAGGTACTCTGATAGGAGAGCCGATCAACAGCTGTGATGTGGAAGTTTGCCACAGAGTGCCTAAGAAAAATTCCACTGAGACTAACATCATTGTTCAGTTCTGCAACCGCTCAAAACGGGACGCTGTTTTTGAAAAAGCACGGAAAAAACGCGTTTGCACAACTGATCTTGGCTTTGAAGAATCGTCTCCTGTGTTTATCAATGACCACTTGTGCCCGGAACTAAAAAAGCTTTTGGGGATGACTGTCGCGAAAAAGAAAGAAATGAAGTGGAAATATGCGTGGACGACTGGCGGCAAAATTTTTGCAAGAAAGACTGACAGTTCAGGCGTACTGCACGTCACGTGCTTAAGTGACCTCGATAAGATAAACTGATTTCTGGTATCAGATGATGCCGTGTGCTTCCTCGGAAATGAACAACGCCTATCGAACTCCAGCCGAAGTAGGCGCTTTGCGCAAGAATAATCATGCCAGTCTTTCTTTCATACACATCAACGCGCAGTCGGCACGCAACAAGGCAGATCAGATTCTTGCACTTATTTCCACCTTCGGTTTTGAACCCGATGTGATTATGATCACCGAAACGTGGTACCGGGATGAGTCTGATGTTCTTAGGCCTCCTGGCTATACAACGTACTTTCTCAATAGAACCTGCCGGAGGGGAGGTGGCATTATGATGATGGCAAGAAAAGATGTAACATGTCATCTTGTATCGAGTTACAGCTCCATTAGTTCCGATTATGAAATACTCACTATCCGTTCCAATAAAACTGTATTCTGCACTTTGTACAGACCCCCTGCAGGCAGCACAACAAATTTCATTAGCTTTATCGATGGTTACTTGGGATGGATAAACGACAATGGTTATGAACTAATACTAGCAGGAGATTTGAACATTGATTTGAGCAGAACTTCTGTGCCACAGGTTGAACTTCGCAGATTGCTAGACGCAAATGGATTTTCCAATGTTATACATAACCCAACGCGCATTCAGGACCTTTCCTCGACGTTAATTGATGTCTTCATAACAAACATTCATGACTCAAAGCTTATATCGGGTGTTGTAGGCGCACATATAAGTGATCACTTGCCGATATTCTTAATGACCACTCACTCGACTCACACGCTAGAAGTACAAGAAAATATTCCTGTAAGAGTAAGAGACATAAATGATTTCACTCTAGATACTTTTCGTTGCAATATAGCAAAGGTCGACTGGTCAGAAATTTTGAGCATGAAGGACCCTGAAGCTGCTTACAGCTGCTTTCACACAAAATTTGTCAGTATTTATGATGAGCATTTTTTGTATAAATCATTCAAGCCGTCACGCAGAGCAAAAAAACCGTGGATCACAAGGAACTGCATAAAAGAAATGCGCAGGAAAAGTAAATTGTACCAAGTGTTTTTAAAGAATAAAAACGATAACACGCTCAAACAGTTCAAAGCACAAAGAAACAAAGTAAACAGCCTACTGCGCTACGAAAAAAGAAGGTATTTCCACAACTTATTCAATAGTGAAGTAATGAAAAAACCTGACCTCGTTTGGCAGCACCTTAATCGCGTTCTCAATCGTAGCCCTGAATGTGCAAGCAAAACACACTCGATTACTTTAGAAGGCGAAGTAATATCAAACGCACGTTTGGCAAACTCATTCAATGAATATTTTGTATCGCTATCAAGCAGTACTCATGATTCAAGCTGCGTGCAATATTTAGGTGCAGGGACGAGCGACAGTGCGTTTTTAGCGCCAACTGACACAAATGAAGTTTTCAGCACTTTCATGTCAGTCAAAAACAGCAACTGCTGCGATATTGACGGGCTTCAAATACGACCGGTCAAACAT
Organism: Amblyomma mixtum; assembly: GCF_055824585.1. Taxonomy (NCBI): domain Eukaryota; kingdom Metazoa; phylum Arthropoda; class Arachnida; order Ixodida; family Ixodidae; genus Amblyomma; species Amblyomma mixtum. The sequence goes on from NC_143021.1 coordinate 110,928,587, forward strand.
GTCTTAGACCTAATCTCTCCTATACTCGAACATATTTTTAACCTCGTTTTTCTGCATGGCATTTTTCCGAAACAGTTGCAGCTTGGAAAGGTAACAGTTTTGCACAAAGGCGGTGACAAAAACGAACTCACAAATTACAGGCTTATTTCAATTTTACCAGTTTTTTCAAAAGGTCTGGAAAAAATAATCCATTCCCGCGTAATGTCATTCGCAACAAAACATAAACTAATCACAGATGCGCAATTTGGGTTTATGAAAGGCCTGTCTACCGAGACGGCACTTTTGACACAGAAGGAAATAATATTAGACGCTTTCGAGCGAGAAATGTGCGCATTAGGCATATTTATAGATTATTCTAAGGCCTTCGACACCATTAACCACGATACGCTGTTATTAAAGTTGCAACATTATGGCTTCCGTGGCGTTTTTCTTCAGTTGCTAAAATCCTATCTTCAATACCGCCGCCAGCAAGTTGTTATCAATAATCATCTGTCTGATGTACGAGCAGTTCACGCAGGAGTACCTCAGGGAAGTATTTTGGGGCCTCTGCTGTTTTCTTTTTACATCAATGATCTGGTAAACATTGACAACACAGCAAAATTCATCATATACGCTGATGATACCAGCATACTTTTAATAGGGTCTGATGCCGAGCTTCTTATCTCACGCGCAAATGTACTTCTAAATAAACTACATTCCTGGAGTATCGTTAATTCGCTTGCCATAAACAACAGTAAGACAAAAGCTGTTTTTTTCAGGCCGAAAAACCGAAACATAGACACGCAGGCCATACTCCATCTCGGCACTGCAAATATTCAGATAGCGTCGCAAGTTAAATGTCTTGGTGTTCTGTTCGAAAAAAATATGTCCTGGAATGCTCACATAGATGCAGTTGCAACTAAAATTTGTCGCATTACAGGGATCCTGTGCAAATTGCGATATTTTGCTCCTGTTTGCATTAAACGCCTTATTTTCAGTGCCCTTTTTACTTCAATAATTAACTACTGTCACCTAGTGTGGGGTACAACTACTTTGTCAAATATTACTAAACTTCACCTCCTACAAAAAAAGGCAATTCGTATAGTTGCAAACGCTGCATACGATAGTCATACTGCACCTCTCTTCAGGGAACTAAATATTATCACACTTCCTGACATTTATAAAACAATGCTCCTTAAGCATTATTCTAACGAAATTAAACAGAATAAAAACATTTTAGGCGGCATAGCAAACCTGACACCTAAACGAAAAACACGGAATACCCGCAGTACTGAACTGTGGGAAATACCTTGAGCACGCACTAACTATGGATACCAGATGCTACATAATATGCTCCCGTCGCTTCTAAACAAACGAGTTGCTTCATAGCCACAATACTGTTTTTTTTGTTGTAAATATATCATAGCCACAATAATTGCACTTTCTACCTTTTTCTGTATTACACCGTACATTGTATAATGCATTAAACACTCTACTAATCTTGTAATTGTTTTGCTTATGTCCTGAATTTGTGCCACATCCTCCCATGTCTGATGCGTTGTGTTTGTATCCTAGTTTTGTTGCCAATGCCATGATTTTTAGGGGCCATGAACCCCGTCAAGCCCAGCTAGAGGCTTTTTGTTCACGGTCCTCAGCATCTGTAATGTTGATGTTGGAATAAAATGATGAAAAAATGAAATTATATTGTACAATATGTACATATGTACAATATGTATTGTATTGTACAATATGTATATATTGTACATATGTATTATACATATGTATTGAATACATATACATGCGTACATGTATTCAATACATTCATATACATTGACGGGCAATACAGCTTGGCGAGGACCACATTGAAGCAACCTGCCCCGAAAGGGAAAGCACTGACAGAGTGGCGCATTGCAAGAACAGCGGACTGTCCCTCCTGCAAGCAGACAGAGAAGGTTGCTTCGTCGTTGTACCGTCTGGTATTTACAGAGAGAAGGCGATGCAAGCAAGAGAGAAGAACTTTGTGGCAGTTAAACCATCCGCAACCCGTATGAAGACCAAGGCAGTAGGCCTATGCAAATCCTTGAAACTCCAGACCCTTGCAAGAGCTATTGTGGACTCTCCAGTGAACAACATGTCCGTGTTCTCCGCGGTGAAAACTCACAAACCCGATGCACCCGTCAGGACGATTGTTAGCGAGAACATATTGTAACGAAGAAGACGACGCTGGCAGTGGCACGGAACGGAGCGCTCACGCTAGGCCAGCGGCCATTAAATCATCTCTTCTCCATCGTTCACCACACCTCATTCTTCGGCTGGCCGCCACGTTACATTTGTTGTGAGGTGCTGGGGTCCCTTCATCGCCATCCTGGTCCCGGAGCTTCGGTGTCCTGCGCCTGCCGTGCACATCGGGCGTGAGTGCCTGGTCCGCGCCGCACGGCCGTGCCCCAGCCCGCCTGACCTGAACCGACCTAGCCGCTCACCCCAGCCCTGTTCCCCGCCCGGACCACAGGACACGATGACCCAAGACCCGACCGACACGAGACCCTGACCACACATGAGGACACCGCCCCCCTGCCCCTGCCGTTCAGTGTGTCCAAGGAACTCGGCCATCAGCTCCTGGCACCCTTTGGACCGGATGCTTCGTGGACCAGGACTCATCCGCCTATCGTCTCATCCACCGTGGTGGCCAGCACTTCATCACCTTGCCACTTCTGTCCTGCTCTGGAAACCATCGCTGAATCACGCATCCCTTCGTCCATGTCTTCTTCAGTTTACGATCGGGACAATCGCTCAGTGGCCCCGGGTAATGTAACGAAGACGACGACCCTGGCAGTGGCGCAGGACAGAGCGCTCGTGCTAGGCCAGCAGTCATTAAATCATCTCTTATCCATCGTTCACCACGCCTCGATCTTTGGCTGGCCGCCACGTTACAATATTAGTAGGTTCATGCTTAGGCACTTAAATAATCAGGTTCTTTCTGATCCCTTTGCCAGCAACAATTCATTGGAAGTTGCCAGGAGAGCAGATTGGATATGCCTTTTCCGTAGATGTTGAACATCTATTTTATTCTATACCACATAAAGACCTGTTCATTGCTGTCAGACAAAGCATTGAGGTAAACGGTACTATCGCCTTCCAGAATACGGGCGGCTTAAGCGTAGATAACTGCATGTCACTTTTAGAATTTTATATCAACGCTACGTTTATCCAGTTTGACAACCAGTGCTATCTACAGCGCCAGGGCATTTGCATCGGATCATGTGTCGCTCCAGTTTTGTGTAACATTTTTCCTGCAACATTCGTCAACACTTTTGCTTCACTAACTGACGAAGGCAATGTCCTGAAGATTTTTGGATATGTAGATGATTTTTTAGTACTTTTAAAGAAAAGTGACCAAGGCCGGTATGAGAAAATTGTGATGAATATTTTAGAACAGTTTGGACAACATGAAAAAGGGCTCTCTTCTACGTACAGTTACCTGTGCTTAACCGCCTCCAGTTTTTGGACCTGAACATCATGCTCGGAGAAAAGTGTATCCTGGTGCGGAGACAGCCATGCCACCCGCAACCGTGATTGGTGGGCTGTTTATTTTTGACAAAGACTGTACGCACATCTGAGGTGCACAGATGCCTCTGCAGCATAGAATTCAGGTTCCCGTATTTTTGGTTCTCCAACGTTGGTTCCCCAACGTCCGTATTTTTGCCGATGACTGTGTCATCTATCGCACTATCAACAACGCCTCTGATCAGTTCGCCCTCCAGAATGACTTAATCAGCGTACAGGACTGGTGTAACAAATGGCTCATGGAACTAAACACCAATAAATGTTAACTCATGTCATTTCACCGAAAACGTAATCTTGTCCTCTTCTCCCATAAAATCTCGCACGTCACGGTAAAATTAGCTCAGCCTTACAAATACCTCGGAGTAACATTGTCCAATGATCTAACCTGGAACGCGCATGTCACTAAAATCATATCATCCGCTAACAGAAGCCTTGGATTCTTAAAATGACATCTACGTCATGCGCCACAAAACCTAAAATTACTTGCTTACAAATCACTTGTCCGTTCTAAATTAGAATATGCCTCCACTATTTGGAGCCCTATAATTCAACAATCGGACGTTTTTTTTCCACTCCCTTGAAGTCCAAGTTAATGAGTTTACATGGATCAACTTCTGGTGCACTGGGTAGACACAAAACAAGATCTCAATAAACTGAGGTCAGTTTGATCACAACAAACGTTACATAGCAGGCAGGACTGCACAGGCAGTCTGAATTATCTGGATTGCTCAATTAACGCAAATCAAGTTAATGAGGCGACAATCCTGACCAGGTGGACGCACTAATTAGAAGATGACGACACAGGACAGGATGAGCGCTGTGCTGCGCTACATCGTCTTCTTCCAATATGCTACATCAGCAAGCCCAAACCGCCACTTGGTTAGGACACACTAATGAGGCACAGTGACAGCTGAGGAACCGGGCTTAAACCCACTCACCCTCTCTCCGCACACGATGCCCAGACGAGATCCAAACTCGACGGAGGCGTCGCGGAGCCCCTGGCCGTTGAGGAAGATGCTGGTCGCCCTGTAGGCGGAGGCCAGCTCCAGGGCCACGGGCAGCCGTTCGGTCCACACGCTCACCTCGGCGTGGTGGAGCGCACTGTTGACCAGTCCGACGGACTCCCTGGCTGTGCGGAACTGGCTCACCAGCACCACCGGCCAGCCCACCTGCCAACAGAATGGGGAGACCCCCTCTGACCTCTTCCCTCTTTGCCACCGGTGGAGCCACATCTGCAATGCTTTTTGAAAGCACATGGCGACACAGCTGTCATAATCAAGGGTTCCTCTGCTCAGGCATGGGGTGGAATGAACCATGACCAAGTCTGAAGAAGTAAATGAAGTTTCGGAACCGCAAATGGGTTCGACATCCACAAACTCTGCAAGCTGCTGAGGTTCTGTCTCAGCAACACGCATTTTACTCACAGTGGCAGCCACTGTCAGCAGACACACGGCACTGCAATGGGGTCATCAACATCGGCTGCCACAGCAGATGTGGTAATGGAAGCCTAGGAGAGTGGGTCTAAAGATCAACATGGAGAAAACCAAAGTAATACAGTGGAACCTCGATTATACGACGTTCAGGGGACCGCGCGAAACCGTCGTATAATCGAAAATCAAAGAATGCGGCCAGTGGCGCTCGGCCTTGCGCCGAAAACTGTTGACCGGCTTCAAGCCCGCAGCAAGTACGCCAATCAGATTAAAAAAGACGAAACCCAGCATTTGTTTGAAACAATTTGCAAAAAAATCTTTATTACCGTTAAAAAAAAATCGGTAATTTTTTTTTTTGCACCTTTGCCCAACCTCGGCGCATCAACTTTCTTTCAAGGGCTGCCACGTCCGGCAGTAGGTCGCCAACATCGTCGCGCGCGCAAGCAAAGCGCCGGATGTTGTCGATGCTCTGCAACACGTCCGCATAACTAGGAATGGGAGCGCAAACCTCTGCATCATTGTCCACTTCGGAAGTTTTATCGTGGGGCACAAGCATCCATTACTTCCATTACAAAAAGCACCGTGGACGCCGCTGTCCTCGCTTGGGCGAGCGCGGCCTCGCCCGCTTATCTGTTTTTTCATCAGCGTCGGCTACTGCGGACGCATCTGTTGCTGGGACGCGCGTCTTATCTTTTCTCTTTATCTTTCCTCTGATCTTTTAACTCTCCTCGGCAGCGGTGGTGGCTTGGCTCACGCCAGTAGGCGGGCCCGTGCGCTTTCCTTTTCATCCTTCTCTCAGTCGCAACAACAACAGGCAGGCCGCGCCTCCTTGGGACTCCGACTGCACAGGCTCGACGAAAAAGAGAGCAAGTGCACTTGACTGCACAGGCTCGACGAAAAAGAGAGCAAGTGCACTTGGCGGCCTCGGCAACGCTCTCTTCCGCGCAAAAACGGGGGTGCTTAGATTCGCATGCAAAGTTTTTTTTTTCAGAAATTTTTTTCCGAAAATAGGGGGGGTGCTTAGAATCACGAAAATACGGTACATCCCGGCCTGCGTTTGCTGACGACCTTTTTTGACGGACGGTACGAGCCAGCCGTCGTACGAAGCGGGGTCCTTCTAAAATTTGCGTCGTATAACCGAGGTTTTTAATGCATTGTCTCTATGGGGGTTTTGCCGGGACCGCACAAATTCGTCGTAAAATGCGGGTCGTCGCATGACCGGGGGACGTATAATCGAGGTTCCACTGTATTCAACTGCCTAGCAAGGGAGCAGCTGTTCGCAATTGGTAGGGAAGTGCTGGAAGCGGTAAGAGAATACGTCTACTTAGGGCAGGTAGTGACAGCAGATCCGGATCATGAGGGGGAAATAACTAGAAGAATAAGAATGGGGTGGAGCGCATATGGCAGGTTCTCTCAGATCATGAATGGCAGTCTTACCAATGTCCCTCAGGAGAAAAGTCTACAACAGCTGTATATTCAACTGCTGATTTTCCATTTATATTTCTGTAGGCAGCCCGGAAGAGATGTAAAAACGCCAGCACAGTGCGCAGGGATGGCGGCAAACATCAGTGAAGCATCTGAGGAGCTCAGCAAATAAATGATTTTCATGAATTTTTGTGCGTTTTTTTGCGTTTTTTTTTTCCGCGTTCCTGAGGCTGGACATGATACGTTTTGAGGCTCATTCGATGATATCCAAAGGAAAAGAATGTCTACAAGAAAATATACACTGAGTATATGCTCAGGATATCCCAGTGTTGTCTGTGTTATAACCTTTTACAGAGCTTTGTTTCAATGCAATAAAGTCCAATGTGTGCCAACTAAAGAGACCACATAGACTAAACATCGTGAAGCACAGGCAGTGATTGATCCTCTTCACGCTGCCTGGCCACTTTCTCGGAGATTGTGCACACTAGCACCCCCCCTAGCTGATGCATTAGCAAAAAAAAACACAGTACTGTGATGCACAAACAGTGAGGGCAGTGCTCAAAAGATGTGACCCATGTTCCCTTGTTTGCATCATCTGCAGCAGTGCCCAAGAGAGAGTTAAGAACACTGCATGCTGTACACTATGCACTTCAGTCAGGGAAATCCTTATCATACCATATTAGCAAGATTACACTGCCATCGCACTTAGCCACAATCCCCCGTGTTGACTGCAGTATTTACAGATGAATATGAGCTGAACTGTGGAATCAGAGAAAGGTCAGTACCGTGTTGAGCACAACTGGAGACGACGGTGCAACGTCTGCAAACAGAGCCGCCCGTGGCAGATTGGGATGCTTCTTCTCATAGCCATAAGGACACGGCAGGAGCTGGGCAAAGAAACAAGAGAACATGTGAAGGAGCTTTTAGTCATGCCACAGTCACGACCTCTAGGCACAAGCTGAAACACCTTTTCGCTGAGGATGGCAGGGTTTTACAAGCAACGTCCTTCCAAACCATTTTTCCTTGACAGTAAGCTCCTGCCGTTTCTCCACACTTGAAATTTACTAGGACTGGCACCCTTTGCAGAAGGGGTAAGTCAGAAAAAGAGAGGCCCACAATCAGGCAAACGCGGCCTGTATATTTCCTATACTCAGCTTTTCCTGGCAGATGAAAGGAAGGCCTTGGCCCCTGCACAGCAACTTCACTTCGTTGCTGCTGGCACCATCTACTGGAGCTTCTTGCAACCAGACACCAAGAAAACCGTTTTAAGGCATTACCCTTCACAGGGCAATGGGCCACGTGTGTCCCTCTCGCTTCAAGTGCCCCTGCTTTCATGTCTCGCTACTAGGTGTGGGTGTACAGTTTGATGAGACCCATCTTGGCGGGAGGTCTGAAATGTTCATCATTGTGTTAAAAACATGCCAGAAGAGAAAAGTGCAAGCGTAGAAATGTGTTTCGGCCCCCCCCCCCCCCCCCCCATCCCCGCCAAATGCCCAGAATAAAGGTGTGTGAATGTCACACCCAATATCATTTTGGTTGTGACGCGAATATAAACTGGTTGAAATGAATACTTTAACATCAATACAGCTAGCTCAAAGTAAAGACAAGTGCTTATTCGCAAGGATCAGAGATGAGTTTACATACGAACAGCTCGGATTTAGCCAATGCACAGCAAGGTGACTTCCCTGCAATACACTGGTAAAGGGTGGCTAAGCACCGTTAACCCTATAAAGAGCAACTGAAGAGGCTTTAGAATTAGATCAGTTTAAATGAGTCGAATGTGTGAAACTTGCAAGTGAAGCATGCAAAATCTTTTTGTGCTAGTGTTTCAAATGGCAACAATCGTTGAGCAAAGCAGTGCCACCATTTCATCTTCTCTGCAGAGCACAGCGACAGGCAGAGGCAGCAGTGATGGAGCCACGTAGGGCAGCGCTAAGTTTCCAGCAAAGAGACGGCTGTTCCAAGGAAGGAAACAAAGGCAGCAGACTTCTGAAATTTCGGCAACAATGATGGTACCACGACTTTCCCCACACTCCTCCAACACAATGGGAATACACCTGAACACTGTCGTGTGGCTAACCGGTGATTACGCCAACATTTTAAAAGGTTTGGTTTATTGGTTTATGGGGGTTCAACGTCCCAAAGTGACTCAGGCTATGAGGGACGCCGTAGTGAAGGGCTCCGGAAATTTCGCACCACCTGGGATTCTCTAACGTGCACCGAGATCGCACAGTACACGGGCCTCTAGAATTTCGCCTCTATCTAAATTCGACCATCGTGGCCGGGATCGAACCCGCGTCTTTCGGGCCAGCAGCCAAGTGCCGTAACCACTGAGTCACCGCAGCAGCCCAACATTTTAAAAGCTAGTGAAAAGCAACATTGCATGCTTTACCCATAAGCTTCATAGATTCAAATTCTTGAATAACCTCGAATCCTCAAAAAACCATGTCACCTTCCTTCAGAGGTGCTCTGTGCAACAAAGCAAACTCGTAGCTTTCTCTGAGAGTATGCTGTTCATAGCAGCGATTCCTTGTTTCATGCTTCATCTCAGAAATAAGTGACTGTGGTAGTATGTTCTCAGCAATTTTTATGCGGACAGATTTTACCAGCTGTAATAAAGCATAATGTGCCTCGCCAAAACAGAAATTCATTCTGTAGTCCTCTAGGTGTTTACTTGACAAGACCTGTTCTTACGATTTTGCTATTTCCATCAATTACGACAATTTGTACAAAATTTTACACAACCCTATAATGAATAACCGTTGAAACTTTATGTTAGAGAACTGACAAAGTGCCTTTCTTGAGGCCTTAATATACCATTTAAGTGCATAAATACTTGTTTCCGATTGAAATGAAAAATGGCACCTGAAAGGGTTAAAATAGGCTCTGTTAATACTGTAGTAGACAGACCAAATGAGTTCCCACCAGGAACAATGCAAATGTGTACTGAATTTTGTGAGCTCTAGAAAAGGAGCTGTTGAGACCTCGTGCCAAAGAATGGGAACTGAGATCTTTTATGACATTAAAATGTCAATAAATGCCTCAGTACCTGCATCAAGAGTAGCGTCTTTCAAAATTAGGCAGTCTGGACATGTTTTTTTTCTCCTTCAATCTTCAAAAATGCACCAATGAGTTTTCCTGTACCTAATAGGCAAGGCACAAGGCTGGCAAAACGAACATGAGAGCAGCAATCTAAGGCTACAACACGACCGTTCCTTCGACCTTGCAGAGCCTGAAGAAGACCGCTTTCCTGCATGGCACCATCAATAAAGGCGAGACAAACGAGATATCAGGGACGCTATGGCTCTACCCAGCAGCATTTGGCTATTTATTCTGCAAGCTAGTTAGAGAGGATTTATCTTTTGTTTAACTTTTAAGTGTGCACTTGGCACTCATGGGAGTTTCGATAGTTGATGGAGGGGCCACTGATCCGATTGCAGCAGCAGCACCACCATCCCGAACGACCCTGCCTTTGGGGAGCGCTGGCAGCTGATGGAAGAGCCGATGCCCCTCACGCATAGTTGCTCTTTGGCTCTGTTAGATGCATCCGACTTATGTGCAGGCCACGATGTGCCTGTTTCTGCGGTCGTGCTTCGTCCATCATCGTTAATGCTCTGGGTCCAGTAAGCGTTTTGTTCAAGACTACATTCAAGATGGCCAACATTCTTTGCCCCAAACAGACAAACTGCGTGCCGAGCCACGAGTCCGACATTCCAGGCCGGGCGATGCAGGTGTGGCAGCGAGGCAAAATCTCCAGCTGTTCCACACAGCAGTGCTGTTGTTTAGGGAGAGCCGGATAAAAGCGATAAAATCTTAAAACTACAAATTTTTTAACAAGGAACGATGCCTGTGGGAAGAGCGACAAGAGAAAATGAAAACAACAAGATGCAGGATGGATAATGGGCATGGTAAAAAAGGAATGTGGCTAGCACTTTACGTAAAAGGGTTAAAAAATTCAAAGTGTTCTACGCGAGATAGGAGCACTTCTTCGGATAGGCAGTCTCTTTTGATAGTAGGTTGATCGACAGACGGAGGGATTTGACAGGACGACGATGTGCTCTTGGCGAAGTGCAGGATTTTGCTCAATGGCGACATTTGAATGGCATGCTGTGGGACCTCAGCACTGTCATTGTGGGATATGCCCATGGGCAGACCCTTATTTTTTCCAGAAATGTGATGAGGGGTTGGGGGGTGGTCAACCTACATCCGAGTCGACTTACAATCGTGCAAATATCATAGTTCTGACAACAGTGACCTCAAATTAAGCACTGCTTATTCAGTCATGGCCGTCACCTGTGAGCAGTAAATAAGGCTTTTTCAGTTAATGCGGTCGCCTAACACATCTTTGAGTAAAAATTATTTAAAACCAAGCATTGGTCGTGTTGGAGAAAGAAGGGACAATCAGCAATAAGTGCTGATCCCACGCAATGTCAGCAATCAAGTGTTTCCCAGGCGAGTGCTTCCTACAGAGAGGGAGATGGTGGCCATCAACCATCATCATCATCATCATTTATTGGGCCTTAAAGACCCCTGGAGGGGTACTATGTAAGGGGGGGGGGGGGGGGCAAATATCGAAACAAGTAATGACATTATTAGGTAAAAAAAAAATAAATAAATAGACCACAGACACAGGGAACTGGTGGTCACTTCGTCAAGCCGCCTATTGACGGCTTTTTTCCGTCGTCCTCCATCTGTGTACTGTACATGGTGGAAATAGTCTTCTTCTTCTTCTACTTGGAAACTGCACCTCCCCTGAAGCTGAGGCCACTGCAGTCACTCTGGCAGTGGCCAAAGGCAGCCGCGGAAGAACATCACGGAGCATCATCTCGACTCACAGGAAGCATGCACAAGTTTCACGTGCAGCCGAATCAACCAGCTGGCCGCTAAATTATACTGCCACGCCATGCGCAAAGTGACCCCGCCATCGTGTGGGACATGAGGGCATACCAGGGAATGGAAAGGCACACTGAACTGCTCGAGAACACACTGACCAAGCAAGTTCGCCCACCCCTCCCCTTCAAGGAAAGACTGGAATTTCTACGACAAAGTCGGGGACACACCTCTCACCACACTGAGCACTCATTAAGGAGGTGCCTGGACAGCTTTCTGAACTGGCTGCTATATTCTAAAATTTATCCAGACACATTTAGAGATTCATGTCCCTGGTACAACCAAACACCCACTCTGTATCATGTCGATGCCCTGGGCTATTGATCCCACACCCAATGCAGCTTGGACTTGTATGCGCACTGTAAGCAGAGCCCAGCAGATAGCTCCGGCCACAGGGGACTGAGGACTCTTCCCTGCAGCATTATCATCTTGCAGAATTAAGTTTACTCTCTCTGTCTCTTTCACACTCCATATGCAAGGAAGGGTACAAATGGTACCACAGAGAACAGACTATTGAATGTTTTAGGCCATGCAAACGACCACAAGCTGTTCGTATGGAGCAATGTAAACAAGGGTACGGGAGAGCCATGGTCCTCAACGTCGCATTCCTGGGGAAATGGGGCATTCACAGAGTAAATGCTGAATTGCAAACTACGATCCTCAAGCACCCATTTAGCGAGTGCACGACCATTTGCTAAACAAGCAGTAGCAGCAGGCGAGCAGCAGATATCCCAGTGGCAGTGGCTGATGGGCTGGGTTCGCATTTCAATGGCATTCCAAAACCTCAAATGCTCCGACGGACCTCCATTGCCTCAAATGTTCAGCAGTCAAGTCAAATGGCATTCGGTTTGAACGCCTGTGTGCATGGAAAATTCCATCCTCTGCGTTACTGCAAACACGCATTGCACGCCTGCACACTTGCCTTCAGTGCGCCCAGGAGGCAGTCTGTGAGCGTCTGGCTAGAAGCCCTCGTATTCTGGTTTCTGGGCAGCAGAATGGAGGACATTGGGGTATGCTGGAGATATGCTGGGGGTATGCTGGAGGTATGGAGGTATGCAGAATGGAGGTATGCTTGGAGGTGTCTGCACCATCTAGACTAGTACGTATGGTATTGCAAATGGTGTGCATGAGATCGATAAAAGTATGCCGTGCCCTATTTGTCCCCTCGCTGCTGTGGCACACTTTGCCTGTCCACACAGTTGTGGTACATGAGCTTCATGAGAATGCTTGCAATTCACGTAGTTCAGCTGATGCCACCACAACCAAGTATGACGGGCTGAACTGCGTGTGCCTCAAACTGAAACCACTAGTTGCCACTCCAGTTTATTTATTTATTTATTTATTTATACAAAATACCAACAGCGCCCCCATTGGGGCATTATTGTAGGGGGGAAACATCAAAGAAACAACAGATAAAATACAGTAATTGAGGCAAATGATGCAATATACTGAGAAAATCCATGGACTATGGGAGTAAAGGCAAAAAATGAAAAGAACGTTGCAGAAACAAAAACACGCCCGCGACAGACGCGGAGAAAACGACATTTAAAATACAGCACTCTTCTAGCAAACATAAAAATAGACAAAAAATAACGTAGAAACAAAAACATGCCCGTGACAGATGCGGAGACAGGGTTTCTGAGAGGAAGGCACACCCCACCTCAGCGTCAGGCAGCTCTTTGTAGTCGATCTTGGGTGGGGGTGGTGGGGCCTCCGAGTCGTGGGGGAAGACAAAGGGCAGGTCGCTGGTGCGGTCGTTGGCCAGGCCAATCCGCAGCCGCTTCAGCTCCTTGCGCAGGAGCCCCAGGAACTTGCCATGGACGCTCTCCTGGACAAACACCTGCACTCCACACGACTCACCCTGCGGAGAAGCCACAGAGAAGAAGCCACACTCACCAGGTGCTGTGTTCTTTGCACCCCCCCCCCCCAGGACAGTCTTAAATTCAACAGATTAACCTTATTACAGATTAGCCTTATATATTCTGTACTATTTGAATTACCTGACATTAATTTCATGCCAAACTTGTTATTCCTGTTAATTTTTGTTATCCTTTTTTATGTTTACATGCCTTTGTATGACCGTTTCACACCACTGTCCCCCCCCCCCCCCCCCCCCTTATGTAATGTCCCAGACAGGATCTCTAAGGGTTCAATAAATGATGATGATGATGATGATGAACAACCTTAAAGGGGCCCTGCGACGCAGATAAAGCATGAGGTCTTTATTCATTGGTTTGGTTTATTCGGGTTTAATGTCCCAAAGCAACTGAGGCTATGAGAGACGCCGTAGTGGAGGGCTCCGAAAATTTCGACCACATGGGGTTCTTTAACGTGCACTGACATCGCACAGTACACTGGCCTCTAGAATTTCGCCTTCACCGAAATTCAACTGCCGCCCAAAGAGATCGCGAAAATATTTAATGTTTTAATCTGCTCAAGAAATGCTCGTCTCGAGCCGATGGTGCCACAACGCAGCGGCCATGTTCGGCAGCGGAAATGAGGTGGCATCCAGATTGGGCGCTTCAAATGGTTGGGCGTCCAGTTTGCATACTGTTCCCTTGAGCTCTCGAAATGGGTCCAAAATGTTATGTCTCTGAGTACTCGAAGCTTTTTTCGTGCCACAAAAACTATAAGGAAGCAGTGAAAGTGAATGAAAACTAATAAGAATAACGCTAGGGGCGACACTTTCCATTCCGCTTGAAGCCTTTGTAGGGGGCGAGCGCTGTTCAAACCACACCAAGGAGGCAGCGAAAAAAAAAAAAAAAAGCCAGTCGACACACCTTGTCTAAAAATATGAAGAGAAAGGCCGGACAGGAGACAGGAGGTGGGGGGGGGGGGGGGGGGGGGGGGCATAGCCATCAGCCTTCCAATCCTAGCAACAAAGGAACATACGGGAGCCTCCTTTTGTTGTTAGTCTGTCCCAGCCCTGTCTACAGCACTGCATACAAGGGGGGACGACGCCATCAAAATATGCAGCTATAGGCTGCCCCAACAAAGCAACAATGGCATGAACGCTTCTGCTGCGTGTGTGCTTGGCACGGTTTTGATTGGTAGCACCCAATCTCGGTCTGGCTGAGTGAAATCGGTCAGTGAAATGCGTTTTCCCCTCATCTTTTCTCACCCCACCTCTCGTCTTTCTTCTTCTGTCCCTCTTTTTGCCAATAATTTCGATCTTTTTCGGGAAATAATTGATAGTGACAAACACATGATTCAGTTTGACCCTAACATTATCTCATCATGTGTAAAACTTGGAAAATGGCATTTAATGCTGAAAAGTGCAAACTTATGCGCATTTCTCGTGTTAATAGTGATCCGCCCATATCTACTCTTAATGGTGTGCTACTTGAACCAGTTACAAGATACGTAACTTTCACGCAGCCCAAACTAACATCAAACTTCTACTCTATACCACACTCGCATGCTCACAACTGGAACACGCTTCATCAATCTGGAATCCCGGTGTTAAGAGTTTGGTCAATCTAGTGGAAACGGCACAACACAAATCAGCGAGCTTTATCCTCTCTGATTTGCAGCGTACATCACAACAGCTATGAAGACTACCTCGGTTTAAATTGGTTTTTGAGGAAAGGAAATGGTGCAGTATCTGTCTCACATATGTCGGCCTGAACTGTGCCGTAAGGGAAGGGAGGAAGGTGGGAGTGAAAGAAGAAAGGAAGAAAGAGGTGCCTCAGGGATAATTTCGACCACCTGGTGATCTTTAACGTGCGCTGACATCGAACAGCAGCACTCGGGCGTCTTTTGCGTTTCGCCTCCATCGAAACGCGGCCGCTGCGGTCGGGTTCGAACCTGGGTACTCCGGCTCGTAGACGAGCGCCTTAACCACTCAGCTACCATGGAGGGTAAAGACTACCTTGGGCCAAAGCTCATTTGCATCATAATGGAAAATTGCACGACTGTGTCTTTTTCACAAAATGTTTCATCACGAGTACATTCGCTACGAGTTACTTCTTTTGCCTTCGTATATTTGACGCCGCGCAGACCACGTGCATAAAGTAGGCATTCTACAAGCAAAACTTAAAACCTGCTTGGATTCTTTTATTCCTCGCACGTCACATGACTGGAACCACCTTCCTGATTCCATTGCCACAATTCCTGACCCTGTATTGTTTCATCTTGCGTTACCACTTCTAGTGAATAATATATTGTGTTATTCTAGCTGTTATCTATGTTGTGGTACTTTACTGTTCTCTGCTCTTGTTTGTACTGTCAGTGTTATTGTGTATTACCTACTCCCCTATGTGATGCTTAGACCTGAGGGTAAAACAAATAGTGTTGTACTCCTGTCAAACTGACAGGAGTACAGTTTGACTCCAAGAGGCTGCTACATGGCTGGTTACTGCGTCAACGAAGCAGCGTGGAACTCTATCGGGATTTCGAGGGTTCTTGCCCAAGGTTGTAAGCGTTGCTTCGAGCACTTTCGTACATAGTGCCACCTAGTATTGCCAGGTGCCACTAGTATTGCCAGGTGGCACTAGTATTGCATAGTATGCATGAAACACTAATGCAAGCAGCAACGTACAATAATTCTGTACAATAATTTAAAAATTGTACTGGTTTCGTTGTTTTATACTCTTCATCGCAGCAGACTGAAATGCCAGCAGTACCAGTGTTGCCAGATGCCAGAGCACTGAGACAGCAAATGGCGCAAAAGTAAATGTTTTCCAAGCCAAAGCAAGTGGCCTTTAATAATTATAACTAAAAACCTCCCATGACTACAAAAAAGTGCATTTGGACATCAAGATGTACAAAAATATTTTTGTTGTGCCACTGAAATTTGCCATGCAGCAGCAACACAACTCCTTTGAGTTTGATACTGGCCGTGTGCCAGGTATGAGATGCCCAAAGCCCACGCCTGTGGCATTTGTAAGGTCGCATTACCAACTCTGTTAGCGTGAGCTCAGCCACCTTGTTTAAAACAACATGCCATGTGGAAAAGCCCACTTGAAAAATTTTGCATGAGGGCATGCAACTGTGTAAAAATCCTGCCTATTGAGACCTGCACACCTCTGACGTGTGTGCAACAACAGCAGGTGTGACGACAAGTGGAGGGTCGTCAGGCCAAAAAATAGCCTGGCCCACGCTTTGCTGCTTTCGAACACTAACTGGCATGCTGGTGGTCAATTCTGTTTAGAAACAGTCTTGCTGTTTTGAGATGCCCATATGTGTTCCTCTCACTTATGTCCATGCTGTTCTTCCAGCATGCTGACACAGTGTGCTAGAGCCTCTTATGAGGCTACACTGCATTTTCAGCAGTTTTTTTTTTTTGGGGGGGGGGGAGGGGGCTGTGAGGCAGTTCTGAAGTTGACCTTCAGGTAATTTGGGCATCTGTTTCCGTTCCTTGAACTCCGAATTGATTAGGTTTTATTAGGCATCAAATTATTTTTAGTTGCCAGTCATATGTCAATTTGTAGGTATCATTTTGCACGACCACATTACAGGTTGGGTACTGCTATGATATCTAAACAAGTATAAATTTCTGTGCACATCATAAATTTTTTATATGGTGACGAATCAGTTTTCTTGGGTTTATTTCACTTGCAGAGGCCGTACACTATTTTGATAAAAATGTGGGCAACAGAATTTGCCTGCTTCACTTTCCTAAGCAAATACTCAACAGATATTCAATATATCTCAACAGATTAATACTCAACAGATATTCAAGGCCATTTTTTCTTCTTGTTGAGTTCAATTCATATTTTGCACACCCCTAAAGCAAAGACTTGCTCGCAGTGCTTGTGTTAGTCATGCACCCAGGTGGCCAACCCCGCTTGCCTTGCCACTGCTGTTGGCAAAAGCCTCGCCAATGCCTGCGGCCGCCCCATGCAGGTCAGCGCCCTCCAGCACCACCGCCAGCGGGCGCCCGCATCCCGCGTAGCTGGAGAAGGAGGGCCGCTGCTCAGCCAGGAGGCGGCGGAGCTCCCGGCAGCGGCCGTGCGCTGCCACCACGTGCACATGCGCCACACCCTCCGCCTGGAGCAGAAACTGCTCAATGCCCTCGGTCGGAGCAGCCAGCACGTTGATCAGCCCCCGGGGAAGCCTGCACGGTGTGGGGTTGGATGCTCCAGCTTGACAGCGGACACCTCAAAAACACTCGCTGTCATGCTCCAGCTCGACAGCGGACACCTAAAAAACACGCACAACACAGGAAACTATGCACAGTGAAATAACAACTCAAAACTGCCTGTTCAGACTCTAGAGGGATAGCTCAAACACCTGAAAAATCAACTTCACCCAAAAAAAGTCCGTTGGATTGAAAATTCCAGGCTACTGTGGCAGTTCCATGCAATTTCATCACTCTAGATGTTGGCACGAATCTTCCCTCACACTAGCTTAGCCTTTGATGGCTGTGCTGATTGGTCCGTCATCAACGAGTATACGGGGTGGGACAAAGGCAAGATGCAAAAGTGAACGTGCCACAACGAGAACTGCGCAGGGTCCAGAACGGAAAGATGAAGATGGCAGAAAAGATAACAATCACCAAGACAACCAAGGCTCATCACAGCCTTCAATGCCATGAGGGCCCAGCTACCACTTTCTTGTTCTCACAGTTTCTTTCATGAGAAGACAGCCCCACCTCTCCACCCACTCTCAAGCCTCTGCTGGCAGAAGAGGGCCAAGCATTGCGACATGCAATGTTGTCAGGTACTGCTCTATTGCATGCTGGGTGCCTTTCTCCAGGAATGATACAAATGCGTTACCACGCATCCACAATGCCATGCGAGTTAGATCACAGAAATGGAACAACCAGTTTCCATGTGTCCCATTTATCATTTACACATTGACTCAATGGCATGCATGAAGTCTGGAAAATGAATCATGTCAAAAATTTCAGAGCTGTGAAAATCCGTCATCAACTTTTCGATTAAAGAGTAGCAGGTATAACCATGCCTAAGCTCCAGCAATGAGCCGTATCACAGCAGCAAGCAAAGTTTTCAGGGGCAAGTCAAAATGGCACTTCCATCTCGACCAGCAGGAGCAAAAGAACGGGGGCAGTGAAAGAACTGAGTGTTGCAACAGCACAGCAGACTTTTAGCACAGCACACGTAGCTAGCGAGCTCACGCTGAACTTGGAAGGCTGCAACAATTCCCTTTGTGATGCAGTCTATATCTGCCTTCACCATTGTAGCCAATAAACCCTGCACAGTTAGCTCAGCTCAAATCGAGGATATCATCAACTTACAAGAAAAAGGAATCGTGCACTTATGCAGGCTCTAAGAGGATTGCTTTGGATGGATGACCACAGGGACAAAATTTGCACAGAGAGAGAGATGGAAATGCAGCTGCATTAAAATCAATGGCAGGTGAGCAGTCATGTTGCAATGGCAGTTTGGCTCACTGCTGACTGAATGATTACCACATGCATATTTAAAACAATTTTCTTCTACATTTTTTTTTCACCTGCTTTGGTCAATGCTCTTTGGTGCACGCTACTGAGCTCCACGGAAGTATTTGCAGTTGCACACTACAGTCACTTAGACTTGGTCCTTGTGTGCATGCGAGTTACTCGCCTTCCTGCCTTGTTCCGCTTCTTTCCAATCCCGTGACCACTGACTTCTCTGGTCAGGGCAACGGGCCTACTGAGTCGTCGCCTTTGTCAGGACCAACTCGATTTATTGGGCTATGTCGAGTCTCACAAGCCCCGGCACCTCGGTGGGGAAAAGAAACGAGTTGTCTTTGAAGATGAAACGCTCCATTCTGGACGAAGTGCGCCAAAGCGTCAAGAAGAGCAATATCACATGGAAGTATGAAATCAAGCAGTCCGCACTTTCAGCAATAATCAAGAATGGTAGCAAGATGGACTCCATTCTAGACAACGACGTTGGCAGCAGGGACCGAGAGAGGATCCAGTGCCCCACATACTGTGACGCAGAAGCCGCATTTCACAAGTGGTTCCTGGATATGCGATCAAAGAACATTCCACTCAGTGGACCGATCATACTGGCAAAGGCCAAGGACTTGGGATTCACTCTCGATCACGAAGGCTTCCAGCCAGGAAATGGGTGGCTCCAGCGGTTCAAGGAGAGGCACGGCATCACCTGTGAAAACATTGTCGGGGAGGCTGTGCTGGTTAACCCTTTCGCTGTCGGGTGTTTCTGCCCGTGACGCACCCCCAGTGTCGCACACTTCCGGGATGATGGTCCCACCGTTTCAACGTCAGAATCTGACGATGCGGAACTCGCCTCTTCCTCGGATGAGACGCTGTCAGAGTCCGAATCCGAGCTCGGCTCGTATTTAGAATCTGAAGAGCCACCGCTCCAATGTGCAGAGGAAGGTCCCGCGCGGTCAGCCATATCCGAAAGTAACCGCGCGCAGCGGTGGTGTGCTTTCAGTGGCCCGCAAAACGGAGAGAAATGGGACGCTGTGTAATACAGATGAGAGAGGGAGATGGAAAAAGGCTAAAACAAAGTTGAGGGGCTTTGCTTTTGCTGCTGCCAGCCGCAAGCGAGGGTGCGACGAGAGAGCGAAAGCAGCGATCGAGTCATGTGTCAGTCTCTTTGACTCTCGGAGTGGCAACGGCGCGCGCCCTTTAACTTGAAGCGCCGTAGCTCACACACCGACAGAAGAAAAATAAAAACATGCAAAACAGCGGCAGATGGCAGAACAACCCTTGGACCCATAACCACACGCGCGCGTCATGATGCGGCGAACGCGGAGCGACCGTGCCATTCAGCAAAGAGAGACGGGTGGGATGGCAGTCGCTCCGTACTCTTCAATACACGTACCAAAACAGTAAGGGGCGAAAATACAAACTTGAAGAAAGATTCAACAGATGGCGCAGCTAGTCCAAGAGCGTCAGCCTTGCGCTCAAGCGCGAAATTTTGAACGCACGATAGAGAACGTACCGGTACGTCAGTGACACTGTGGGGGGGGGGGAAGCGCGAAAACGTACCGGTACGTCCGTGACAGTGAAAGGGTTAACGAGAGTTCGCTCCAGCAGTGGATGGCCAAGCATCGCGATCGGATTGTTGCGTATTCATCCAAAGATGCCTACAACGCAGGTGAAACTTGTCTGTTCTTCCAACTGCTGCCAACAAAGACTCTCGTGGCGAAGACGGACAAATGCGTGTGTGGAAAGGACAGCAAAAACCGGATCACTGTGCTGATCTGCGCAAACATAGATGGTATGGACAAGAGAACGAATGAATGAACTTTATTACCGTTATCATAGGGCCTCACAGTCTGGGCACAGCAATTAGAAGGATTGGATAAAACAGCGCAACGGAAGATGAGACAAGAAAGGGACAAACACCAGCGCTGGTGTTTGTCCTTCTCTTGCCTCGTCTTCTGTTGCGCTGTTTTATCCAATCCTTCAAACATGTACCAACCAGCCCGTATTTCGCCTCTTCTGCCATTAGAAGGGGGTGTTTCTCAGCTGGCTCTCAGCACCGGAGACCGCAGAGGAAGTCTTGCAGTAAGCTGTCTCCGCCTGAGGGATGATGAGTCTTTGCTGATCCGGGTCGTGGCTGTGGATCAGCTCATCCCAGGTGGCAAGGTCTGGGATGCTATGTGATTTAGCCCCAGGAGAATCCTGACACTCCCAAATTACATGATTTTGCAGTCATTCTGTGGCAGCTACGGCAGAGCTATGGCTCCCCACTGTCTTCCTCGTGAAATACTGAGTACGGAAAGACTCTGTCTCCCTCACATGGGTTCCTGCGCACGAGGGCATTCCGGGTAATGAGGCTGCTCACAGCCTCGCTCGAGAATTGCACATCCTAGCAGCTCTGGCAGTGCCCCTGAGTGGGAATAAAAACCCTCTCCTAACGTATAAAGAAATAACTGAAACACCTAGACTGGACAGGAGCAGACTCTCACTGGTGCTCAGTGCAGTAAAGGAGGTTTCTGCGTACAGCATTACCATATATGAGTTGTTCACTAAGCTGGATATGACCATAGCAGAGATTATAATTTACAGCAGACGCCGCTTCGCCTCCACCAAGCTGGACCAGCAGACCTGTGTTGGTGCAGAGCAAACCTCACCTCCCCTTACCAGGCTGCCGCCAGCATCATTGCACGCTGAGCTGCTCTGCACACACACCATAGGCAGTACAGAGTAGTTAGCCGCAGACCAGATGCCTTCCATTTGGGCTAGATGGCGCATACTACTCGAGGAAGGAAACAAATGCCCCTACAACAATGTACACAATGGAGGAACAAGGCAGCACAAACGTCATCCAACTCTGTTCACTGAGAAGGCAGCAAACAGAAGAACACCAAGGCATCTGCAGAAAGTAAGGCTATCTGCAATCAACCGAACCACTCAGGATATGATCAGATGTTGGGCTGGTTGGATTTGTGACAAATTATACATACCTTTAGCGCAACCAGGACAGGAACACAAAGAACGAAAGACAAACACAACCGCTAACTTGTAACTGATTTATTGAGGGAACCACGACGGCATATACATCCACAGGCCAGCGTGGGCACAGCCTAACAAGTCACCTGGAAACAGCCAGAGAAAAAAAAAAAAATTGCGCCTCTCCCGTAACCGAGAGTAGAGTAAGCATGAAATGTTTACGGGCCTAACACAGGCTCCATTGCTCGGCTTAAGCAGCTGTGACGGTGGCGGTATTGAAATCCAGGACGATGCAGAAGCGTACGCGGGCACGACGAGACGCAGGCCTGACAAGAATGTACAGGGTGGTCCACTCTAAGTGCGAACACAGCTCCACGTGGCCGCGCTCCGCGGAGCGTCAGCGGATCTGGCGCATTCGCGCATCGAAGCAAAGCCGCGCAGGCGCACAGGGGCCCGGGGCAGGAGCTTCGTGTCGTCTGCTACAGCGCTGCACGCACCTCAAGCGAGGTGCAAGCGAGGTGCGCCCCAGCGCGGTAGCAGACGACACGAAGCTCCTCCCCCGGGCCCCTGTGCGCCTGCGCGGCTTTGCTTCGATGCGCGAAGCCCCTAAGAGATCACGTATGACAACGAAGTGTATCGTGGCATTTATGTGCTTTTCGTACGCGTTATTAGAAATCAGAAATTATAATTCCGTGCATTATCAAATGCACAGCTCGAGTGATATCTTGATGAACATTGAGAAGACACTTGCAGCAATTATTTTTTGTGACTCGTTTGGAGAGCAACCGGCGCTTGTATGCTGGTCCCGTAGGAGGGCTTAGAGAGTCTTGTTGAAACTCGTTAAATCTTGTACGGTGCCCGGATGTTCTCGTTTCAGAGCCCGGATGAGTAGAATTCAGTGCCCGGATGTGTAGAATTCAGTGCTGGGATGAGTGGAATTCAGTGCCCGGATGTTGGTTATCGGTCTCGGCGTGACGTCACCACACTGCCGACAACGGGAGCTAAAAGCATTTCATGCTTAAAAAGTGATCGCACTAGACGCGATAGAAAGTTCACCTCAGTGTTGTACAAGGCAAGTGAAGTGTCACTCACGCAATCTGATCCTGATTTCCTTATAAAAAATGCCTCCAAGGTTTCATGAGCGGTTTTTTGATTACTTCTGCCTAGGACTGACATGCAACGGAAAAGCGGTTCACAAGCTCTGCAAGCAATGCAGTGATCAACAAGATTCGTGCGCTCCCTATTAGCCGTGTCTCTTCCATGCTCCCACGAGTCGGTCGTTAACGCAACGCCCCGTCTGGCCGATGTACACTTTGCTGCAGGACAGGGGAATCTTGTATACGGCGTTCATGATGCACTTAACAAAACGTTTCCCGTGGTTTTTTTGACAGCCCCCTTTTTTGTCTTCTCATGTGATGCGACCGCAAATTTGGGCGAGCTTCCTGGGGGCTGAAAAAACCACCGGCACGTCACACTGATTTGCCACCATTTTCAAGTTGTGGGTGACCTTGTGCTGGTAGAGGACCACTTCCGGTCCCCGTTGACTGACCAGGGGCTTCGCAGCAGCCGTGCCCGTTCCGGCCTTCATTTTCTTCAGCAGCGTTTGCGCCACTGACGCCACGACCGACCCAGGGTAGCCAGCTGAAAACAGTCTACCCAACTGATCATCGAAGCATGCTTGCATCTCATGAACACACAATCTCCGCAGCGCGGAATCCAGGCAAAGAATTACAAAGCCTCTCTTTACTAATCTGGAATGGGCAGAACTGCATGGCAAGAGCTCTTTCTGTGCACGAGGGGAATAGGCCCAGCAAACTTGCTTTTCCTTGAGGGTTAAACGTAAGTCTAAGAAGTGGAGAATCCCTTCCTACGGAAGCTCGTAAGTAAAAGTTAGTCCTTTTCCAAGAAGTTTGAAATAATCCACTACAGGCATCAGTGTTTGCTCATTTGAAATGGAACATTTCTTGTTCAATACAATTAAAAAGTTGTTCATATAACGAAAAACTTTACGGACTTTGTCACTGTTCAAATGATTAAAATGATCATGTAAAGAGCGATCGATGTATGATAAAAAGATGTCGCCATAAATGGCGCAATGGATGAACCTATACAAATACCTTTCTTTTGCAGATAAAACTGGTTGTCAAATTTGATAAAAGTGCCATACAGATAAAACTCAAAAAGGGCTAAAAAGTTCTCCACCGTCATGTCTACTCCATTTTGGAATGCAACAGCACAATTTTCATCCATGCAATCTTTGACGGCAGCGAAAAGTTCAGGATGAGGCATAGCATATAAGAGCTCTTCCACATTGATCTCACAAAGAGCTCTTCCGTTGCGTGTCAGTCCTAGGCAGAAGTAATCAAAAAAACCACTCGTGAAACCTTGGAGGCATTTTTTTATAAGAAAATCAGGACCGTATTGTGTGAGTGACACTTCAGTTGCCTTGTAAAACGCTGAGGTGAACTTTCTATTGTAGTGTAGCAGCCGCGCTCGCTCACTGTGGTGAACTGTGGTAGTGAAAGACGACGACGATCCTGAGGTGTTACGCTCGCTCGCAGCCCGAACGCTTGGCCTGCACCTTGGCTGAACGTTAGCGACCTAGGTTCTGCTCAGCCACAACCCCCTCCTACATTTGGTGGAGGCTGCTGTAAGTTCCCCCTCTCGTCCTCATCCTGGAGCTCCGTAGTCGCACCTTACCTTCGCCGCCCGTTATGCCTGAAGTCACCAGCCAGACAGCCCCCATCCCGTCGCTTACCATCCTCTGTTCTGGCGGGCTCCGGCAGCGAGATCCCAGTGTCTTCAGCGGTGCCGACGATCACGATGTCGACGACGATCACGATGTCGACGACTGGTCGTCGTCGTACGAGCGCGTCAGCGCCTACAACAAGTGGGACGATGCCACCAAGCTCGGTAATGTGCTTTTCTACCTCAGCGATGTTGCAAACTTGTGGTTTCGCAATCATGAGGCCGACCTGCCTACCTGGTCTTCCTTTAAGACCAGTTTCTCGGAGGTATTCGGCCGCCCAGCTGTGCGCAAACTGCGCGCCGAACAACGCCTCGGCGCTCGCTCTCAGCACGCCACCGAAACCTTCACCAGTTATATAGAAGATGTTCTAGACCTATGCAAGCGCATCAATCCATCCATGCCAGAGGCAGATAAAATTAATAACATCCTGAAGGGCATCTCCGACGACGCGTTCCAAATGTTGCTCGCCAGGAATCCGCAAACAGTAGTCGATGTCATACAGCTTTGCCAGAGCTACGACGTCCTCAGGAAGCAGAGGAATTCTACTCGCCGTTCCGGAGTCCTCGACGAGTCCCTTCCTGCGCCGCCGGTCTGCAGTCTGGTCTCTGACCCGACCTCACTGCTTCCCGAGATCAAGGCCTTTATACGGGAAGAGGTGGCCCGCCAACTGTCCCTCCTGCCTGTCTCTGGCGACCC
The DNA here is from genome assembly GCF_055824585.1 of Amblyomma mixtum. Classification (NCBI taxonomy): domain Eukaryota; kingdom Metazoa; phylum Arthropoda; class Arachnida; order Ixodida; family Ixodidae; genus Amblyomma; species Amblyomma mixtum. The sequence goes on from NC_143021.1 coordinate 110,953,641, forward strand.
TGCGCCACCCCTAGATCCCACACTTCGACGCACCATTCAAGAGCAGGTCGCCGACGCTTTGCCCTCTAGCCCTCGGCCTCCGCCTGTGACGGCTCCACTCACATACGCTGAGGTTGCCGCCAGAACCCCGACGCCCAGACACCTACGTTAACTACCCGTCTGTCGCGCCGCTACCACCTCCACCGACACCTATCCGTCGTCGTCTGCCGCCTCGCCGCGCCGTCATGAACCCATGGCGCACCTACGACAACCACCCCATATGTTACGCCTGTGGCTTGCCGGGCCACGTCGCTCGGCTTTGTCGCCAACACCCGCCGAGTTTCCGGGACGGGGCAGGCTCCTTCCACTACGACCCTGCGCCTCCCTCGAAACCAGTTTCCTCCGGCACCCCTGCGGACTCCTTCCACCTTGACCGCTCTTCATATTCTTCACGCCGGTCGCCTTCTCCCCGTCGTCGATTTATCTCTCCCATGCGCCGGTGCTCACCTTCCCGTCCGGAGGAAAACTAACGGCCGCAGTTCCGGAGGCAAGACCTGCGATTCTGTCGAACTGTAAAAGTCCTCCGTCTTCACCCGCAAATGTCGTAGAAGTGTTTGTTGATGGCGTCGCCGTTTTAGCCCTTGTAGACACAGGCGCTGCTGTATCCGTTATTAGCGCAGCCCTTTGCCGTAGACTCCGTAAAGTGACGACGCCTGTTTCGAACTTTTGCCTCCGCACTGCAAGCTCGCACCGCATTCAACCTCTAGCGTCCCGCACAGCTCTCTTGGCCGCACATCCGTCGTCACACACAGCATTGACACCGGAACGCATGTCCCTTTGCGCCAGCGTCCTTATCGCGTGTCGGCAGCTGAACGCGCCGTCATTACCAAAGAAGTGGACGACATGCTTCAGCGCGGCGTCATCCAGCCTTCTCAGAGCCCCTGGGCCTCTCCCGTTGTTCTCGTGCGGAAGAAGGACGGATCCATCCGCTTTTGCGTTGATTACCGTCGCCTCAACAAGATTACGCGCAAGGATGTGTATCCACTTCCCCGTATTGACGATGCCCTCGACTGCCTGCAAGGCGCGGAATTCTTTTCCTCATTGGACCTCCGCTCCGGCTACTGGCAGGTGCCCATGGCTGCTGCTGATCGGCCAAAGACGGCCTTTGTTACGCCCGATGGCCTCTACGAATTCAATGTCATGCCGTTCGGCTTGTGTAATGCGCCGGCCACATTCGAGCACATGATGGACACAGTTCTCAGCGGACTCAAGTGGCACACGTGTCTCTGCTACCTCAACGATATTGTCGTCTTTTCTTGAGACTTTTCGTCCCACCTAGCCCGCCTCGAGCGTGTCCTGCAATGTTTGACCGATGCCGGCTTGCAACTGAATTTAAAGAAGTGCTGCTTCGCAGCCCGGCGGCTTACCATATTGGGCCACGTCGTCTCCAAAGAAGGCGTCCTTCCCGACCCTGCAAAACTGCGCGCAGTCGCCGAGTTCCCCCGACCCACCTCCCTGAAAGAGCTGCGTAGCTTCATCGGGCTGTGCTCTTATTTTCGCCGCTTCATACGCAATTTCGCTTCCATCCTGTCTCCCCTGACTGATCTGCTTGCCGGCGACACCAGCCTCTCGTCTTGGACACCAGACTGTGACGCGGCGTTCACAACACTTCGGCGCCTGCTTGTGTCCCCGCCGATCCTCCGCCATTTTGACCCCAGCCTGCGCACTGAAATTCACACTGACGCCAGCGGTGTGGGCCTCGGCACCGTGCTGGCTCAGCGCAAGCCCGGCTGCGCCGACCATGTTGTTGCGTATGCCAGCCGCACTTTGACAAAGGCCGAGCGCAATTATTCCGTGACAGAAAAGGAGTGCTTGGCAATAATTTGGGCTATTGGAAAGTTCCGACCTTACCTATATGGTCGCCCGTTCTCTGTCGTTACCGACCACCATGCCCTCTGCTGGCTGTCGTCCCTCAAAGACCCCTCAGGCCGTCTTGCTCGTTGGGCGTTGCGCTTACAAGAATACGACATTGAAGTATTCTATCGATCTGGCCGTAAGCATTCTGATGCCGACGCACTATCGCGGTCCCCGCTACCTTGTGACTTAGACTCCACATCTTTCGCCACCACTGATGCGTCCTCCCTTGATATTGCCGACATGCCAATTGAACAACAACGGGACCCCTGGATCGCTTCCCTCCTCGCTCTTCTGTCTACACCATCTCAGCGACCTGCGACCTGCACTCTCCGTCGTCAAGCCCGCCACTTCGCAATAAGGGAGGGCCTCCTTTACCGCCGCAACTACCTTCCCGATGGTCGCAAATGGCTCCTTGTCATTCTTCGCCACCTGCGTTCCGACATATGCGCCTCTTTTCACGCCGACCCCCAGTGTGCTCACGCCGGTGTGGTGAAGACTGACACGCGCCTTCGCCTCCGCTTCTACTGGCGGGGAATGTACCGTTTCATCCGACAGTACGTTCGCTCCTGCCCGGAATGCCAACGTCACAAAACCCCTCCTCGCCGTTCCATTGCTCCGATGCAGCCCTTGCCTTGCCCCATCCGCCCATTCGACCGCGTTGGCATCGATCTCTACGGGCCCCTTCCCATAACTCCGGCTGGACACCGCTGGGTCATAGTGGCAGTCGATCACCTTACCCGCTACGTCGAAACGTCATCTTTGCCATCCGCGTCTGCGCCCAACGTTGCGTCTTTCATCCTGCATCATCTCATTCTACGCCATGGTTCTCCTAAAGAGCTTCTGAGTGACCGCGGCCGTGTCTTCCTCTCAGACACCGTCGAAGCCCTACTTCGCCAATGCCGCATTGTTCACCGCTCTACTACGGCCTACCACCCTCAGACGAACGGGATTACCGAACGTTTCAATCGCACATTGACCGACATGATCGCCAAGTATGTTGCCTCGGACCACTCAAACTGGGACCGCATCCTCCCATTTGTGACATATGCGTACAACACTGCCACACAGAGCACAACTGGCTTCTCTCCCTTCTTTCTTCTTTACGGCCGCGAGCCTTCCTGTACCATGGGTACCGTGCTTCCGTATCGCCCTGATATCTCCGAGTCTCTTACCCTTTCTCAAGCAGCGACCTATGCTGAAGAATGCCGCCAGCTTGCCCGCTCTTTTACAACGCAAGATCAGAATCGCCAGAAGTACCTTCGCGCCCCTACCAGTCCGCTTCCGTCCTATACCCCAGACTCGCTCGTGTGGCTTTGGGTTCCCTCAACCAGTCCCGGTCTCTCCACAAAACTCATTTCAAAGTACCACGGCCCGTACCGTGTCATCTGCCAGACCTCTCCAGTGAACTACATTATTGAACCGCTTTCGCCGCCGCAAGATGCGCGCCGTCGTGGCCGTGAAACAGTGCACGTTGACCGCCTCAAGCCGTACTACGATCCGCCTACCATCTGTGCGCCCTAAGTCGGCAGGATGCCTCCTTTTTCGCCGGGGGGTAATTGTAGTGTAGCAGCCGCGCTCGCTCACTGTGGTGAACTGTGGTAGTGAAAGACGACGACGATCCTGAGGTGTTACGCTCGCTCGCAGCTCGAACGCTTGGCCTGCACCTTGGCTGAACGTTAGCGACCTAGGTTCTGCCCAGCCACAACCCCCTTCTACACTATCACTTCTAGTGCGATCACTTTTTTTTTTCTCTGGCTGTTTCCAAGTGACTTGTTAGGCTGCGCCCGCGCAGGCCCGTTGGTATACTATATGCCGTTGCAGTTCCCTCCATAAATCAGTTGCTAGTTAGCGATCGTGTCTGTCTTTCGTTCTTTGTGTTCCTGTCCTGGTTGCGCTTAATATATATGTCAAGACATGACATCTCAGTGCAAAGAGGATGACAGATGCATTGCCAGCGCAATCATTTTCCTCTCTTTGTTATGTGCAAAGCCTCAGCCCCCAAACCGTGGTCCACACTCTCTGCAGTGCAGGCATAACGCAATGCTGCGAGAGATGCTCAGCAAGCGCACATGCTGAGCAGCAGCACGGTCATTCGGACCACACCGCCCTTTCCGCTGGTCAGTGGTAGTATCGGAGGCACTTTTTGTGTCATGTTTTTATCACAACAGCTTTGCATTCCTTTCCACACAATGCACGCATCGAGCTGTGCAAGCTTTTGTGGAGCCAAAGCCATGTCTATTCGTCATCTTTTTCACCACTCCTGGTTTCATAGTGTGCTCTCTTTGCTTCCGTGGGTCTTGAAACATGACACCTTGGCTTCAGCAACAATCAGGCATGGGAACCCTCCCAAGACTAACCATTCTGCTGGCTTATCAAAAGTCACCTGACGACACGATTTTACAAGAGCAGACTCGAGGCAAAGGATAGCAATGGCACGTTGTACTGTTTCTGAATGAGCTATATCAGATGCTCGAGGCGCATGCATAATCTTCGCCCAAGGTAAAATTAAAAAACTGCAAGCACCCCATCAAGGGGAATTCATGTGTGAAAAGCAACCCCCACTCATTCTCTTTTGAGCTGTCTAAAGCAGTGGTTACGTTATCTGTGCACATGAAGTCATTGCATTTTTTCGAAGCAATAAAAATCAACATACCTGAACACATTCAGTACTCCCTTCCAGTCAATAAAGGCTAAAAACATGCTACTAAGCACGCAGGATCCGACACAGATCCCTTGTTTTTGACGATAAAATTGAAGCACCTTCAAAAAAATCATAAAATTACCTACTAACACTCCTGAGTTTTGGAACCCTACAGCTCCCTACAGTTACCCCACAGTTGGTGCATGCCAACTGTTGCAGAAGTAAACAAGGCAACCTGGAGTGCAGAATGATACAAGTCTTCCAACACCTATGGAAAACACATGACCAATGGAGGCATTTCCTTGAGAGACCTAACAACATCTGCACTGAACAATACGTAGCAAAAGCACCGTGAACAGGAGTACAATCAAGGTGCTTCTGCAGGTGTCTGCTCAGAACAAAGCTGCCATGTACCATTTTCGCTGACCACCCTTCTAAAAGGCACCGATGAGGTGATGCATTAATGACTGTGCAGTTCAACACGTGCAGTTGCTAAAACAAGTAGGAGGCGCACATCTTTCACAACAATGTGCAGCTGTAATGAGTGTCACTCAGCAGCAGAATATTTGCTACGGGAAAAACGTTCGCACTGCAAAAAGCGTGAACCATAGATAGATGGTGGGCAAAAGTAGTAAGGCATGGGAAGTTCTCGAAGCTTTTCATGTCACACAGAGAGAAAAAGATGTGTGAGCCACTTTGAGACTGATATGTTCATATTTTGAGCAGTTTGGCTGACTGTGCATGGTCTTGCTTTCCGCACATGCCTTGGTTTTCCTTAGATTCGCAGTGCAGAAGGGGCGAGACACTGCACTGACTAACAACGGAAAGTTTATTCAGGAAGGCAAAGTTTTTTATAAAGGCCCAGGCAACAGTGAAAAGAACAGAAAAACATAATGAACAGCAACAGAAATCATGCCTGACCACTGTGCATGTTGTGCAGCTTAAAGTTAAGTTTACGAGGGTTTATTGTCCCCAAAGCGACTAAGGCTGTGAGGGACGCCATAGTGGAGGGCTCCGGAAATTCCGACCACAAGGGGGCTCTTTAAGGTGCACTGACATCGCACAGTGCATGGGCCTCTACCATTTCGCCTCCATCGAAAAGCGACTGCCACGGCCGGGCACCATGAAGTGTCCAGCCATGGTTCCCTGCCTTTGTCACGGCCATGTCGCACATGTCATCGCCTCCATAATCATAGGAGCTTTACGCGCATTTTTGGTCATACAAAAGCATTCAACATGTCTGCTCTCCCACGTGCCATAAACTATTGGAACAGCCTTCCTGACGATGCTACTAATACCAGAAATCCTGCTACGTTTCGTGATAAGATAACCGCAATCCTCGCCTAGTGTCTCAGTTCTCTGTGTTCTTGCGAAAAATCTCTTTTCTTGCTGCTTAGTGTGAACTAACTTGTGCACTTTTTAGCCTCACTGTCAAATCGTGTTCCATTTCCATGTTGCCACATTTTGAAACATGTAATTATTGTGTATTGTATTACTTTATTTGTATTCTACTGAGTGCCTCTTGCTAACTATTTTATAACGTTTTTCTTCTGTCGTTTCTTTTTTTGTTTCTTTTTGTGCTTTTTTGCGCTGTTCTCTAACTTCTATGTACTGCCCCACTCACACAATGTTCCAATGTAAAGGAGCCTGTGAGTAACTTGAATAAAAATAAAAAAAAAATAAAGAGGAAGAAAGAAGGGGGGGGGGGGGGGGGTTACCCTCCAGAAGCGGCGATCTGGGCAAACTGCATGGGGACCAGGCAGAAGTCCGTCTTGGCGACGATCAGCAGGGCGTTGCCGGCAGCCAGCACCTCGCCCACGCGCCACGCTGACACCGGGCAGGTGGCACTGGCGTCCTCCACCAGCACCACCACCACACCTGGGACACACACACACGTGACTCATTGGGAACACACACAAGGGACACCTGGCAAAAAGGAAAGAAAAAAAAGTTGTTAAGGTTTAGCTTTGGTTAAACCCGGCAGGTTGCGTAAGCATCCACAGCGTTCCATTCGGGATCATCACCGGTTGTAGACAATTCGGTTTCGATAGAGGCGCGGCGCGCCCGTCTAGCAGCGTCTTGAGCGCGCCGCTTAGCAAGGCGCTGTTCGCGTTCTTCATCTGCCTCTGAAGCCCGTTGTCGTTTCCTGACTTCGGCAAGCCGACGTAGCCTCCCTTTCTGTTTATAAGGTGGCATAACAACGGAGCCGGCAAGCGAGCGAATGCATCTTATACCCCCCCTCCGTTCTCCCGCCTCCTCTCCACACTCCGCAGCTGGTGATGGCGAGAGCCGCGACGCCCTTCAAGGTCAAACATGCCTCGCGGCCGCCCCGACGCGAAGGGCTGAAACCGGTCGTAATATTGCTTACGCAATAAAAAGCCGACACACTCAGGAAGAAGAATTATTCACGGCCACTGGTTAACATAAGCGCACTGCCGTGGGGACAGGTCTATTGATGGGCTACTGATGCATGCGCCATCTGTGCTCAAATGAAATGAAATGAAAAGAAAGCAGTCCCGAGGTCTCGTCCGTATATCCGAAGATGATGGGCACCACCACCCAGTCCAGCGCTGTTGTGAAAAGGAAAAACAAAATAATAAACTGACCACCCTTTCATGGTTCTGTCCTCTTCGTGTTACGTCACTGTTGTTGCAGAGCCAGGAGATGCACAGTCAACAGCTAGTGGATCAACAGGCGATAATGCTGTCATGTGCTTCAGGGGTGATTAACTTATGGCACGATTCTTATTAAAATCGCTACGCAGAGTCCGAATAAGCAACTAGAGCTTGGTTATAAGAAATTTTTGTATCAGGCTCTCTGTTACAGGCCATTAGCCAAACAAATGTTTTATAAATGACTTGTCCTTTATGTGAAACAGTGATAGGAGTATATACAGTCTGCACCATATTTACTGGCCTGCACAATGGACACCCTGTCACATCTTTCGCAACTATGTTGGCGAAAGAAATGCCAGTGCCTGAAGGAGCCCTGCAACCTAAGAAAGCTTTGCAGCTTTGTTATGCCTGTCAATGTCGTCATTAAGGGGTCTTTCTACAGACAACGCAGCCCAGCTGTTGTGCTCGGGAAGAATCGATTCAACAGGTCTTTCTGGGTGCCCAGCAGAGTGCTCATCTCCAGCTGCCACCAAACGTGTGACACCACAAAGTTTGCATCCACAGTTGCCATTCCATTTGTGGGCCTCTTGTTGCTCATCAAACCTGACTGAACCAGTACAAAGTCTGAATCAGTACAAAGTCGTGCAGCCCGATTTATTACTTCATGTTACGATCGCAGAACCAGTGTTTCTGGCATAAAATCATCGCTTGACATACCGCCACTGTCTTTTCACCGTAAAAGTTTCCAACTCTGTCTTTTCCACAAGTTATACTACTGTTTTCCTCAATTGCACTGCACACTTCTACTCCCTCCCAATAGAACATCTCGTCGTCTTTTTAACAGCCTGAGCCTACAGCGTTTACATGGTTCCACCAATGCCTTTCAAAAATCCTCCCTGCCATCCGCCATTGAACAGTGGAATGAGCTGCCTGAGGCAGTAGTAACTGAGCGCGATCCAAACAAATTCAAAACCCTGCTTTTATCTCATCTTTTTCTCAGTGCACTTACAGTGTAATGCCCGACTCTCTTGAGTACCACCTCTGCACGTGTGACATTGTTGAACCCTTGTCTGCTAATCAGTGTTCCCGTTTTCCTCCTCTTAATATAGCGTGATGGCCACAGTGTACCTGTGATTGTTCCCTTTTTCATTTTGCATTGCTCTTTTAACAATAAATTTGCCTTCTTCACTGTTACATTTCAAATGTTCCTATTGTTTGTGATTTCGTTTTTTTTGCTCCCCCCTTATGTAATGCCCCACCTAGGGGTCCTTAAAGGAAAAAAAATGATGATGATGATGATGATGAACGCATTGGAATCAGCGTGGAAACAGAGCTGGTGGCTACCACCAGGCTGGCAGCAGTGCATCTATCGGTGTTTTTCAGAGCAGCCAATTTCGTAGCAGGAAAACAGCCTCGGAAAATCGTTCGCATAATCACAAACATTCCATATTCCGCGCCCACGTATGCTTTATTTCAAAAATACGGGCTAATAAAGACTGAACACCAACTCACATATCGCATTCTAGCATCTTTTGATTCCACGTCTACAGCACTAAAAGGCGTTTTAATAAATACCGCTTGCCTTACAGCTGGTGCAAATGATGCGCATACACGTAGCACAGACCCATGGTTCGTGCCTCATTTTCGCACTAACTACAAGCTACACACTACTCTCTTCTGACCATTCTTAACAAGCATCAGGACACAGAACTTCTCACAATGAAACAGTTGCAACAGTATTCTGTAAATATGTAACGGACACAAAACTTTACTGTGTCATATGATTTCCTGTGTTTGTTTTTTGATGTGATGTTAATCAGAGTACGACATCATTCAATCTATTATGTGTTGTCAGAATAGGTTCTTCAATGTTAAAAATCTATTTCTCATAATAAATAGTGATTCAAATCATCTGCTTTTCACTTATATCTTGTATTGTATTATACCTGCTCTTGTTTTTGTGATCTATTTATTGCGTTTCCACTGTTTTTGTCGTTTTTGTAAAAGCCAAGTGAAGGTTTCAGTGGCCACGTCAAGCCGCCCAGAGCAGCTTTTAGCCCTGAAAGCCTTCCAGTGTAAACTGGAAAATAAACCTTGAATTGAATTGAATTGACCCGGCATGCCACTCCTCCTCTCTGCTATGTGCAAGGGAAAATGTTCGTTCAGATATCGAGACTCAAGGTCATCCGACTACCACTATGCTCGAGCTGTAGTAACAACTATTGGAAGCGGAAAAATGCCAACAGCATTGACAGCCGTGACATGTGTGTGGGCTGTTTGTACCGCTTCACAGATGATGGAATTTCAAGCATCAGTTATAAAGGCCTCATCTCAGTTGGTTGGGAACAGATGGTGAAAATCTCAATTGTTGACAGGGTACGGGCAAGTGATTCGTACCACAACCCCGCCTCAGGCAGCAAAACATGCGCCCACTTGTGGCCCTTTTTTGACAGAGTAAAGCTCACAGTGGCAGGGTTTGAAGGCTCCTTTCCTGGACTTTGCACAAAGGTATGGAGGACATGCAAGCTCCATCAATCTCAATTATATCAAGCTCCATCAATCTCAATTATATACAAAGAGACTTGCTCATAAGCCACTCTTGAGGAAAAGGTCGGAGAATTCCCTAACTGCTCACTTGTCACACAGACCACCACCTTCTTAGTTAGTAAACCAGTGAAGAGCCCTACAGTCACGAACAAAGAGGTAGCTGATTAACTATGAAAATTGCTGGAAACCATTTGTGCATAGGTTGCTAGGTTTTAGAAGAGCGTGTTGGCTTGGACAGTTAAATCTGTGTACACACTGGAAAAATAAAAAAACCTACATGTTCAATGCGACCAGTACCCGGCACCAATGTCAACTACCACGGTGTGCTAGTCATAAATCACACACTTTGGCTGGGACATACAAATCATGAGAGGCAATGGCACCAAACCACTCTACCGCGCACACACACAGAGGTTCAGAATGCACTGCACGGATAAATCTTCCTCCATCATACATTCTCCATGAATCTACCTCTGTCAAAAGGAAATTTGTGGATTAATCTCTGTATTTTCTGCCCCTGGCAGATTTGAAGCCTGAATGAAGAATGAACAGTTTATCGAAGTTGTGCCTGCATTGATTAAAATGTTCTGCCACTGCCTTTTTGTAGGTTCCTTGGTGTGTCAGCTCAATGACCCTTAAGTCTGGCGCTCGTTGATTGCCCAGTTTCTCCAATATACTGCTTCTGACAAAATCATTTAGAGAAAAACCGCTCGTATAGCTGCGTTACATAGATAACATTTTTATGACATGGGATCTGAGCATTCGTCTTGCACCTTAATTCATTCCACTCTAGCATTAAACTTACCATCCACCACTTTACAACGCCAGTCAATTCTCTCGACAGTACCATCCATTTGGAAAACAGCCAGCCTAAAACCACACAGTACAGGAAGCCTACAGACCGACAGCAACACCGGGATTTCACGAGCCATCATCCAAGACACTGTAAGCAAGGCATATGCGTAGGACAGGCAGCATGTCCGAGAAGAATATGTACTGACAACGATGACCATTTTAAACATACCCCAACTGGCAAGAACCACCCTTGGAACTTTCTAAATAATGCTTTCCAATGAGCAATGCCCACTCTAAAACGAGGCGAGGTAGTACTTCAGAAGAGTAACAGGGAGCAGCCTCCTGCACTTGTAACAAACACCCCTCTGTACATAATCTGCGCATATACCACCCTGTTTCAAATAGCAACAATCCTCTCAAGAAAATATTTCCTAACGCACCAAGTACAACATACAGACACAACACAAATTTGAAAGATATCCTAGTACACGCTAGGCTTGATAAGAAACCCCCACGTAGAGTAAGCCCATGCTCTTGACCTAGATGCACGACATGCAAGCATTTAAGAAGTGTGCCAAGCGACTTCAGCTTCGATATAAAGACCAGCTTTAACTGCACGTCGCCTAATGTCGTCTACATGCTTCAATGCTCCTCTTCCCAGACACAATATACAGGAGAAACTGGGCACTCAGTGAGCACCAGACTAGATGCATGGTCATCGAGCTGACACAGCGAGGAGCTACAGAAGGCAGTGCAGGCGCATTTTAACCAACGCAGTCACAACTTCGATGAACTTAAACTGTTTGTTCTTCAATCAGCATTCCAATCTGCAAGGGACAGAAAATACAGAGAGGCATTCCTAATCCACAAATTTAAAACCTTAAAGCCAGCAGGGATTAACATATCCAGAGGAAACTTGGAATCTCTCAGGTACATTCCGGCACTGGCGTAATTCTTTAAACAGGTCTTGCACATGGTGAGAGCATTTACCAGCACTTTATAGTGCTGCTTAATCGTTTCTTTCAACCTACCTTTCCGCCCTGACCCATCCTTTACCACCCACAAAAACAATTTTTTTTTCTCTCTCTTCTTTGTTAAATTTTATCATTAGCTTGTGCCCAGCTTCACTTGCCATCACTTCTCAGGAGCACTTGTCGTCCGCATTCCTTTCCACTGCCCCTCCTTCCTTTAATACTTGCTCGGAACTCATCCTACATTTTCTCTTTCTCCTTTAGTTTTTTTTTCCCCCCTCAGGCTGACTAATCCCTTATCTGACTAATCACTTATCTTGTGCAAACGTTTGAAAGAAGCCTAAAGCTTATCCCTCCCTTGTTCACTTTGTGATCATCAAGAACCATCCGACCAAAACCTCCCTGCCATGGACTAAACAACGGAGGTAGCCTAAAAGTGGTGAGGAGAAACAAGGCACAGGCAAAAAAAAAACAGCTGCATTTGTTACCAGACAAAGAGGGCAATGTCATTAGCAATATGGATAAGATGGTTAAAGTAGCCGAAGAGTCTTACACAAATCTCTGCAGTAAGCAATGTAATCAGAATGTTACTAAAAGAGGCAGTAAAGCACAGCAATGAGGCAACCCGCCAGTAACGAAGGAGGAAGTAAACAAAGCCTTGGGAGCAATGCAAAGAGGGAAAGCAGCTGGTGAGGATCAGATAATAGCAGATTTGCTGAAGGATGGATTGTGCTCGAAAAACTAGCCACCCTGTATACGCAATACCTTGTGACCTCGAGCGTACCTAGATCTTGGAAAAACGCTAACATTATCTTAATTTATAAAAAGGGAGACTTCAATGACCTGCAAAATTACAGCCTGATTAGTAGAATGTCCACTGCCACTGGCAACGGTATTTAGGTATTTACTAAGGTAATCGCTAATAGCGTCAGGACAACCTTAGACTTGATTCAACCGTGTGATCAGGCAGGCTTTTGCAAATGGTTCTTGACAATATATTACATTCACACCATCATTCAGGCGATAGAGAAATGTGCAGAGTATAATCAACCACTATATATACATATGCCACGAACTGGAAGGAGGGCAGCCACAGACACGGAAGAGGAGCGGCCCAGTTTAGTCTCAGAAAACCAAGCGCTCCTCCTGTGCCACTGGGTCCTCAGGCCTAACCATCCCTCCAGGGATGCACAGGCATGCACTGACTGACCCTTGGGCTGGGAGGCGGGGAAGCGCTCGCTGAGGGTCAGGGCCAGGCCTGCGCAGTGGTAGAGGTAGCGCACCATCTGGGCAGCCTCTGCCAGTCCGAGGGGGACCGTCTTCCCCGACTGCAGGCTCTCCATCTCCCCAAAGCTGGTCTGGTGCTTCTGCAGGCTCCGCACCAGGCTGGGCACACAGAAGGGAAAAAATGGCTGTGGCTTAGCTTGGTTAAGCCCGGTAATTGCGAAAGCAATATCCGTAGCTACACCATGGTTCAGCTGGTAGTGTAGCTGGTGGTGGTGCTTGTGGTTAGACTTGTGGTGACGCATCGGTTATGCAATTCCAATCCAATCCAATCCGATCCAATCCAATCCAATATGCTAAGGTCATTGGTAGCTACCAGCCTCGCTACGCGATGGGCTGAAAGTGCAACTAGTATTGCTTTCGCAATAAAAGGAAATGTCCCAGAGAGTTCCACCAAGCTGGACTTTATTCGAGAAAGAGATGTGACGACCTAAGCATTCACAAGACGCTGCCAGGAGCCGGCCTCTGCAGCACTGAGAGCTCACCTGTAGCTTCTAGCTAAAGCCTGACAGGATGATCCAGCCTGCTGTGGCAATTATGGAAAGCTCTGATGCCAGCCTGCTTAACATGATGATGGTGTTTTTCTTTTGTTTTTCTGGCGCAAGGGCATGTAAGGCCAAAGAGTGACAAACACCAGGGTTTTTGGCTGACTCAAGCTAAAATACTATGTGCACATGCTAAAATTAATGCCGCATGTATAGGGCCTAAGAGTAGTGAGTATGTCCAAGATTATAGTGTGCGAGAGGGTGTATGAGTCAGGTGAAATGGCCTATAGTGCTGTATAGCACCTAAAAAGAGTTTTTAAATATAGAAGATGAAGCCAGGCAGCCTCAGCCACACTGCTTGCTTAAGCAAGAAGGACGAGGCCCCTGGGAGCTACGGCTGAGCTCAGCCTCCTCCTCAGCAATGAGGAGGGGCTGAGGTTACTTGGTATAAGAGATTTGTTGTAAAAACCCAACATGGTTAAAGAATTAAAAACTCTATCCAATGAAAACATGCAGCCATCACCTAAGATCAAAGAAGAATGCATTTGTATTTTGAATGGGTATATTTCCAGGAAGTGCTGTCGTCTGCAGAGAGAAACTTCTTTGAATCTATAACAAGGTACCCATGTGGGCTAGTTGGTGTACATGAGACATAACAGACGTGTATCCACTCCTCGGTGATCTGCCACTTATGTATCTGTTTGTTTTGTTTGGTGTGTCTGATACGCATGCGTCTTCTGGTGACCTAGGTTGGCCGTTTCTCGATTAAACTTCAGTTGTTAGTCCAGCGTTGTCCTGTGTTCTTCTTCTCCTCGTGTCTCGTTCTTTCACTGGTGGAGTTATGTCTGTTCTTTGAATCTATTTTGTTTTTGTGTGGCACACCTACCAATCCTTGGTTTTACTATATGCAGTTTGTTCTCTGTTTGCTCATCCCAATCCTGCTGCCACTCTTTGCAGAGTGCAGTCCTAATATGTGGCCCGAGGTCCTCGCATCGAAGTTGGTTTATATTGCCACGTAGTGGTGACTGCAGTGCGGAGAGCAGAAAGACAGCAAAAACGGCTTGTAAACAAAACTCTTCATTTGGGCTGAATTGTGCCCGCAAAGGACTGAATCACTCGGCAGCAGCGTAGCAACAAGCGTGCTCGGCGGTCGTCGAACAGAATGCCCACTGCTCTTGGCCATGCTCAATTTGAAGCTGACAACGAACTTTCGAGGTAAAGCGCACAAAGTTCCTAGAACATTCTGGAACAACATAGACTCGGCTCTGCCTGGATGCGATGAATCGAGATAAATTTGGTCGCATCTTGCACCACAACCAAAGTGATAAAGTGGCGTTCCGGCAGCTTTGAAGAATGAACAAACAAACACCACAAAGATTTGCAACATTGGTCCCCTCTCAAAGAAGCATTGACCCGATTTCATTGCGTTTCATTTCATTCATTTTTTCCCTTAAAGGCCCCAAGGCATAACATGAGGGGGGGGGGGGGGGGGGGGGGCAATCACTGTCAATGGCTATTGAAGAAGAGCAGGTCCATTGAAACTCTCTCCCACGGTCTTGAAAACTCCAAGCTCTCGGTGCTCTCAAGGGGCATTTTTCGGTTGCTGGGCGTCTTGACACATTCTGGACAACATTTTCCGGTGGCTGCAATGTGTTTGGCCACTGTAGGCCACCAAACGGAGTCCTCAGCACGGGCCTCAGTCTTCCTGATGCCGAAGTGACCTTCGTGCAAGAGGTGCAATATTTCTTTCCTGCACGTGAGTGGGAAGCGACACGGGCTGCGTGGAGTAGCAGATCATCCTCCACGGTGAGCTTTTGACGATGCTCTTAGAAGGATCTCTCTTCAAGGGGTGAATCTCATCGGGAAGGCCATTCTTTTGAGCAGAGTTCTCGGAGATACAAGCACACGTGATCTGATTTTTCGGATTCCATCAGCCACTCAAGGCAGTGCTGCTTGATGGGAAGGGTTGTCCTCACGCGGTGCAAAAAAGCCTCCATAGCCCTTTTTATAGCTCTATGTCGCCAGTCTCCTGCAGAGGCGCTCTGGAAAGCATGTCAGCCATGACCAGTTCTTTCCCAGATACATATACCGCTCCGTACTGGCACCCCATCATTTGCATTTTAAGGCTTTGTAGCTGCTGTGTAAGGTCATCAGGACTTTGACATAAAGATAGATACCAACTACTTGTTATGATTGAAACAGCGCCAGGCCGAAGGCCAAAAAAGAGAGCGGAGGAAAGGAGGAAATGGACAACACAACGCTGAACTAGCAACTGATATTTATTTTTTTCGGCCCCCGTTAAGTTATCAAGCTTGTGTACGCGTGTCAACAACCCAGGGAAAACTTCCCCCGATTGCCCCAAAAACCATGAATGCAAATTTGTGAAGTGTCAAAAAAATGTCGTGTATTCCATTCCTCTCACTTGTAATAGGTTTTATATTGGCCAGACTGGACAGTGCTTAAATGATAGGCTAAGGCAGCACCGCAACAATGTAGATAACAAAGAGTCTCGTAACCTCAGCATGCATTGCCGTGGGTGTGATTGCACCCCACAGTTTAATTTTTGCCGAGTTGTTGCTAGGAACAAAGACCAGCTGTGCCAGGAAATAATCGAGGCTTCGAATATCAAGAAGTATGGTGATACATGTGTAAGTGCTGCATCAGTGTCTTTATCGCAAAAAGAACTTCGCTTCCTGAATCGCACTTCTTAGTTTGTGTTGGCTTGCAGGGATCCGGGTGCATGAATGAGCTCTATGCGTTGTTTTCTATTTTGGTGCCTGAATGTATTTATACGCGCAGCGTGCCAAATAAATGTCAGTTGCTAGTTCAGCGCTGTGTTGTCCATTTCCTCCTTTCCTCCGCTCTCTTTTTTGGCCTTCGGCCTTGCGCTGTTTCAATCATATCATGTACAACCAACTCGCCCATCAGCTCATGCTTTCAACTGCTAGTGGTCTGTCTCGATTGTGAATTGCTTGCCGACCAGGTAGTCACTGAATTTTCCGCAAGCCCAAACCAAGGCGAGAGCCTCTTTCTCTATTTGCGCATAGCGTTTTTCCATGTCAGATAGAAGCCAGGAGGCATAAGTGATGACTCAAAACTTGCCACTGGTCTGTTTCTGTCGAGTTACTGCCCCCACTTCTAAGGAAGAAGCGTCTTCACTGACCACTGTCTCCTTAGCAGGATCGTAGACCCCTAGCACTGGGCGAGATGAAAGTAACTGCTTCCATTTGTCGAACGCTTGCTGTTGAGGAATGTACCAAACAAATTCCTATTTTTTTTCGACAGCAAATAAGTAAGTGGCTGGAGTAGTAGGCTAAAGTTCTCTTTTCGGCCCCTGACAAGCTGGGGCAGATTTGCAAAAAAAGGTTAATAATGCTCCGTTCGTTGCATAATGTTGCTCTATACGACACCAACACCAATTAGTGTCCTGTCAGGAAGGTGCTGTTTACTCAATTCCGCTATCGTGTGGTAAACAATATGTTGGGCAAACGGGACGATGCCTCAATGAGCGCCTCAAGAGCATCACAACAGTGTATTCGAAACGGTGAAAGGGAACCTCGGCATTCACCGCAGGGATTGCAGTGATTGCATGCCACACTTCTCCCAGATGAGAGTGATAAGCAAACATCGCAATCAGCTCACCCGCGAAATTTCTACAAGCCACAGAAATTGCGAGGACTGAAGACGCATGTGTAAGTAGTACTTCGTTGGCTTTAACAGCAAGAGAAATAAGGTTTTTGGACACAAGATAAGACGCCGCTGTTGCAACCTTCAAGAGTTATTAGCTTATATTTGTTCATCTCATTGTCATCATGTTTTCTTTTGTTAGTTGAGCCCAATACAGTGTAAAACCTTACTACAATGGTTCGATGACGTCTGCAGTGCACGATGGTGTCATGTTAGCCTGTACAAGTTGTGCTGCTGGTTTATTCATTGGATGCAGTTCCAGCTATTTTTCTGAACTGTCCCAGTGCACGTTACAGATCCACAGCTGGTCGAAAGTTATCCGGAGACCTCCACTATGGGATCCCTCATAGCTTGAGTCTCTTTGGGACGCTAAGCCTCATAAGACCGTGAAACCAATCCGGTATTGCAAATGTCTTGGCTATATCGCTTTCCAACAAATACATAATATCAATAGTGTTACTATCGATAATATTATCGATAGTAAAATCGAGTAATACTATCGATTTTACTATCGATAGTACTACTGATAATATCATCGATAGTTTTTTACGCTATTGATAGAAAAACTATTGATACTGTCGATAGTCAATTTCCCGATAGTTTTGCATCACTACATAAGATGCCTGCACCAGCATGCCTTCAATCTTTCCACAGGAAAAAGTAAGGTCACTGCTGGAACCCGTTCCATTCTATCAACCCCAGCTGGGCAGTGAAGGGAAGTGTTTTTGCTAGAGGTAGGTGTGTATTCACTTCCCACTGTTTTCTCGCCCGCACTGACCTCTTTTGGTTTCAATTGCTTTTAAGCGTTTTGCTGTGTTAACGGTTGGCCGCTGTGTCTGCTCCTTTTAATTGATTTTAGGTGTTATTGGTGTTCTTTGTAGATCATCGTTTACTCTTTTAGCGCAATGGCACGGCCCTTTGCCTGTTTCGGGTCTTTTTAATTGCTTTTAATTGCGCTGGTATGACGGACCCATAAAGAGTTGGGATGTTTGCTACGCAATTTCTCTTATGGAATTTTATGCTTCATCAAAGACTTATCGTTTGGGGCCCATGAAAAGGTTTTTGTAATGTAAAGCATATGGGCCTGATACAAATATAGCGAAGGTAAATGCTTTCATGCTTTCTGAACTCAGGGAGAGAAATCCTTGCTATAACCGTATGCGACAACATCCGCCAACGCCCATGCAAGGGCTGGAAGCAGTAGGCTTGTGGCAACACTGGTGGCCATCCGCATAACGAGAGCGAACTGGTTAGAGCACTGTACCATCGTACAGTCACTGAGCCCACCCAACCACAAGCCCACCGAGCATAGTGTGAAAATTGAAAATTTGAATTGAATACGAATACAAAGAAAAATGATTTTGAATATCGAATCGAATACAGCCAGCAACCAATTTTTCGGACTGTTTTACGATATAAAAGTTAGGTCCGCTTTCCTGCGGGTAGGCTCTTCTCACTTTGAAATGCACCATCTTCTTCGGCGCCCACCGCCTCTGTGAAACCGTATGCCTCCCACACGCGTCGCTGCCACCTCTTCTCGTATTCGGGACTAATGACTCAACACATACGAGTTATGCAAACTCTGACAGGTGTTCAAGTTTGTGTGCCAGACTTTCGTGTAAGAACGGTACAAATTCCAAAACATGAGGATGCATTGTGCCAACTTGTGGGGACTATCACTCTCATTATTTAAGAGGTTGTCTTTAAGGTTGAATTTCGTTTTGTTTGATCGTTCTCATCTGCCCATGCAGTTTCAACGTACAAGGTTCCCTGCACACATTATACGGCTTTTGGCGGTGAGTGTGAACAAGGTCCAAAAAACCAAGCAGTCAGTTGCGATGTGTCCAAAATTCCAGGTGCTCTTACACACTGCCTCTATGGGTACGTCATGATGCTGCAAAAAAGTCTGAATAATGAAGCATGTCCAAAAAACCAGGGGTTTGAATTTTCAATCATGAACTGTATCTGTTCAGTACGAAAAGAATATTTCAGAAAAAAATACACAGGAAAATGTCGCTGTGTATGGTCTTTGAAACTGAAATAAAAGCTATGCTGACTCAGCATCATATAAGAAGCATGATGTGCACAGAGATGTTTACTACTTGATTAAATGTCATAACAGTATGTATCCTGTAATGTGGTCATGGAAATTTAATCCGTGAAATAACACTTGACTGGGAACTAAAAAAAATCACTGTATTTACTCGCATAATAGGCGCATCCCCGTTTGGTTGCGAAAAATCAGATTTTTTATTTCTGTGCATAATAGGCACACTCCAAACTTGGCGCACCCCTCAACATTAGATTTAAAAAAAAAAACATGCATGCACATTCCACAACCCAAGCTTATTTCAACACAGTTTTTGCTCAACTGACTAGAAGTCCTCACTAGCGTTGCTGCCGTCGCAACTGCTGTGGACTCACAGCAAGCATAACGATGTTGCGTGGAACAGTTGCGCATGCCGAATTGCACGCATTTTTCAGAGATGCTGACATTACACGTCTGTTAGGAAACCTTCCCGACTTAGGCCCACGGAAACCTCGGCACATGGAGTCACATAAAAAAATTTTTTGTGCATGTTAATTTTAAGGCCTACCATTCTGCTCTGCCTGTTTAACCCATTTATCATGCTTTGCAGTTCCATCTCCTGAGTGACTTAGTATGGCAATGTCATCAGTGAGTTGTAAATTACTTGGGTATTCTCCATTAACTCTTATCCCCAACTGTTCCATCTAGGCCTCCGAGTACCTCCTGTAAACAGATGGTGAATAGCTTTAGCGAGATCGTGTCTCCCTGCCTGACACCGTTCCTTATTGGAATTTAATTACTGACTTCATGCAGGACAATGGTAGCTGTGCAGTCGTAGTTGATATGTTCCAGCATTTTTACAAAAGACTATTCTACACCCTGATTACGCAATTTTTGCATGACTGCTGAGGTTTCCACTGAGTCAAATGCTTTCTTGTAATCAAGGAATGCTATATATAAGGGTTGGTCCTATTCTGTGCATTTCTTTATCACCTGACTGACAGTGTGAGGTTTACCGTCGAGTACCTTTTACAAAGCTTTATACACCTGTCAAGCGGGCAAATTAAGTGCACTTACGGAGAGTGTCACTCGCTGTAAGTACACTTTGCAACATCTAAACGACGCAAGTGGAGTGTCACTCGCGGAAGAGTGCACTCCGCCAGGAGTGCGTTCTCGGACCACACTTTGAGGGCTGAGTGCGTAGCCTCGCCACCAGCGACTTCAAAGGCAGAATATGTATAGTGCATAAAAAGTACTCACAACTTTAATTTACATTTATTTATTTATTTACATTTATGCAGCGCCATGAAGGCATAATTGCAGGGGGGAATACATACATAAACAATCAATCTTACAGCATGTGCCAACTTTTTGTACAGGATAGAAAAGAATGGATGGCAGAGGATGAAAAAGAGCGTCAACAGAGCATTCACATGAGTCAATTGGTCGGGAAATGACCAGAAGAGGAAAAGCAGGAAAACAGCAGATGAACATGGGTGTGCATCACAGTTCCGACAACAGTGCTCGGAACTTTGCTTCGGATTGGCATTCAACAATACTATGAGGCAGCTTATTCCATTCATTGATGGCGTGCGGAAAGAAAGAGTGTTTGAACACGTTAGTACGGCATTTTATTTCACGTTTTTCCAGTCGTGGTCGCGCCTTCTGGATACAAAATGAGGGGGCAGCAGATCAGTTTTGGGTAACAGTGTTTTCGAGTAATGCTGTAACACTGTTTTCAGAAAAAAATTATTTTGTTATATCTACAAGCGAAGCAACAAAACAAGGAAACAAGATCAGATGCAACATCGCTGCCCGCCACCATCTGGTTTGTTGCCGCAATTCTGGAGTCTTGGCTGGTCTTGGCTTTTCTTCTATTTCTATTTATTTTTTCATTGTTGAAAACTGTTGAACCTAGTTTTATTTGCGCTATCACGTTAAGCAATCAATTGCTATGAGTCCTTTTTCTTTTCCATCCACTTTTTCAGAAATTCCGCTCATTTTCTGTCACCTTTTTTTTTTTTTTTTACTATGAGTGCGCTTTGCCTTCCCGTTTAGCACTGCGTAGCCCAAAGTGTCACTCGGGATGCCGAAGCGCACTCCCCGCAAGTGCCCTTAACTTGTGCGCTTGACTGGGGCATTAGTGTTCTTCCTTTACATTAGCGTTCTTCCAAGCTTCTGGTACACGTTCGAGGTCATAAGGCACTGCACGTACAGAGCGGCTAGTTTTTCTAGCACAATCTCCCTCCAGCCTTCAAGAGATCTCCTGTTGCATTATTTTCACCAGGTGCTTTCCCCCTTTGCATTACTCCTAAGGCTGTTTTTACTTCCTCTTCCCTTACTGTTGGGATGTCTCATTCCTGTGAGCTACTGCTTCTCTCATTAACGTTCTGATTACATTGGCTACTGTAGAGAATTGTGTAGATCTCTTCTGCTACCTTATCTTATCTCATCTATGTTGCGAATGACACTCTTTGTCTCTTATCGCATACATCTGGTTTCCATGCCTAGTTTCCTCTTCACTGCTTTTTGGCTACCTCTACCAGCCATATGGTGCAACACAGGAGAAGAGAAGCACACAAGACAAGGCTGGCCTAAACTCTCTCTCTACGTATATACTTGTCACTTTCATACACCACTGAAGTGTCGCTGAAATCAGGCATGCAAAGTGTCGGGTCGTCCTCCGATTTAAATTCGCGAGATTGGCAATGCTGTGCCATATTAGATGTTGCCTTCTGCACCAACGAGTTAGTGCTCATTCAGGTGCACATTGAAACACCTGCCTGTCTGCGCATAGTAGTTCCTTCAGGCATGCAAAGTGTCAGGTCGTCCTCCGATTTAAATTCGCGAGATTGGCAATGCTGTGCCATATTAGATGTCGCCTTCTGCACCAACGAGTTAGTGCTCATTCAGGTGCACATTGAAACACCTGCCTGTCTGCGCATAGTAGTTCCTTCCACAAGGCAGAGGAATGTGATAAAGCAGATTCTTCTTGCAAGTGGTGAACCTAGATTGATGGGTTCGCCACTTAGACCCGGCTTGTCTCGTGTTCTTTTCTTCTCCTGTGTTGAGTCCTTTGGTTGGTCTTGAGATACCTTTTCTGATGTTTTAGTGCCGTTTCCTACCACAGCACTGCAGTGAACAACACGCTAAAGTTTTGCTAGGCTAGGCTAAATTGCTAGGCTAAAGTTTTTTTATCAGCTTTATCACAATATTGTAGCGTGCAACGCGAAATAGAACACCGGAGCTGAGACGACAAAACTGCGGCAGTCCCTCAGTGGCACGAGCGCGTGCGCGAGAGCCAACTAACTTCTTCCTCTTCTAGTGCATGCACTACTTCGGTCTCTTCGAATGCATGTATCACTGCCCCCCTCTCTGCAGCATCGACACGATGCGGCTAGGAGAGAAAAGTCAGCGAAAGGGTAGAGCACAGCTGCAGTGGACCGCAGTTCAGTCAGGTAGCCGGTCGTGGTAAGGCTTCATGCGAACAACGTGTACGAGTTCAGTTCGGTGCGACCGGCGCGATGAACATGCTGTCGGGGCGGGAGAAACTGCATAAGTCACATCACTTATGCGGCGCACTACTTCGTAAGGGCCGAAGTATCGGCGCAGCAGCTTTTCAGAGAGCCCGCGGCGACGAACAGGGATCCAAACCCACACAAGGTCGCCGGGCGCATAACTGACGAAACGGCGCCCACAGTTGTACCTAGCGGCGTCAGTCTCCTGTTGACAGTGGATTCACAGGCGGGCCAGTTTACGCGCTTCCTCAGCACGTTGAACGAAGGTATCTACATCGAGGTCAGCGTCAGAGTCGCAGTAAGGGTCGACGGGCAACATAGCATCCAACGGAGTGGTCACCTGGCGACCGAAGACAAGCTGAAAGGGGGTCAGTCGGGTTGTTTCCTGCAGGGCGGTGTTGTACGCAAACGTTACGTACGGCAGAATGGTGTCCCAAGTTCGATGCTCGACGTCAACGTACATTGATAGCATGTCGGCTAGTGTGCGGTTGAGTCGCTCTACCAACCCGTTTGTCTGTGGGTGATACGCCGTAGCACGTCGATGGCTCGTGTGCGTCAGAGTCATCACGGACTGGGTTAAGCGGGCCGTGAAAGCAGTTCCGCGGTCAGTAACAACAACGGCGGGTGCTCCATGACGCAAGACAATGTTGTGGACGAAGAACTGCGCCACTTCAGCAGCAGTGCCTTTGGCAAGAGAAGTGGTCTCAGCGTACCGTGTGAGGTAGTCAGTCGCAACGACTATCCAACGCTTTCCAGACGAAGACTTCGGAAATGGACCAAGGAGGTCCATGCCCACTTGTTGGAAAGGGGTCTTCGGTGGATCGACGGGGTGAAGAAATCCGACCGGTTTCAATGGAGGAGTCTTCCGACGTTGGCATTCACGGCATGTTTTGACGTAGGCCCGGACCGATGGGAGTAACCTGGGCCAATAATACTTTTGTCTAATCCGCACGAGTGTACGGCTGACTCCAAGGTGGCCGGCGGATGGTGCATCATGACAGGCACTCAAGATCTCAGACCGCAACTGTGATGGTACAACAAGTAGGAACACTTCTTCGCTGTTGGCAAAGTTCCGCTTGTAGAGAACACAAGACCGTAAAGTGAAGGTGTGAAGCCCTCGAAGAAAAACACGCGGAATGGGAGCCTCCCTGCCTTCGAGGTAATCGATGAGTGGCGCCAACTCCGTGTCCGCCCTCTGAAGCTGCGCCATTTGGGTGGTACTAACAGAGCCCAGGAAAGGAAAATCATCGGTGGTTTCTTCGGTATTGATTGGGATCGGCGAGCGCGACAGACAGTCCGCATCCTGATGCTTACGGCCAGACTTGTAAACTACTGTTAAGTCGTATTCTTGCAAGCGTAGGCTCCATCTAGCCAAGCGTCCTGAGGGGTCTTTGAGGCTCGCCAGCCAGCATAAGGAGTGGTGGTCGCTTACCACACGGAAGGGTCGCCCGTAGAGGTACGATCGGAACTTGCAGATGGCCCATATCACTGCAAGACATTCTTTCTCCGTCGTAGAATAATTGGTCTCGGAACGCGTAAGTGTTCGACTAGCATAACTGATGACCCGTTCTGCACCGTCTTGCCACTGGATCAGTACTGCACCAAGGCCAACATTGCTGGCATCAGTGTGGATGTCCGTGGCAGCATGCTCGTCGAAATGGCCGAGTATCGGAGTGCTTTGCAGACGGCTGCGAAGCTCGGTAAATGCAGCCTCTTCGTCGGTCCCCCACAGGAAGGGCGCGTCGTCACGGGTCAGTGCGCTCAGCGGTTCCGAGATTTTCGAGAAATCTTGAATAAAGCGCCTATAATAGGAGCACAGGCCTAAAAACCGGCGAACGGCCTTCTTGTCAGTTGGGCGTGGAAAACCTGAGACGGCAGCGGTCTTCTCAGGGTCCGGGCGAACGCCTTGTGCGCTGACAACGTGACCAAGAAAGCGAAGTTCCTCAAAGCCAAAATGGCATTTCTCGGCTTTGATGGTGAGTTGCGCGGATTTGAGCGCTTGTAGCACAATGCACAACCGCTCCAAGTGTTGGTCAAAGGTGGTCGAAAATATAACGACATCGTCCAGGTACACCAGGCAGGACTGCCATTTCAAGTCGGAGAGAACAGTGTCCATCATGCGTTGGAACGTGGCCGGTGCTGAGCACAGACCAAATGGGAGCACTTTAAACTCATACAGGCCGTCAGGCGTCACGAAAGCCGTCTTCTCCCGGTCTCTCTCGTCCACTTCGATTTGCCAGTACCCGCTTTTAAGATCCAATGACGAGAAGTATCTGGCGTTCCGCAATCGGTCAAGCGCGTCATCTATCCTGGGCTGCGGGTAAACGTCCTTTTTGGTCACGTTGTTAAGTTTCCTGTAGTCCACGCAGAAACGCAGAGTATTGTCCTTTTTTTTGACAAGAACCACAGGCGATGCCCACGGACTGGTGGACGGCTGAATGACATCGTCTGCAAGCATCTCGGCAACCTGATTCTGAATGGCTTCTCTCTCCACCGGGGAAACACGATATGGGCGCTGGCAGACGGGTCGCGTAGTCTCATCAGTGATGATACGATGGGAGGTTTCCCCGAAGGTTTACGTTTTCATGTCCACCAAAAATTTTCCGCGTTTGTTGTTGGTCATTCTTTCATTATCACAATTTGTGTTAAATCAGGATTGTTAAGTTTGCGCTCTGGTTGCCTTGTTCAAGCGTTTGTATTTCTTTTCAGAAAGAATTGCTTTCATGTGGGTTGCGCGCTCTTCTAATCTCGACACTTATAAAATAAGGAAAATGTTATCATGTGTATAGTGCAGAATGCATATCTGTCTGTAATAGTTGCGCTTACTTCCGGTGTTAGGACTTTTGATGACAATTTCTTTTTGATGTGTGATAGGCTTGCGAGATATGGCTGGGGTGATGCATAAAATGTAGGGGTCTGGTGCAATAAACTTCAGTTGCAAGTTGGCGCCCGTCCTGTTGTGTTCGTGTCTCCTTTGTCTTTGTTGTTTTCGCGCCGTCCGAACCACTTTTAAAAAGATGATACGATGCTTGGCGAGTGGAGTTCGGCCGACCTTCGAGCACGTAGCGAAACAGTCCGCAAAGTCTGCCAAGAGGTCCGACAGAAGACCTCGCTGAACCGACGGCAGGGCAGGATTTATTTTGACTGACTGAAGAACGTGATGTGGGCCAGCATACTCCGGAGTGGGTCCTCCTACGGTGCACAAACCTGGAACCTCAGCAACGTCGTGGAGGAAGGCAATAGCCATGCCTTTGGCCAGGTGCTGATATTCGTTGGCAAAGTTAGTCAGGAGGACGTGGGAGCGGCCGTCACGTAGTTGGACGAGACCTCTTGCAACGGCAAGTCCCCGCTTAAGCAGCAGAGGACTATGGCTGTCCGCTAGGTCCTCGTAGTCGTGAAAGGGGTCATTCCGCACGAGCACCAGAACACTGCACCGCGGCGGCACCGTAACGTCGTTCTCGACAATGCGCAGGGCGTTGCTGCAGGGATCGCGGGAGTCAAAGCGCGCCACGGCCTGTTTGGTTGAGAACGTGAGACGTGCCTCCTGAAAGTCAATCACAGCGCCGTTCGACTGCAGGAAGTCGATCCCCAGAATCAAGTCTCTGGAACACTCGAGGAGCACGACAAATTCACCAACGTACGTGAAACCACTAATCCCAACTCTAGCCGTGCACTTGCCCACAGGGGAAATTAGGTGGCCACCAGCGGTGCGAATGGGGGTCCCCGTCCACAGTGTCAGAACTTTCTTAAGTTCTCCAGCAAAGACACGGCTCATAACAGAATAATCAGCACCGGTATCGAGCAGCGCGGTAATCTCGGTGCCATCAATTGTCACACGCAAATCGGATGCAGCATATCGGATACTGTCGCTGCCTCTCTCTGTCCAGGTATCGTCGGCTCGAGGGTTTCGCGACGGAGGATCTTGACACGTCCCGACGTCAGCGGCCTTGCCTCCAGAGGTCGCTGGTGTTAGTTTTCCCGACGCGGACTCAGCGAGCGACGGCCAGCAGAGCTACTCTGGCGGCCAGGGCTGGAAGGGCGATAACGGAGAGGCGAAGGGGAACGGGACTCGCGCCTTCCAGAGTAGGCAGGGTTCTGGCGTGCCCAGAGATGCTGCGCGATCTCATGCGGTCGCTCGCCGTTCTGAGGGCAGGGTGCGTCGGGACGGAAACTGCGAAGGCCCACTTGGCGGTACGGACAGGCACGGTAGAGGTGACCAGGCTCCCCACAGTGGTAGCAGAGAGGCCTGTGGTCCGGTGTACGCCACAAATCCGACTTGCGAGGGCGTGGCCCAGCTGTAGCAGATGCGGTTGCAGAATATGTGGCGATGTTACTCACGGGGGTCGGCGGGGTCGTCACACCGTAGCCAGGCACGCTTGCGTGACATGTGCCGATGTTGCTCACGCCAGGCGTTGGGGTAATGGGACCGTAGCCTGTCGTGCGACGTACAACGGATGCGTACGTGGGTCTGTCATCCGACCGGGACGGCGCTTCGGGTACAGGAGGTGCCTGCGCAGCCTGTCGCACCTCGTCCCTGACAACTTCGGTCAGCGCTGCCAGCGGCGCAGGTGCAACCTGGGGCAGATGGATCCGTTGAAGTTCCTCCCGGACAACTGAGCGAATTATTTCGCGCAGGGTGTCTGCACTGCCGCCGAGACACGACGAAAAGCCTTCGGGCACCATGCAGTTGATGTCCCGGCTGTACTGGCGGGCTCGTTGTTGCAGCGTCGTCTCCATCGTGGTCGCCTCGGTTAGAAATTCCGCCACCGTGCGCGGTGGGATGCGCACGAGGCCCGCGAACAGCTCCTGCTTAACCCCATGCATGAGATGGCGCAGCTTCTTCTCCTCTGTCATGTTGGGGTCGGCGCGCTTGAAAAGACGGGCCATGTCTTCGGTGTACATGCGCACGCTTTCGTTCGTGCGCTGATTTCGGGAGTGCAGCGCAGCTTCAGCCTTCTCCCGGCGGTCAGCGTTGGGGAACGTAGCCAGGAGACTCCGGCAGAAAGTCTCCCAGGTGGGAAGGGTAGCCTCGTGGTTTTCAAACCACGTCCAAGCAGACTCTTCCAGGGCAAAGTAGACGTTATTGAGCTTGCGCTCGTCGCACCAGCCGTTCTAGCGTGCGACCTGCTCGAAGGTCTCCAGCCAGTCCTCAGCGTCTTCGAACACGTCACCGTGAAAAGATGGCGGTGTTCGCGGTGGGTGGCAAAGGATCGGCGCCAGGGGCCTGGTGTCAGCGGCCATGGCAATTGGACTCGACGGTAGAGGCTGCGTCGGCGGCGGGGTCCTGGTGTCAGTGGCCATGTCAGTTGGACTCGGCGGTCGAGGCTGCGTCGTCCTTGTTGGCGGGGGAAGGGGCCCAAATTCAGGCGACTCTCCGCGGAGACGGCGGCTGGGTCGCTGGTGAACCGGTGTGAGGTCCGTAGTGACGTTGCACAGAGTACGCAGGTCGGGAAGCGTACCCCGCACCTCCACCAAACTGTAGCGTGCAATGCGAAATAGAACACCGGAGCTGAGACGACAAAACTGCGGCAGTCCCTCAGTGGCCCGAGCGCGCGCGCGAGAGCCAACTAACTTCTTCCTCTTCTAGTGCATGCACTACTTCGGTCTCTTCGAATGCATGTATCAATATGTTCAATCTGGATTCCAGCTTGTACTTGCGACCACCCGGAAGATTGTCATCGCGTACTAACCATCCCTTCGCAGTTATGTCATACATGCCGAGAGTTGATGTGTATAAGTTTTCGTTTCTGTCTAAAACAATTATAGAATGGAATAACCTTGACCGACACGTATTCAACAAAACTTGTTCACTTGAAACTTTTGTAAAAGAGCTGGAACTGTGTTGTACTGACTGAATATACCATTCCCACCCTGTAACAGCCTGCAAGGGCTAACAGTATTTGGAAATAAAAAAAAAACAGTCAATAATAGCACAAGCCATGCACTCACTTGTACATGTGCGTGCAGCGTGCATGGGGGCCCAGCTCTGCCCAGGCTGCCTGTGCGGCCACTGACGACTTGAGGGCACGGTTGAAGAGCTCAACGTCCGCAGGCAGTGCTAGGCCTGCCTCGTCGTTGAATGCGGGGCTGTTGACCGAGACCAGCTCGACGTCGCGCTGTTCTGACCTCTCGTCCGAACCATCCACAAACCCACGCAGCTGGTAGGCCTGGCCCTGCATCCACCTCTGCAAACGCACAGCCACTCAGAAAGCAATCCACGCATGCTGCCACCCTGTCACCTTTGTTCTGCACTTGTCAAAGACACCCAGCACCAGTTTATCATCATCATCATCAGCCTGACTACGCCCACTGCAGGGCAAAGGCCTCTCCCATGTCTCTCCCATTAACCCTGCCCTTCTTTGCCAGTTGCGGCCACCATAATCCCGCAAATTTCTTAATCTCATCCGCCCACCTAATTTTCTGCTGCCCCCTGCTACGCGTGCCTTCTCTGGAAATCCAATCCGTTGCCCTTAAGGACCAGCGGTTATCTTGCCTTCGAATTACATGCCCTGCCCAAGCCCACTTCTTCCTCCAGATTTCAACTAGGATGTCATTGACCCGTGTTTGTTCTCTCACCCACTCTGCCCGCTTCCGATCTCTTAACGTTACACCTATCATTTTATTTTAGTTTATACCTACCCCGAAACAATGCACAGTGCCCGTTTCATCATCATCATCATCAATGCAGCATATACAGTATTGTGCGCCCTTATCATGAAGACTTAAAAATTTTCTCGCCTCGACTGCTAACTCGTTTACACTGAAACTGTGCAGAGAACTTGGGTATTGCAGTAACTTTTGTCTCGTACTAAATTGTCAGCAGTACTACCTTGTTCAGCTGCGTATGATGCAAACCCGTAATCGTCTGCCTCGAAATCGACAAACCGAAAGCCACAAACTTTGGGTTTGCTCCGAAGGCATTAGTGGCCCCACCTGTTGATTGCATAGGAAAGTGCCAGAACACGAAGGGTGCCAAGGTCAGCACTACAAGCTGCGCAGGTCCCTTGATGGCGCCACTGCCGCCCTTCATGGCAATCTGGCAGCTTTCAGTGCGTCGATCTCGGCGCAGATGATTACAGAGTTGCATCGTTCGCAGCTAAATCAAGAAAGTATCGCTGTAAAACTTGCTATAAGACAAAAGTTACCACAATACGCAAGTTCCATGCTCAGTTTTAGTGCAAACGAGCCAGCAGTTCAGGCGGAAAAATTTTTTTCAAGTCTTCACGATACTGTATGTGCCGAGGAAACCACAAGGTAATGCTTCCGTGTTGTATTGTTGGTCACCGTGACATTAACGCGACAGCGTTACGGCAAGGAAGAACTGCAGATTGGGTGAGTTGGTAACAGTTCATGATGGTTCAACAGCGCAAACAAACAGGACAGAGTAAAAGAAGGGACAAACAGAACAACGCTGAACTGGCAACTGAGTTTTATTGGAAGTATACACGTCAACCACAGACATTCTCATAAAAAGTAAATATCCGCTTCAAAAGCACGTGAATATACTGCCGAACCGCTATCCACTGTGAAGCATGTTCATCTCTCGAGGAGATAGCATCACAGAGAGCATGCCAACGCATCCGTTATTTTTTCTGGTAATGTGAGGTGCTTCAGCTCCCTCCCTGGTACGCCTATCGGAATGTACAAAGAGCACTTCAGCATCCACAAAATACGGACTGCACTGACAGGAAGCACAATGCTTAACCAAGTTTGTAGCCTTCTTCAAGTAATTAGAGTGCTACATGAGCCTCACACATGCATCGGCCAGCCTGGCCTATATACACGAGGACGCAGGAGAGTGGGATCTGGTAGAATGGGCCATCTTAAGGAAAGTATATGCAGCGCAAAAAAACGGGACAGCAGAGAAGACACAAACAGGACTGGCGCTGATCTAACGACAGCTGTCGTTAGATCAGCGCCAGTCCTGTTGCTTGTATCTTCTCTGCTGTTCTTGTTTTTTGCGCTGCATATACTTTCCTTAAGATCAGCCACAGACTAGCCCCTACCAAAGTTTTGATAGACTAGGCCAGCATTATATTACATGCGACATACCTATTTTCTTATTTATATAGCACGCATTCCTCCTTGAAGCTTTTTTTTCAACTTTTTCCAGTTTTTCAGGAGCGGAGGAAAGAACCTTTACTCCATACCTGGCCCCCACTCTTTTTAGCCGCTGTGATAGGGTATGAACATCCGGCATGACCGCCACTTTTTTTCTTTCTTCCGAAACCGCCTGTCGTATCGCAGCATGTTTCGAGGATTTAAACACATGGAAGACTTTATCCGCACTTGAGACGACGACCGAGTCTGGGAAGCCAGCTTCCCTGCACCTCAACTAACAGACTGGAGCTCATTCGATGTTGACAAGGTTTGTTCACAGCCATACTTAAGCATCCTGTAACAATACCGGTTTTCAGAAGTTTAGAATCAAAAGACGTATAATTTAATTGGGGCTTCTCGCTCCTAGGAGAATACTGCCAACACAGTTCGGTTTAAAAGTCAATTTCAAATCAAACAATTACAAGACAGCTTGCTGAGGGACTTCATGAGTGAAATTCACACCCGACCCATTTCGTGCATTAAAATATTAAACTGCCAAACATATATGTCCCATGTTCTTGATTCTTGATGTGTCATACGTTCTTCAATATCTTCATTTAAATGAATGAAGTATCAGCACGTCTTTTCGTGTTGCACATGAGCTCCTGCTTGTGAAAAAAAAGGTATACTTTTTGTGTTTCTTTCTAATAAACAGCAGTGGTCAGTCAGCGGCGGTCGTGTCTACTTCCTCTATCCCTTGTCCTTGCGCTTTTATTCACAGTCATCATCAGCCTGACTACGCCCAACAGCAGGGCAAAGGCCTCCCCCATGTCTCTCCAATTAACCCTGCCCTTTGCCAGTTGCAATCACTGTATCCCCACAAACTGATTAATCTCATCCGCCCACCTAACTTTCTGCCGTCCCCTGGCACGTTTGCTTTCTCTTGGAATCCACTCCGTTACCCTTAAGGACCAGCGGTTATCTTGCCTTCGCATTACATGCACTGCCCAAGCCCATTTCTTCCTCTTGATTTCGACTAGGATGTCATTAACCCGCGTTTGTTCCCTCACCCACTACACCCGCTTCCGATCTCTTAACGTTACACCTGTCATTTCTCTTTCCATAGCTCACTTCGTTGTCCTTAACTTAAGCTGAACCCTCTTTGTTAGCCTCCACGTTTCTGCCCCATAGGTGAGTACCGGTAAGATACAGCTGTTGTATACTTTTCTCTTCAGGGACATTGGTAAGACTGCCATTCATGACCTGAGAGAACCTGCCATATGTGCTCCACCCCATTCTTATTCATCTAGTTATTTCCCACTCATCATACGGCATTATGGGGTTACAACAATATTAGAGGTATTTAGAAAAGAATAATGCTGCCAGGGTTCACTTTTGGGATTGTGGTTTTGCGCCTGAGAACAGATGTTCAGTCGGCACTACAAACAAATCAGAGAGCTGCTGAAAGATTAGCAGGGGTGTGCGAATATTCGGAAATTTCAAAAACCGAATCAAATATCCTCCTATTCATTATTCAAACGAATCAAATAGTGCGTGGTTCCTAGTGTGACTTTCGGCAGTGTGATCCCGTGCATGAGAGCAGAGGTTCAAGCAAGGTTAGAAATGAAACAACGCGGTTTAGGAAGGTTTGCTCTGGTGCCCATGGCAATGCATCAAATCAGGGGGTGCAAGCTGACATAAGATGGGCGTTGTTCGAGAGCACAGAAGCTAGCAGCAAGATAGAATTTGAGGAGGGAATGGGGGGGGGGGGGGGGGGGAAGTTTTCAGTTACTTGTACATGATGAGGAATGAAGCAAGTATCTGGACAGAAGAGGGAGGGGGGGGGGGAAGGGTGCAAATCAGCAATTACTGGTTAAGAGAAAGGCTAAGAAAGCAGAGAGGTGTCTGTGAAAAGCAGGGATGCAGGAGAAATGGGCATTGGGAACATGCAGAACGTTTAAGCTACAGAAAATGTCTACGATAATTCTAGGGGAAGCTCTTTGTCGTTCGAAGGCTGGACAGTAGTACTGCAGACTGAGATGTACAGAGTCAGGCACCACGAGATAGACACATTATGATGTGTGTGCGGAGAGGAAGAGGAAATGGCTGAACACTCGACACTTTCCGTAAAAGGCTTTCACCCTACAGATGAAAGCAGCAGGGGTGATTTATTCAAAGCGTTGGGGTTTAAGGACAGTGAAGGAAAAATACAATTTAAGTAAAGGGCTTACATTCGTCTGTCCGTTGAAGCATACAGCCCTGTGTAAAGCGTGGACCACCCAGCTTCATGCGTTAACCAAGTGGACTTCCATCAGCTCAGTGGGGAGTGCGTTCAGCCGAAGGGAGCCTTAGGTGGACCAGCGGGAGGATCAATTTTGTTGAAAGGTGTTCAATGGGCTCAGGGAGCTGGGCAGCGCACTTAGTGACAGCTGCCAGTGCAGGTGCTCGAACACAGGTTGCGCCGCTGTGAGCGCGTTGAATCCTCCCCTGCTTGTCGCCGACTGCACCTTGTCGAATCTTTTCTCCCCACAAGAAGGATACACACGAGTACTTCATGGCTCTAATGTTATGCACGGCAAGAAGAGCATGCTTCTCTAAGTGTGCATTGCTAGCAATGCGAGCGGCCCCAATACCGTATTTTCCGGTGTATAAGACGCGGCTTTTTTTCGTAAATCTTGCTGGTGCATCCTATACAAGGGTGCGTCTTATATGCGAATTTTTCATCTTTTTTTTGCGAGTTCATCGATTACTCCGGTTCATGCTCAAGCTTTTTTCACCTAAAAATATCACTACCAATAACGCGGTTGTAACACGGTTAATACTTCAATACCGGGACCGCCGTGCGCGACATTCTAGGTATCTTTATCATGAAACAGCGGGGATGACGACTTCCGGGATCACAAACGCGCGGCTGTTTCGGAGGCCCCAAGCAAAAGTAATGAGAAGCGCCAAAAGATGGTGACAATTGCGCTTCTCGCCATTGTCAAGACAAGCCGGCGTTCTTTTTTAGTCACCCTTTGCAACTTTTTTTGCTCCGTGTACGTAGTGCATGTTTCAGCCAAGTTGCTTCCAGAAATGGGTGAACCTTTTGATAGCACATCTGAAGATGAAGACTTTGAAGGTTTCAAGTAGAAATAAAATGTTGTTATGGACATATGGGGAGCTGTATCGTTTTTTCTTTCTTTTTTGCTAAAACGTGGACGGGTGTGGGGTGAGTGTTGCCTTTTTCGATCACTTAGCGTTGCTTAAGAATTGCACACAGGTACAGTGCATTTCGCGATAGTCGCGCAAGCGTGTTTAATTAAGCCTCACTAGCCTAATTGGGTAAACTGGGGTGCGTCTTATACACGGGTGCGTCTTATATACGAACTTTTTCAGTGACAGCTTGCATATATGGCAGGTGCGTCTTATACACCGGAAAATACGGTACTTACTCCAAGCTGTGTCATTTCGCTACTCGACATGGTGGAGCTGTCAAACCTGGTAGAACTTACTCTACAGTTTTGTAGCAGCTTCCTCAGCACAAGCCGAATATGTGACCGGGCCATATGCGCAGATAACGAAGTCTTTAACACAAAGCGTGCCGGAATCTGTGCATTGCTGAGTGGTCGGCAGAGAATGCTCCCCCCCCCAGCAGGCAGCTGACCAACAGGCAAGGCTGGACGACAGCGCCTCGTTACAACTTGCGCCCATGGCAGAACTAACTCCTGCTTAACATGGACGGAGAACTCCTTATATATGTCCCACTGCAGATTCCTGGGCAGGCACATGCTTTCTCTCCTTGGAGAAGACCAAGCAGGGGCAGATTAATAAATAGGGGGTAGGGGGCAATCGATCAAAATTTTTGTATGGGCTACTCGGTGGTTCATCTTAAGGAAGGTAATCTGCCAGTCCTGTTGGTTGTGTCTCTCTTGTGTCCCCGTTTTTTGTGCTGCTATTACCTTCCTTAAGGTAGGGGGCAATGAAAAAACTAGCTAGAGAGAAAAGACACAGGCCAGCCTCCACAGCGTGCCAGCAGACACCACGACGACCGTTGCTGTTTCGAACACCCAGAGCCAGGCCATTTGGAGGGCATTCCACAACACAGAGCCCACTGTCACCGCTGACCAAGCCAACAAAATAACGGTCGGCCACGAGACGAGCAAGCGAGAATTCAGGGATACAGGCGCCCGTGTCTACCACAGTGAAAGGTGCAGCACAGAAAAGCCACCTCCGAGTCCCCGGACACCGCTGCTAGACCTTTGCCCACGAGGGCTGCTCTGTGCCCCGCTGCGCACACCCTGGCGGGCCCTTAGAGGCAGATGGGTTGACACGTTTCCTCCTTAGCACCAAAGAATGGCCGCCGAGAGGAAAAAGAGGCAGGCCAAGAGCAGGCTGTTCAACCAGCTGAGTGGGGGCTTGCTGTACGCTGTGACAACACGGTGTGTAATTGCCCTGAGCCTACCTGTTGCCCGCGCGTCCCAGGAAAGCTGGCCTGGCTGACTGACCATCTGAAACGGGACCTGTGGTCATAAGACCCCTTTCAACCCTTGGCTCCATGGTTGTCCAGGGCGGTCGTCTGCACTGCTTTCCCGTCCTGGTGTCCACAACCTTCAACAGTAGCGCTGTTGGCTAAGAGCTGAAACTTTCTTTAAATGGTTTTAAACTTAAACGGCGTTTTGCCAGTCCCGCTCAGTACACCACTTGGTCAACACGTTTGCTTCTCTGCAGTAGGGCAGTTTTAAGGAGGGGGGGGGATACACATGAATCGCCTGCCCATAGTAACAGCCGTGCGTGATTATCAGGCGATGTTATGCGTGCGGTGTTCAGGAGGTTTGTGAGGGAGGGCACTCCCGCCGCCCCCGCTTTCTTTCACGTCCCACTACACCGCCGCCGCTGCGGAGACTTTCCCCTCTTAAAACGGAGAGATCTCCTCTCCACATCCACAGCCCCAATGAAGACGTTTCTCCCGAGGCTCACTTTTCTGGCGACAGCCATGTACAAGCACGGATCACACATCTGCCAGAGGGACCGCTACCATCACCTTACTCCGGACTGAGCAACGAGTGGAACCCATCCCCTCATGTGCGTTCTTCCCTTTTCACCCCTGTACCGAGAGGAATGCTCCCTCGTTATGGACGTTACTTGAGTATAATAATGAGTATGAGTTTATTTCAAACAAGCATGATTACATACATGTTTGAGGTGTATGGGAGTAAAAGCCGCTAAAGAGCAGCTTGACAAAGCTCCCATTACCCTTCTATACTCGGCAGTGCAGGACAGAAAACACAGATTGCACTAAAAAGATAACAGATAACAAAGCCTCCAGCTCCGTGGAGGCTTTGCTTTATTTTTTTTTAGGTTACCGTGAATACATAGTTTCATTCGCAGATAATATAGCCGCAAAATAAGCCCGCAGAAATAAAAATACACGCGGACTATTTGCTACTACTGACTACCATGTATTACTTTGCCGATGGCAGAGCAGCAAGCCGCCACGGGACTGGGTGAAAGGCACTCTACGCGTTGGTCGACTCCGCCCACCGTACAGGGGGCAATTAAAAAAAAAAAGGCGGGAGCCGGATGTTAATCCGATTTAATTAGGGAAATGGACCACACAGGGCAATAAGTGGAAGTTTCTAAGAATGCTCGGAACGTGTAAATTGAGTTCCCGCGGCAAAAAGACGAGTTCAGATTCCTCTTCACTGCACCTTTAATGTCCGCTGCCTACAAGGTATTTACTAAGGTAATCGCTAATGCAGTCGGGACAACCTTAGACTTCAATCAACCAAAGGACCAGGCAGGCTTTCCTAAAGGATACTCAGCATTAGATCATATTCACACTATCAATCGGGTCATAGAGAAATGCGCAGAATATAACCAACCCCTATATTGAGGACTACAGCGGAGTAGCAACACAGACAAGACGGATGTGAACACAGGCAGAGTTCACAGATTACGAGAAAGCATTTGACTCAGTGGAAACCTCAACAGTCATGCAGGCATTGCAGAATCAGGGTGTAGAAGAGTGTTATGTGAAAATATTGGAACATATCTACAAAGACTACACAGCGACCATAGTCCTTCACAAAATCAAGAGTTCAATTCCAATAAGGACAGGTGTCAGGTAGGGAGACACGATCCTGCTAAATCTATTCACAGTCTGTTTACAGGAGGTACTCAGAGGCTTGGATTGGGAACAGTTGGAGATAAGAATTAACAGAGAATACCTGAGTAATTTGTGATTCGCTGATGACATTGCCTTCAGGACAAGAACACTCAGGACAAGAACTCAGGACAAGAACTGCAAAGCATGATCAATGAGTTAGACAGGCAGAGCAGAACAGTGGTGCTAAAAATTAACATGCAGAAAACCAAAGTAATGTTCAGCAGTCTCGCAAAAAAAACGGCACTTCCTAATCGGTGGCATGGTGCTCGATATGGTAAGGGAATAAGTCTATTTAGGAGAGGTAGTGGCCACTGATTCAAGTCATGAGAGGGAAATAACTAGAGGAATAAGAACAGAGTAGAGAGCATATGGCAGGCTCTGTCAGATCATGAATGGCAGTTTACCAATATCCCTAAAGAAGAAAGTATTCAACAGGTGTATCTTACCTGTACTCACCCACAGGGCAGAAACGTGGAGCCTAACGAAAAGGGTTCAGCTTAAGTTAAGGAAAATGCAGCGAGCTATGGAAAGAAAAGTGATAGGTGTAAAGTTAAGAGACCAGAAGCGGGCAGAGTGGGTGAGGGAACAAACTCAGGTCAATGACATTCTGGTCAAAATCAAGAGGAAGAAACAGGCAGGCACGTATGCGAAGGCAAGGTAACCGCTGGTCCTTAAGGGTAACAGAGCAGATTCCAAAAGAAGGCAAGCGTGGCAGGGGGCGGCGGAAAGTTAGTTGGGTGGAGGAGATTAAGAAGTTTGCGGGGATAGAGTGGCGGCAACTGACAAAGGACAGGGTTAATGGGAGAGACATGGGAGAGGCCTTTGGCCTGCAGTGGGCATAGTCAGGCTAATGATGACAAACTTCTTCAGCCCACAGTGCCTCTGGAGACACCTTTCCAACAAGTGGGAATGGACCTACTTGGCCCTTTCCTGAAGTGATCCACTGGAAAATGTTGGATTGCTGTTGTGACGGATTATTTGACACGGGACGCTGAGACAACGTTGCCTGCAAACGGAACTGCTATCCAAGTAGCCACTTTATTTGAACACAACATTGCCCTGTGTAATGGGGCCTTTGTGAGTATCATTACCGACCGTGGAGCTGCTTTCATGGCCTGCTTAACTGAGCAAGGTGTGTTGCTGGGCGAGTTGGTTGGGGTACATCTTGAGAAAAAACAGCGCTAGCAGACAAAGGACCAGAACGAGAAGGACACACACAACAAGGTCACCGCAGAAGGTCAGCGCAGTTGTATGTCCTTCTCGTTCTGGTCCTTTGTCTGCTAGCGCTGTTTTTCTCAAGCTGCTTAACTGAGGCTTGCTGATATATACAGCAAATAAACACAGCGATACAGACGGTGTGCTAATGCATTCACTCGGGAGCCTTACTACCATGTGTGCTTCTAAAATTTCACTTCCCAGCGAGTCGCAGTTCCTACCTATCCCTAATCACTCGCTGTCAGAAAAAGAAAAATGTTACCTCGAATGCGAATACTGACACGTGTCTGCTTCACTTTGATATTGCCAGTTGAGTACTTATTCCAGCTGGTCAGTCAATAAAGATTTCAGTTGTGAGTCAATGCTGTGTTGTGTCCCTGTTTCCTTCTTCTACGTTCCGTTCATCGCACTGCAGTCATGGAATAGCGTCACCAACTCGCCCAACTATATACCTTGTCAAATAACAAGTAAAAAGCCCGATTATTTTCCACGAAAATATGCGTTAGACTCATGAATTAGCCACATTAAAGGGATACTGAAGCAAAATCTGAAAATTGAACAAAAACGCTGAAAATAGATTCTCGGAATGTGATTACACCGAAATCTAGTCGTCACTGCGCATTTTTTTTCAGCAGATGGTTTTATTTTCGATGTTTCATGAGCGCGCGCCAAGCCCTCCCGGCCAGCGCGAGGTGAAGAGCGTGACGTCATGGCACCCTCCCGCGGCGACAGATAATGGCGGCGCCCTTCGGTGCATGAAGCCTCGCTTTGGACTGGTTGCGTCGTTGTTACTGGCTTCTACAGCGCGTTCACTGGCCATAAATGGGCAACCGGTCTTTCACTTCGTATCCTGCCACCCATAAGAAAACAAGCAATAAATTTGCTTTATTTTTTATTTAGAGTGACGATTCTGCCCCCTTTAGGCTAAGAGGGGCGTCGGTTTGTTGACAACAATGCTTCCCCTCCTGACCACCAGATGGCACCACCAGTCTGAACATCGTCGCGTTTCTGTTTTAAAAGTGCGAATGTTAGAAATGGCGTAAGGTCCGGAAAAAGTAGCTGCATTTAGCGGACGTAAGCGTGCATACGGTTATGGCATGTAGACAGCATCAATTAACATTTTGACATATCTGTGTATGCTGTGAGCAGACGACAGACATGGAAAAGCCGTGAGTAGCGATGGCAATCGTGCTTCTGCGGGAACGGTGGGCGCGCGGGTGTTATGACGTCTAGTCGCAGCACAGGCGGCCGCCAGGTGCAACGATACGGCAATAAATCGCGAAAAACAGTGTGTTATTTGCCTTTTTCGCTAAAATGCTTGTCATATTTATCAATTTTAACAGTCAAGGTCTTGTTTACATGCAAAAGCGCAGCTCCAAAAGTTTGGTTCAGTATCCCTTTAATTCCAATCTTGCTCACACAATCGGCGTAATGTCGCAACTATGGTTTCTTTTGCCTCAAAGCATTAAACTGCTACTCCTCTATACTTCATTGCTTTTTACCATGTAGAGTTGCTGTTTCCTAATTTGGGGCACTACTATGCAAACTAACATCAACATTCTGTTTAGATTATAGAAAAAGGCAGTAAGTGTCATTACCAATGTCACGCCCGCACAAAATCAATCTTCGATCAATTAAAACTTCAACCTGTCACCTGGCACACCAGCCTGGCACAAAGCTATACTTCGCAGTACCGCAATGGCATATTTACACATATCTCAAAGACTTTCCCTCATTGGCATTACGAACATATGTATACAACACGCGTAGCACTGACCGATGGGTAG
The DNA here is from genome assembly GCF_055824585.1 of Amblyomma mixtum. Classification (NCBI taxonomy): domain Eukaryota; kingdom Metazoa; phylum Arthropoda; class Arachnida; order Ixodida; family Ixodidae; genus Amblyomma; species Amblyomma mixtum. The sequence goes on from NC_143021.1 coordinate 110,993,299, forward strand.
TGGTGCCTCCCACCTGAAGAAATTACGAATGACAGATATTAAAAAAACCACCCTTAACTTGGAATATTCCTGCTTACTGTGAAAGCAGACTGTATAGGTCATCGATTTTTGAAACTTTTTTTTTTTTTACCTTTTTTTTCATCCATTTTTTTTCTCCCAAATTTTCTCAAGTTTTGTGTTCTTTCCTAAAAATGTGTTCATCATGCCAGACGTCACTCAGTAGGGTGTAGGACTCATCAAGCCTCTAGAAGGCTTTTTGCCTGCACCCGCAGGATTGCATTATACCATTGTGATGTTGAAATAAATTCGATTTGATTTAATTTGATCTGATAGTGCAGGTGCTGATATCTTGCGTGTGACAAACCATGTCCCGGTCAGGACATTGTATTCTTTTGCAGTAAACAGGACCGAGCTGTCACTGACGCATTAAGTGCCTAACTTCTTGATTTTAAATGTTTCTACGCCACGAAATCTCAGAAGCATTTAAAATAAAGAAGTTAGGCAGTGAATGCGTCATCGACAGCTTGGTCCCGTTTACTAAAAGAGAATACAATTTCCTGAACGGGACATAGTTTGTCACACCCAAGATATCAGCACCTGCACTACCAAATCACTCAAATGTATCTTGTTGCTGTTTTTTGTTGCCATTGTTGCATACGAGCTTGTGCACTACTGTGACAATTTTCACCGAGTGAAATTCAGTTGTGTTTCCAGCGCTGTCCTGTCCACTTCTTCTTGCGAACGCATCTTTTTCCACAGATTCTTCCCCCCTTGCCACTAAGAGCAGAGATTTTCAATCCAGCACAAGTTGGCATTCCATATCAAAAGCAAAAGTGCTTTCTGAGCAGTATGCCCCTCCCCACAAGCCTTTGTCAATGTTGTTTGCTCCCAACTACAGTATCCTCGTTTCCAGGAATACTAAACTCAAGAACCTCTGCATAAAAATTACTCAACTGTGACACAACTCCAGCCAAACTTTTTTCATTCGATGGCGGCGAAATTCTAGACGTTCGTGTGCTGTGCAATGTCAGTGCACATTAAAGAACCCCAGGTGGTCGAAATTATCCGGAGCCTTCCACTACGGCGTCCCTCATAGCCGGAGTGGCTTTGGGACGTTGAACCCCAAGAAACCAAACCAAACCGAAACCCAATGTTTCGGAACCAGCTCATCTTCAGAGGGCTGTGGTAAGGGATCTCAAGACAACATGCTTACATCATCAACATCTTAGAAGTTTGGCAATAAAACTTTGTTGTTCACTATGCTGCATTTGTAAAAATAAAAAATGGGGCTTAGCATTAACGAGAACCAAGGCAAGAACTAAGGAACTGACAACGAAGTCCAGAATTGAGACCCGCATAACGGTCTGATCATGTCTTATCCACGTAATTCAAGCCTGGCCTTACCCCCCTCCTTGGGAGCCCCTTATCAGACAGAATCACATGGTTACTCCTGCCAATTCCACGAAGCAGCGGTGCCCTTCAACCGGCATGCCTAGATAAATGATGCTATCACTGCACTAAAATACGAGGCATAAGGAGAAATTAAACTGCTAGATTATACCAGTCAGAGGCAACTGCAACTCGGTTCTACTTGGTTCCAGGCAAGAGGGTGTCACAGCCCTAGTCCCGGCAGGCACCAAGGTAAAACGACACAGCTTAAAAAGACTTGGTGCTGAGCTAGTTGGTTTCTACCTAATGGAAGCACTCTGCGGACGCACACAAGCGCTTAAGGACGGCGCTCGTCTGGCCCTTTCATCTGTGCGTGTGTTTGGGATATTCGATAGTTGTTACTTCCAAGTGCGCGCTGTCACGTGACTGGAGAGGCGTCTGCTTGAACAAAATTTTGAATGATCCCTAAACAGCCGAAAGCTTCACGACCCACCACTTTTCGGGCATTCCCAAAGACTTTTCACCTGCCAGACAGATCAAGATACAGCGGAGAAAACTCAATGAAGCAAGATCATAGATATAGAGCGCTAAACCTGCGATACATAATCGATAATCGGCACGAATGATTAACCTCGAGCACACACGTGGTGTTCCAAGGTTTTCAGCAGGCAACTGCAACACGATGAACAGAGATGGACGTGCACAGCCAAGAGGCTCTCACAGCTGGCGGCCAGAGGAGACAAATTTCGGCGACAATCTGTATGGTCAGCAGCGCGAAATATGTGCGCCAACATTGTGGCATGTTGTATGCGTTAGCTCTCGCTCTGACTTTGCAACATCAACCAAGAAATTGAGCCGATTCCATGAAATTACAAACGTCACTGCGGTTACACAACAGCAAGACAGACCAATTCCAATCAGGGTCGTTTTGTTGAGAGTGAGAGGCCGTAAACCGCAGCTGATAACGACGCTAACCGGCGGCTCAACGTGCAACCCGCTTCGCAGCCGAATGACACGCGTTGGTTTCGTGCAACGATCACGAAGCCAACACCTGGCTTCCTTACCATGCAGTTTGCGTACGAATCCATGACTTCTTCGTAGCGCGGATGCTCAAAAACACCTTTAACGGTGACCGGAGGCTGCTTGAGCGTGGAACTCGCAGAGTCGGCGGCCATTTTTGAATTTTGTGCCTGCGGGTCTGAACGTCAACTTTATAGTAGTTCATAAGGTGTCATTGTCAAACTTTGGTGACCCATATGCAAATTTTATTTATTACTTAATAATCTGCTGTTTATCTATAGTGCTGCTTTTTATTGGTTAAAAAGTTTTGTCAGCTAAATTAGGACCGCAGTTGTTTGTCATGGCGGCCTCCATAAAAATGCTTTCGGGAGCAGGGTGCATTTGAAGGCGACAAATATTGTGACTACCAGTCCCCTCCCCCCTCTGTTCGCAAGAAGGAATCTGCTCGTGATGCTCTCTGCTGCTTAAAAATGAGCAAGGCAAACTACCTTGAGGTTCCTGGGGACACCGACGCGCCGTACGAGTCACTTTTTCGTCAGGTAAAGTGGCGCCTCAGCGCAATTTCCCCAGTTGTTTTTTTGGCAAACGCGTTTCGTTTCTGTCCGAGAGATTACTGAGGTATGGGCCGAGCGCTGGCACAACCGTGCTACGAACGAAAGTTCTTAAACTAAGAGAGATGGGGCGAGACTGCTCTGAGAATCGGGCGTTTTCTCTTGCTCTTCTTTCATGCTTTGAAGAGCAGCTGTGATTTCTCGAGCCGCTCTTCCATTATTATTTTATTGATTTATTTTATTTCGTACTGAAGATCATGGCCAGAACAGTACGTGTGTTCGCTGACGATTGGGTTTTCTACAAAGAAATTATTAGCCCCGCCGACCAAATAACGTTAAACAACTCGCTGGAGTACGTATCCGGATGGTGTGACAAATGGCCCTGGACCTGGAAAAGCTGTCGGCATGACTGTCACCAAAGACACTCACCAAAGTGGAGCAATATTGGCGTGATCATCGCCTCGGGATTATGATGGACATAACTTCACCCGTGAAAGTACGAGACACCAGGAGAAGAAGAACACAGGACAACGCTGGACCAGCGTTGTCCTGTGTTCTTCTTCTCCTGGTGTCTCGTTCTTTCGCTGGTGAAGTTATGTCTGATGTACACCAACTAGGCCACATGGGTACCTTGTTACAACTTATGATGGAGCAAGCACGTCACACGCATTACCACGAGAGCACATTCAGCTCTTCACGCGATCAGACGATCGCTTCGACTTGCTTCACCAGAAAAAAAACTTCTGGCGTACGCTTCACTTGTCCGTTCTGTGATAGAATACAGTATTATTAGCTGGCTTTCCTGTACCAAAAAATGCAATGATAGATTAGAGTGTGTTCAGCGAAAAGCTGTAAGATTTATCTTCAATAAATACAACCGAAATGAATCACCCACATTGCTTCTGCATAAAGTCTGCATCCCTCTGATACACACACGAGCCAGGTTGCTACGGCCTAAGTTTTTTTTTTTTTCCTGTTCTTGAATGACAGCACGAAACTTGATGAAACCAGGTACCTGGTTGAGCCAAAAACCCACGTCACAAGAAGGAAGCATACAAAACATCTGAACAAACACAGATCCCATGGTGATACATTCAGATTTTCAGTTTTCCTGCATGTGATCCTGGAGTGGAATTTGTTGTCTTGTGGAATTGTAAAGCAAAGGTCACTTGAGGCATCTGTGTCACATTTGACTAGACACTTTGAAAATTAACATTGTCACTCTGTGTGCTTAACCGTACTGCTTCTTGTTTCTGTGCTGTTTAAATTTTCCTTGAGCCCAACCCTGTCACGGCCTCAGAGAAAGGCCAACAGTGTCCTAGCAGGAGGGCAACAAGTAAAAAATGAACTACTAAAAATAAGGATGTAGCATCACTCCGTGCTGTCACAGTGTTAATTCCACCGAAGCCCCAAGGAATGGAGACGAGGCTCACTGGTTGGGTGGAATGATGAACAGCCATTATTTGACAAGGACACACTATCTATACTAACTGGTCACATGACACTTAGTAGCCAGTTACAAAGCACACATCAACTAAGACGAGGCGCAAGACAATCGTCTAAACTGAAACCAGAACCGAGACCACATGTACAACATATACTCTGTCTCTTATAGAAAACGCAGAATAACATATTGCTGGGCGAGTTGGTGTGTGATGCAAGAGAATGGCAGTGCTACTACAACATCACCAGAAAGGGAAGAGCACAGGGGCACACTACCAGCTGTCCATATGACAGAAAAGAGGCACATTCATAACACTGAACTCAGGCCGTCGCGGTGGCTCATTGGTTATGGCGCTCGGCTGCTGACCCGAAAGACGCGGGTTCGATACCGGCCGCGGCATTCGCATTTTGATGGTGGAGAAATGCTAGAGGCCCATGTACTGTGTGATTGGTGCACGTTAAAGAACCCCAGGTGGTCGAAATTATCTGGAGCCCTCCGCTACGGTCATCCCTCGCAGCCCGAGTTGCTTTGGGACGTTAAACCCCCATAAACTAAACCAATAACACTGAATTCAGGCATGTGACCCATTGCATGATCGCTCCAAACACAGCCAGCAACATGAAAGCTTTCAAAGTCATGAATAACCCTTCTTATCTTTTGCTTATAAAGCACTGCTATCGTTGTCTTAGCATAAGAGAAAATATTTCTTCACTGGGCAGTGCTTTTGCTAAGAAATATCATCTTTTTCATTAAGCAATGCTTTATATATGGGATTAACCTTTGTGCAGGTTTCCACACACCTTTGTAGAGCACTTGAGCAGCATGCTCTGTTGTGCTTTTTTTGACAATCACCGCAGCCTGGCGGGCAGAATATAGCATCTGAAGACATAAGGAGTTAAACACAATCCATCTGAACGTGCATGCACGACAAGGTCTCGTTTCAAGCCCACTCGTAAATGGCACAAGTGTGTTCTCCAGTGCACCGCTCGAGTGCTCTAGACAGGTTCGTGAACGACTGTACTCAGTCATTTCACAGTCACTGCTTAGGATATACATACATGACGTACATACAGCAGAACACACTCTGTAGATCAAAGCGATCAGTGATCAAATCTCCCCTTGTGACCAATGGACATATTGTCGCGAGTGGAAGAAAAAGACGAGTAGCGATTGCGGCGCGCCGACGACGACGTTGCTGCTGGTGGACCTGCCTGTTTTGTTCTGTGCTCTCTGTCTTCACCCGTTCTCGCCGCCGGCCTGTACGTCAAGCCGTGACATTTGGTGGAGGTGCTGGGTAACGCATCTCATGCAGCGCACCCCGCCTCGTAGTTCGAGCCCCGTCCTAAGTCCTGGCCGTCGAGTTTTCTTGGAGGAGCCCTCGGCAGAAACTGAGACTCGCGCTAGCCGACGTCAGCAAGGCCAAGCGCCGGAATTCGGACTCTTGCCCGAGGGATCGCGGACATCTAGGACAGCCAACGTCACCATGGCGTCCCAGTCACAACAAACCGACCCCGCGATTGCGTCGAGGATCGTCTACGTGCCTGTCACTCCAAGATCTGTCGTCCCGTTCCGTGGCGATGGCCTCGACGATGTTGAAGACTGGGTCCAGCACTATGAAAGAGTAGCTCGACATAACGGGTGGACTCCCGACCAATGCCTGCAGAATCTGTACTTCTCCCTGGAAGCCACAGCAAAGTATTGGTTTGAGAACCATGAGGCTTCTTTAACATCATGGGAGACATGCAAGAGCGAACTGGTGCGCACGTTCGCGAACCAACACCGGCGACAGCAAGCAGAAGATCTGCTCCACGCTCGCATCCAGGGACCCACCGAAAGCGTCAGGAGCTTCGTCGAAGACGTGCTGCGTCTGAGTGCCCGCGCCGACCCGCGGGCTACTGAGGAGAAAAAGGTACGGGCGTTGATGAGGGGTGTCCGGAATGACATCTTTGGAGGCCTCATACGCAATCCTCCGACCACAGTAGCCGGATTTGTCGCCGAAGCTACAAATATCGAGCACGCATTGGCGACAAGAACCAGTCACTTTCAGAGACTGAGCGCCCTTCCTGCCGTCTCAAGTCTTGCCTCGTCTGGCCTGGGCGGAGTTGGTCTAGCCGATGTTCGAGAAATAATTCGCGACGTCATCCGCGAGGAGCTGAAAAAGCTCTTCCCTTCTCCTGAGCAGCCCGCCTCTGTCTCCATCGCGTCGGCCGTTCGCGAGGAACTGCGACACACGCTGGCGCCAGAAGACGTCCCAATTGTAGCTGCAGCCGACCCACCAACTCTGAGCTACGCCGCCGCAGTTCGTCGTCCGCCTCCCGCCCATCGCCAAGTCCAGAGCGCTCCCGATTCTGGCCTTCAACGCCGCGAGTTCCTGCACCCGTCTGATGCCCGCCTGGGACCGCCGAGACGCAGGAAGACCGACATCTGGAGGACTGCGGACCGGCGACCATTGTGTTTTCACTGCGGTGAGCCTGACCACATGTATCGCTCCTGTCCATACCGCGAGCTTGGCCTAAGGGGTTTTAACCGGGCTGATCCGTGCCCCCGCTACGGTGAACAGCCCCGTGACGTACAAGACTACCTTCGACGTTCTCCATCACCGGTTATAGCTTCTCCTCGCACCTCCCGGTCGCCGCCACCTCGCCGCCCACCATCCCCTTCTCGCGGGTCTCGCCGTGAGAGCCTTTCGCCACTTCGGGAAAACTGAATACGGCGACGCCTGGAGGTGGCGTTGCCGGAGTCGCACGAAGTAAAGAACCTCCGCCTACGTTGGAATGTCCCAGCTCGACCGATGGCATCCTTGGAAGCGCGAATCGTTTTGTAACCTCTAGCAATGTGCACATTCTGATCGACGGACGCGACGTAACGGCGCTTGTGGACACCGGCGCCGATTACTCGGTCTTCAGCGGAAGTTTCTTTCGGCGTCTTCGCAAGGTTACCACCCAGTGGGACGGACCGCCCATACGTACCGCGGGAGGCCACATCGTAAACCCTGTTGGCAAGTGCACTGCCCGCGTCGAGATCCACGGTGAGACGTGCCCCGCCACATTCGTGATATTGGAGAATTGCTCTAAAGATGTTATTCTGGGCATGGATTTTCTCCGTGAATATGGCGCCGTAATCGACATAGGGCAGAACAGGTTGACCCTCCGAGCACGTTCTTCATCGCCAGTACCGCCCCGGGCCACAGGCTTTGCGATGAAAGTTGATGCCGACCATGTCCACTTGCCGCCGTTGTCGACAGTTTTCCTGCCGGTCCGAGCCGATACAACAGCATGTGGAGAAGGCGTTCTGGAAGGCAGTGTCCAGCTGTTACTTACGCGTGGCATTGGTGTTGCGCGAGGGGTCGCAAATGTTCGACGAGGGTGTGCCAACATCTTCGTGACCAACTTCAGGAACGAGCCGCAGCACCTGACAAAAGGGTCAGTTATAGCCCAAATGGAAGAACTTAGCGGCGTTCGTGAAGCTGTTGCGCTGCCTACAGAGGCGGCCCCGCCCGAGTCTAGAGACCCTGCAACGTTGCCCCTGGATATCGACCCCAAACTTGAGCCTTCCCAAACACGTGAACTGCTCTCTCTTTTGCATCGGTACAATAACTGTTTCGCGACGACATCCCGAGTTCGCCAGACACCCGTCGCCAAGCATCGAATTATTGTCGACACCGCAACGCACCCGATTCGTCAGCCGCCGTACCGCGTTTCCTTGAAGGAAAGGGAAACCATACAGGAGCAAGTGCGCAAAATGATAAAGGACGACGTCATCCAGCCATCCAACAGTCCGTGGTCCGCACCTGTAGTACTAGTGAAGAAAAAAGACGGGACCCTACGATTTTGCGTCGACTACCGGCGACTCAACAAGGTGACCAAGAAGGACGTGTATCCACTACCACGCATCGACGACACCCTAGACCGTCTTCGTCATGCCCGCTATTTTTCGTCCATCGACTTGAAGAGTGGATACTGGCAAATTGAAGTGGATGAGCGCGACCGCGAAAAGACTGCATTTATAACCCCGGATGGCCTCTACGAGTTTAAGGTGATGCCGTTTGGCCTGTGTACAGCGCCCGCGACATTTCAACGAGTCATGGATACTGTGCTCGCCGGTCTAAAGTGGCAGACATGTCTCGTGTATCTGGATGACGTTGTCATCTTTTCAAGCACTTTCGCAGACCATCTGGTGCGTCTTGAAGCGGTTCTTCAAGCTCTTCTGAACGCCGGACTCACGCTCAAGCCTTCGAAGTGCCGGTTCGCATACAGTGAACTAAAGTTCCTTGGTCACATCGTCAGCCAAGTGGGTGTGAAGCCAGACCCCGAGAAAACGGCCGCCGTCGCATCCTTCCCTCCACCGTCGGACAAGAAGACCGTCAGAAGCTTTCTTGGTCTCTGCGCATACTTCCGACGTTTCGTACGGAACTTTGCCCAGATCGCGGCGCCACTTTACCGCCTGACGAAGGATAACGTTGTCTTTGAGTGGACCGAGGAGCAACAATCAGCATTCCGCCAATTAAAACACGCCCTTGCAACATCCCCCATACTAGGCCATTTTGATCAAGACGCCGACACTGAACTCCACACGGACGCCAGCAACAAAGGACTAGGAGCAGTGCTGGTGCAATTCCAGGACGGCGCTGAGAGGGTTATTGCGTATGCCAGCCGAGCTCTTTCGCAGGCGGAGGGCAATTACTCGACAACTGAGAAAGAGTGCCTCGCTGTCATCTGGGCCATCACCAAATTCCGGCCCTATCTGTACGGTCGCCCTTTTCGTGTCGTCACCGATCACCATTCGCTGTGCTGGCTCGCCAATATTAAGGATCCAGCAGGCCGCCTTGCTCGGTGGAGCCTTCGGCTACAGGAGTACGACGTCACCATCACCTACAAGTCCGGCCGCAAACACCATGATGCTGACTGCTTGTCTCGAGCCCCCGTGGAGCCGGCACCGGGAGGCGAAAATGACGAAGAGGACGGCTTCCTTGGGGCATTGGACATGGCAGATATGGCTGCTCGGCAACGCAGTGATCCTCAGCTTGATCAGCTGATGGCGCACTTGGAAGGCCACGAAGCTGCGGTGCCTCGCATTTTCCAGCGCATACTGCCGACATTCAAGATAATGCATGGTGTATTGTACAAGCAGAACTTCGACAGCAGCCCGAGGTCGTGGCTCCTTGTTGTGCCGGAAGACCTGCGCGCCGAGGTCGCCCAAGCTTGCCATGACGATCCTACAGCTGGTCACCTTGGCTACAGCCGAACACTTTCATGTATTCGAGAACGGTACTACTGGCCGACACTTCCTAAGTACGTCCGTCACTACATAAGAACTTGTCGAGAGTGTCAAAGGCGCAAAACACCGCCCATACGACCAGCTGGCCTTCTCCAAACACTCGAACCACCGCCTGTTCCGTTCCACACTGTCGGAATGGATTTTCTTGGTCCATTTCCAACGTCGCGGTCGGGCAACAAGTACGTTATCATAGCGACGGACTACCTAACACGATACGCGGAGTCCCGAGCACTAACGTCGGCGACAGCTGTTGAGGCAGCCCAATTTTTTATTGAGTGCATTGTGCTCCGTCACGGTGCCCCTGCCGTTTTGATCACTGACCGGGGTGCCGCGTTTCTGGCCAAGCTCACACAGGAGATCCTCCGTCTCAGCTGCACCAGCCACCGCCGAACTACTGCGTACCATCCGCAAATGAATGGGCTGACGGAGCGGCTGAACAAGACCATGGCCGACATGATCGCCATGTACGTGGATGTCGCCCACCGCAGTTGGGACGCGGTACTGCCCTACGTTACATTCGCTTATAATACCGCTGTCCAGGAGACGACAGGTATGTCCCCTTTCCAGCTGGTACATGGAAGACAGGTCACCACGATGCTTGACGCTATGCTACCGCACGAGCCACCTGTCGACGTCGCCGATGATGCCCGACTAGTCTGCGAGCGCGCAGAAGAAGCTCGGCAACTCGCCAGACTCCGTACCCAACATCAACAACATGCCGACGCTCGTCGGTACAATCTCCGTCGACGCGACGTCCATTTTTACCCTGGAGACAAGGTCTGGGTGTGGACACCGGTACGCCGTCGAGGTCTCTCCGAAAAACTCATGAAGCGCTACTTCGGCCCGTATACAGTTGTTCGCCGCCTCGGTGAACTTAATTACGAGGTGCTGCCCGAAGGAACCCGACCGTCATCACGTCGTTCACCCCGCCCTGAAATAGTGCACGTAGTGCGGCTTAAACCGTATTACGCGCAATGATCGCCTGGACCCGAACTGATTTTACCACTCCCTTTTACACTGGCCAGCAGGAGTTGCTGGGCGCGTGTGTGGTTTTCCTTCAGGTGCTCTTGCTTCCGTGCTAGCATCGGGACGATGCTTCTTTATAGGGGGAGGTAGTGTCGCGAGTGGAAGAAAAAGACGAGTAGCGATTGCGGCGCGCCGACGACGACGTTGCTGCTGGTGGACCTGCCTGTTTTGTTCTGTGCTCTCTGTCTTCACCCGTTCTCGCCGCCGGCCTGTACGTCAAGCCGTGACAATATTGTGCAGTGCACCAGAGCAGTGCAAACGATGCGACTGTGTCTCTGCACCCTTCTTGTTGTCGCGCGCAGTGCCACAGGTTTCCTTGAGCACTCGCTACACCTCAAGCGAGCAGGTGCACTCTCCACCCCAGGGCGGCCCCAGAACAGCGATGGGATCGCCTGCACCTTTGTTGTTCACGTAGGCATGACTGGTTTTAAATGCCCTGCAGCAAGTGGTAACTTGTACTGTAATGGCGTACATGTACCATCATCATAAAAGAACGCTACAATTCTTGCAGTGTTTGCCAAATTCAAACAGTGGAAACAAGGTTGGTTTTGCCAAAACTGGCTCTGCAGAAGGATTTTCTTTAGGACAGGGTGCTGGGAAAAAAAACAGCGCTGAGACGAGGGACGAAGATAGAAGAAGACAACTGGACCGGCTCTTTCTTTGTCCCTCGTCCCAGCGCTGTCTTTTTTCCAGCAGTATGTACCAACTAGCTCAAGTCTCCGTTTTACTTGGGACAAGGTGTGGACAGATACTATGCAGGGTGTCACAAAAGACATCTGGATTGAGGACTCAGCAACACTTTAGGTTCTAGGTTTTAACCACAAGTGGTAGTTATAAATGGGCTAACAAGTTATCTAATACCGGCTTATGAAACAAAGAATACTAGGCCTAATGGCTCACCCACGATGAGTTGCTGGCCCCTAAATAATGGCTTGGACGTTCTAGCAGAAGTGGGTTTCAGGAGCACCTGCGCAGACATTCGTACAGCAGTTGCACATCTGCTGCTGTTCCCACTTGCAGGCCAATGAGGAGTTCCGGAATCTCGTCCAGTCCCTGTCCGAGGGGTCGAAGCCAGAGATCAAGACGAAGCCAATCAAGCCCAGGCCAGGGTTCTGCGTCAAGCTCAAGGACACCTCCACGGGCGCCAAGCTTTTCATCAATGTCTGCCACACCCCAGAGGTATTCACACACAGCCCTGGTAGAGCTTGCCTCCTGGGCACTTGAAGACGGTGCTTGCCTGTTGCTCAGCATGCGGTGTATTCATTTGTTTCCTCGGAGGCCCCAGTTATAGATGGCTTCGATGGCTGCCAGACGGCAGTTAGACACATCTGAACTTCATGAGAGAGACCGGTCTAGAGCAGAGCTTTGTAGTTACAGATCAGGGTATTCGGCCGGGAGGTGGTGAGGCATTGGAACGTACAGAAACAGGGGTGACAGAAAAATATAAAAACAAAGAAATGTTGCATGTGCTTTATCACACTAGGATAGTAAGGTGGAAAGTTGGGCGAGTTGATTCATGATGTAGTTAGCACCAAAAACGAGGACGAAGGTGGGAGAAAGGCACACCGTGAGTGCTTGTGTTGTGTTTTTCTCCCACTTTGGTCCTCGTTTTCGGCGCTAACTACATCGTGAACACCAGGGTAGACTAGTTACTCTAGTGGTTTCGCTGGGACAAAGAGAGTGGAAGAAGGTTCCCAGTAGCATGTCGACAGGACCGATGGTGTTCCAATTAAGTTAATAAAGAAATTGGAACCAAGATTTAAGTAAGCATTTAAACAGGCAGTGACGGTGAATAATCAGGATTACGGAAGATGACATCAGCAACTACGTCCAATCAGTGGTTTGCACGATGGTGATGCAGATTATAAAGGACAGGCTGCAGGCATGGGTGGAGAATGAGGGGGTGCCAGGGGAGCTGCAGAATGGGTTCCGGAAACAAAGGAGGTTGGAGGACAACCTGTTCTCAATGGTGCAGTGTGTCGAGATTGCTGGAAAGGAACACGGGCCCCTGTGGCTAGCATTTCTGGATATCAAGGGAGCCTACGACAGCGTTATTCAAGAGGATTTGTGGGACAGTCTGGAATCTTTTAAAAGATAGACATAAAACTAACAAAGTGCTTATAAAATGGGAAAAAAATGTATCAGAGCCTGTAGAATTACAGGGGGGGGGGGGGGGGGGGCTGAGGAAAGGATGTCCTCTGTCACCTTTGTTGTTCACGTTGTACCTACAGGGGTTAGAGACCAAACTAGAGAGAAGCGGACTAGGCTTCAACCTTTCGTTTTTCAAACAAGGAGAATGGATTGGACGCTCATTACTGGTACTAATGTACGCAGATGATATAGTGCTAATGACTGACAACAAGGAAGATTTGCAGAGGTTGATGGACATCTGCGGTACTGAGGGAGAGAGATTAGGTTTCAAGTTTAGTAAGGAAAAATCTCCAGTCATCATCAGCATCATTTATTAACCTTTAAAGGGCCCCTGCCCACCCCATGGTCCCAAACACTCTCTACCTCTCTTTGAGCGAGCCTCCTCTCCTTCCATTCCCTCCTCGAAATTCTTCTCTCCCGCTCCTCGTCGAGTAGCCTCGGCAAGGCAAAATCACCCCTTCCTTCTCCGGTGTAAGCCGGAGGCGTGGTGTCTGTGGAGTGTGTCACAGGGCGACGTCATGGCCCCGCCTTCAATAGAATTCTTTTCTTGGTTTTTGCATTTTCTCCGTACACTGAACGATCGAGAGGCGCGATCGGCTCGACCACCTTGACTTGTTAGCGAGCGCATCCTTTCATACATCTGTTTGTCATTCCCAGTTAGCGAGCCACCTTTTCATTTTCTTTTAGGCCTCCCCACCGTTTCACGAGCGGAGGGGCGGAAGTCGGTTGTGTTCGAAACACACGGCGAAGCGCGGACCCGGCAACCGCCCGTTTGCTTTTCTCCATGTGTGTTTGGGTCTTTTCTCCGCTCCAAAGCATATGTCATTCATTGGAGTCAAGGCGTACGCAAGATGCACGAAAGATAAGCGGTGTGTGTGCGGAGCGGTCAAGTGGGCGAGCGAGGGAAAGGCTCTGCTGCACTAGTAATTAAAACCTTGTTTTGGGGGGCTTGCATAGAAGAAAAAAATCTGAGAAGGGAGCGCGTACGCAGAGCGTCTCGTGAGGTGATCACGGCGGGGGGAGGGGGGGGGGGGCGAACCAACTCCCTCAGTTTTACTATTTTTTACTTTTTATGGCAAGGGTTCAAGGCTGTCGCCGCACGCTCCCTCCGCAGTTTTTTTTTTTGTTCCTTCATGCGGGTTTGTAGGCATGAGCCAGAACAGAAGGCGCTGCGGAAAGCGTTGTGCAGACGACGCGACGCCAAGGCTACGCCCAACCTTCTCCCGTCAGTCAGAACGATGCACCAATGGAGTGCCTTTAGCGAAAGTAACCCCCCATAACGTCAACGGGGTTCAGAGTAGTGGGCCGGGCCCGTTTTTGTTGAAGGAAAGAACGAGCGGGCTTTGATTTGAATTTTCGCAGCTTTTCGGGGCGCGCATGGCTCTAGTATTTTGCAGAGGTTATCTTTGATGCCTCATCTATGCAGTGGGCTTGTTTTTCAAAAATGTCCGGACCCTGGGCAGTGGCCCTTTAAGGGTCATATAGGGACATTGTATAGGGGGCGGATACAAGTGTCCGATGGTCATACATATGAAAAGGCAAAGAAAAAAACGAGAGAAAACTAGGCAAAGCAAAAGAGTAACAAATTAATATAGTCAATCAAAGACAGTGTGAAAAAGAAGCAGACAGAAATACACACTGCAGTAATACAACGTGTCCAATAAAGTGTTTGATCGTTTTGCAATGCATCATAGCTGATACAAGGTATAGGAAAGTTTTGTTGTTCTTTGAGATGCTTTGCGAGTAGCTGTATAAAGTTGGAAGGATTAGTCTTAACGACAATGTTTTCGGGCAGGTTATTGCAGAATTCGATCGCACAAGGAAGAAACGATGTTAAATGCATTAGTGGAGCCGTGCAAACGGAGTATGAAAAATGTGTAATGACCAAAGGGCGGAGAAATGCAGCTGTCGTGAAAAATCGGGCGTTGAGGAATCACATTAGATACGAAGTGGTAAGAGGAATCTGGAGAGGCATGGTGGTTCCTAGTCTGACTTTCGGCAATGCGGTCCCGTGCATGAAGACCAGAGGTTCAAGCAAGGTTAGAAATGAAACAACGCGGTGTAGGAAGGCTTGCTTAGGGTGCCCATGGCAATGCATCAAATCAGGGGGTGCAGGCTGACATGGGATGGGCGTTGTTCGAGAGCACAGAAGCTAGCAGCAAGATGGAATTTGAGGAGAGAAATGGGGGGAAAGCAGTGGGCGAGGAAAGTTTTCAGTTACTTGTACGTGATGAGGAATGTTGACACAGAATGGAGAAAGCGAACTGGAAAACTGACAAGCAGGTATCTGGACAGCAGATGGGGGGGGGGGGGGGGGCAAATCAGCAATTACTGGTTAAGAGAAAGGCTAAGAAAGCAGAGAGGTGTCTGTGAAAAGCAGGGATGCAGGAGAAATGGGCATTGGGAACATGCAGAACATTTAACTGCAGTAGCTGAAACTCTCCTCCAGAAAACAAAGCACGGCACTCCACCAAAAAGGTCGGAAGATGGGTGCACCACATTGAAGCCTGAACTTATACCATTGGTCAAATGTTTAGGGGAATCCCCCAAGGTGGAGTAGATTTCTAATAAGGGAGTAATTACTCATTGGCGTCCACCCGAGCGCAGCCATACGGCTACAACCGTAGCCGTATGGCTGCGCTCGGGTGGATGCCAATGAGTAATTACTCCCTTATTATAACTTATGCCATATGTACACAGAGTGTCGCACAATCTAAAGAAAGTTGCGAACAGGCACAAGGTTCCATTGGTGTTTTCAGCCCCAAATAAGCTGTCGAGATGGATGCCTCAGATCTGCGGCACGGAAGCGCCCGGCTGCCAGACAAAGCATGAGACAGCGTACGTTCGCTGCGTGGTAGGAGTGGTGTGTGAGATCCCCTTGAGTTGTGGAATGTCCTATATTGGACAAACAGGGCGTTGCATTAATGACCGCCTGAGGGAGGATGGCAAAAATGTGGAAAATGAGGAAAAATACGCTAATTTGGTCCAGCACATTAGCACGTGTAAGTGCGAGACACGACGTGGGGAAGCGAGGATTCTGGGCAGGAGCAAGAACGAAAAGGCGAAGGTTTTGCTTGAAGTATTTCACATCAAGAAAAAGGCGATCCGTCAACTAACCTGCATTTGGCGGAATATGAGTTTCTGTGCCAACACGCTAGTGTGGTACAATAAGTGGTGGCTTCTGACAAGCACTGAAAGAAATGAATGTAGGTGGTTCTGCGGTGTATAAATGCATGCACCTCGTTCTCCTAATAAGCAGTTGGAAGTTGGCGCCTGTACCGTTGTCCTGTCTCGTCTCGTGTGTTTTGTGTTTTGCAGTGCCTTACTGAAGTGTAAAATGCATACCCAACTAGCCCAGCAACAAACGTAACTGAATGAATCGGCGGGGAAAAAATAATTGCATTCTTAGCTTCTCGACAATGAATGGCTTTTGCTGCTGGATGAACTTCTATAGACGCACAAACAGTCAAATTTTATTGAGAAAGAAAATCTGGTGGTCTCAGTGTCCCTTTAACAAAACTTGCTAAGAGATGTGTTAGCACAAGCAGTAGACACACTGACGTATCTCCATCTAATCAGTGCAAATTATTAGCCCAGCAGCAAGTTTTGTTTGACATGTCAACGCAGCGAGAACTGGTCCTTGTTGGTCGACATTTAAACAAACCAACTAAACAAAAGTTTAAAACAACACACTCTGAATTTCAAGTCTTGTGTTTGTGGAGAGGGCAAAGTATGGCTTTTCTTGCGCAGCTTCCCGAGCCGCGGGACATTGATGACGAAGAACTGATCCACATTTTGGAGTCGGAGGACCCAACGTCGTACCGCGTCCCCCTCAGCCTGGGCCTTCCACATGAGGAGGTGGACAAAAGTGAGTGGGGGGGGCTGCCAGGGCTTTGTATTGCTTGCTGCACACACTTTAACCATTTCAGGGTACTGTATTTTCCGGTGTATAAGACGCACCCACCATATATGCAGGCAGTCACTGAAAAAGTTGGCATATAAGACGCACCCGTGTATAAGACGCACCCCAGTTTACCCAGTTAGGCTAGTGAGGCTTAATTAAACGCGCTTGCGCGACCATCGCGAAATGCACCGTACCTGTGAGAAGTTCTTAAGCAATGCTAAGTGATCGAAAAAGGCAACACTCACGCCATACCCACCCAGGATTTAGCAAGAAATAAAAAAAAACGAAAGAGTTCTCCCATATATCCGCACCAACATTTTATTTTTACTTAAAACCTTCGAAGTCTTCATCTTCAGATGCGCTATCAAAAAGTTTGCCCAATTCTCGAGGCAACGCGGCTTAAACATGCACTGCGTACTTGCTACGTACACGGAGCAAACAAAGGTGCAAAGGGGGACTAAAAAAAAATGCCGGCTTGTCTTGTCTTGTCTTGACAATGGCGAGAAGCGCGATTGTCACCATCTTTTGGCATTTCACATTACTTTTGCTTGGGCCCTCCGAAACGGGCACGCGTTTGTGATCCCGGAAGTCATCATCCCCGCTGTTTCATGATAAAAGTTCACCTGAAAAAGTGGCACAGGGTGGTTCCCGTATTGAAGCATTAACTGTGTTAAAACCGTGTTATTTTCCAGTTATATTTTTTCGGTGAAAAAAGCTTGAGCATGAACCTGAGTAATTTCTGAACTTGGAAAAAAAAAGAAACGAAAAATTAGCGTATAAGACACACCCTTGTATACGATGCACCAGCAAGATTTTTGAAAAAAAGCCACTTCTTATACACCGGAAAATACGGTACTTGCACTGACCGATGTCATTTTGCTGCTGCTGCGCATTTATGTTTGATTTCATTGCATCACTGTCAGCTGTGTTGCTGGCCTCTCATCTGTGACCCGTGTGGGTTTTCTGACTGTCTTAAGTCGGTTGAATAGTTGAATAGATGAGCATTACAGTAAGCTGGAAGGAAATGTGGTGAAATTTAAGGAGGCGCTCAAGGTCTCCAAAGCAACCCATTGCAGTAGTGTGTTGAGCCGAGAGCAGGTGTAGTCATGGGAGCGGTGTCACTTTTGCCAGCCCCGTAACATCCACGGCTCCCACTCATTCCCTGTTGTACACGAACTAGGGGCACCCTGTCACTTTTGTCATAACTCTGCCACCGTGCTGCTTTGTGCACTGCATGCCCTGCCTTCTCTCATTCTGCTTTTATTGCGAAAGCAATACTAGTTGCACTTTCAGCCCATCACGTAGCCAGGCCGGTAGCTACCAAATTAGCATACTGGATTGGATTGGATTGTATAACCGATGCATCACCACAAGTCTAACCGCAAGCACCACCACCAGCTACACTACCTTGGTGTAGCTACGGATATTGCTTTCGCAATTACCGGGCTTAACCAAGCTAAGCCACAGCGAATTTTTTGCCAAGGTAGGCATATGCCCTAGACATAGCAGGGGGTAGTTTACGAGACTTTTGTAGAGAGGAATAGTTTACGGATCATGAATACCCTCTCCCGCAGACAGGAGAATAACAAGTGGACGTGGAAGAGCCCCGGTGAAGAAACTGTGAAATAGAATTCATACTATGCACTCACACTGGCATCGTGCAGGATGTGGAGGCCCTCGGAAAGGTGCAGTGTAGTAACCACGGGAGGGTGAGGTCTCTTATGAGCCTACACTTAATGAGGGAATGGAAGAAACTGGTGAGGCCGCAGCCCATTGACGAGTTAGCGGTAAGAGGGAGAGTAGAGCAATTCAGGATATTACTGCAGTAAAGGTATTCGGCTTTGACCGAGGGCGACAACCGTAGTGTTTAAGCAATGCACAATTATCTCACTTCTTGATTCATATTGCAGCGAAGAAGCACAAACACACGTAGAAGGAACACTCAAAAAACACGGACGAACGCTGCACTCACAACTGGTTTACTGCGAAAAGATTTCGAGCTTAAAATGGCTCACGCATCTGCGCACTGGCTCACGCATCTGTGTTTGTGCTTATTCGCTGCAATATGAATCAAGAATGTTACCAACTTGCCCAAAAATGTGTTTTACTCAATTATCTCACAGCTGCCACTACAGAGAGTGCAGTACAAGTAGGCTGTACGATGGTTTGACAGGATACCAGAAAACTCCCTCAGGAGACAGAAAAATCTGGTTAGGAGACACTACAGCATGAATGCATCTGACCACGCAGACAGATTGGAACTGACAGTGCTATCAGAGTTAATCTATAAGCTGAATGTAACTGACAAAAGGGTGTTTAATATGGCTACAATCGATCATGCTCTAAAGAACGGAGATAGCCTAACAATGGTTACAAGGAAACTAGGCATAGGCAAAAATCAGATGTGTGGGTTCAGAGACAAAGAGGGCAATGTCATTAGCAATAACCATAAGATAGTTTAAGTAGCCCAAGAGTTTTGCACAAGCCTATACAGTAGCCACTGTAATTATTTATTTATTTATTTCTGGACGTTAATGCGATCAGGACGTTAATTCGAGAGGCAGTAGCGCACAGAAATGGGACATCCCCCCAGTAACGAAGGAGGAAGTAAAAAAAGCTGTAGGAGCAATGCAGAAGGGGCAACACAGCTGGTGAGGATCAGGTAGCAGCAGATCTCTTGAAGGACGAAGGTGAGATTGTGCTACAAAAACTAGCCACCCTCTATAAGCAATGCCTTATGACTTCGAGCTTACCTAGAGCTTGGAAAAACGCTAACATTATCTTAATTCATAAGAAGGGAGACGTCAAGGACTTGAAGAATCACAGATCAATCAGCTTACTGTCCGTTGCCTATTAGGTATTTACTACTAAGGGACAATCTTTGGCTTCAATCAACCAAATGATGAAGCAGACTGTCATATGTAAAGCCCATGTATTGCCCATGTAAAGCCCTCACCCAAAGGCCCTTGAGGTATCTGTAATAAATAAACTTGGCAATAGACCGTGTTCAGACTGTCAATCACTTGATAGAGAAATGCGAAGAATATAACCAACACCTTCATGACCAGCATGGATTGACTTACTCAAAAGCTGAGCAGTCATCCAAGCTTTATGGAATTGGGGCAGAAGAGTCTTATGTAAAAATACTTTAACATATGCACAGCTACCATAACCCTCAACAATGTCAGCAACAAAATTCCAATAAAGGAAGGTGTCATGCAGTGAGACACGATCGCCCCAATGTTACTCTCGATTGAGCCAGTGCCGAGCGTTTGGACCTTCAAGGCCCCTCGGCGAAGGCAACACGCCACTTTGGCCCCAGCTTCCTGTAGACAGCACCTCCAGCCTGACCCGACCGGGGGAAATCGGCAGTCTCCTTTTCCTATCCTCCCCTTCATCTTTCACTTTCCTATCTTCTTTCTCACAACTGTCCTATCTCCTACTCTCTTCTTGTTTTTTTTTGTTCTTCCTGGCAGCTGGGGTTAACGTTGTGTGGAGTAGCCACCCTGAGTTGCCCAATACTTGGTTTCAGTCGTGGTGTACAGCTGGCATGGGCAGGGCTTGCTTGCAAATAGCAGTGAGTTATTAACTTTATCAAATGCTTTAGCAAAGTCAGGAAATATGCAGTCAGTTGAAAATGCAGAGTCCAAATAGAAGTGCAAGTCGTGAATAAAGAAAAGTAGTTGTATGTCACGAGAGAAAAACTTTCGGAAGCCATCCTCTGTTAGGCAGAAGAAATTGTTATCCTCCAGAAAATTAACGGGACGGGGAAATATTTGTACCATTATTTTTCATGCTATTGATCTCAAAGATGTGGGTCAATGGTTAGATGGATTCTGTTTGTCTCCAGTTTTATGTACTGGTACGACCACAGCACTCTTCCAGTCTCCAGTAGTACACCATGGTGGTATGATTGTGAGAATACGCATTTCATGATGATAGAACTATACTCTTTAGCATTCCGTATATATTCCATATAGATATGCAATGATACCATCAATTCTGCTAGAAAATGTTATAGTTTCAAATCGATAATCGGTATGATGCCTTGCTAGTCGAACATAGTGGCATTCATTGCGACGTCCCGAAATGACCGCATAGTTGGAGATCGGGACATTGGACAACATTGGATGTAGAAGCAAACTACTTCACGAAAGTATCATTTAGTACAGTAGCACAGAGGTGGTTGGGAGCAGGTTTGCTGGTGGGTGCAGTAACGACACTTTATAGGGTTTCCAGGTTTTATTGTGTTCCAGAAACGTTTTGGATTAGTCTCAGAATGTTCAGGCGGGTTATTTTAAAGAAGGTGAATTTATTAGACTTCAGTGCTCGTTAATATGCTGAAGCAGCTGTTTTGTACGCTGTCCAATGGGCAGGTTTTAAAACTTAGCAGTTCGAAAAAGTCTTTTCTTTTTGTTAGAAAATCGTTTTAAATATTTGTTATACCAGGAGGAGGAGGAATAAGAGGAAAGGCAGGGAGGTTAACTGAAGAATAATCGGTTTGCTAACCTACACGGGGGAAGGGGAGATGAAATAAAAAAAAAGAGAGAGAAAGAAGAGTAACAGAAAATTGAAGTCACATGGAAAGTCAGCGTTGGTTAAAGTCACAGCCTATCATGCAGCCCAAAAGTCCGCAAGGAGCGGAGCAGTGCCTTCGAGGCCTTCACCGCCGACGATCGCCGCGGCCAGTGGCCGAGAATCTTCATTTCCGTCAGTGGGCGTGGATCTAGGCGCTCCAGCGCACGGCTGAGAGACTGCCTTTTGGCACTGTAGGCAGGGCAGTCACAAAGAATGTGGGTTATAGTGTCGTCATGCCCGCAGATGGCACATGCAGGGCTATCAGCCATACCGATTAGGAAAGAGTTACAGTTGGTGAAAGCTACACCAAGCCAGAGGCGACACAGCAAAGCTTCTTCTCGTCGTGGTAGGCCGGATGGAAGCTGGAGCTTCAGATCTGAGCCCAAGGATTTTAAACGTGAATTGGCAAATTGGCCGGAATTCCACGCGGCAAACGTGATGTCCCGCGCAAGTGCGCGAAACCTGCCCGCTGCGTCTCATCTCGAAATGGGGATCGACACTAAATCGCCGTCGTCATGAGCAGTTCACAGGACCTCATCCGCGCGGTGATTGTCTGCTATGCCGCTGTGTCCCGGTAGCCATTGGTAGATAATGCCATGTCCTTTATTGATGGCAGAGTGATGTAGTTGTCGAATTTCCGTGACCAGTTGTTCACGGGCTCCATGGTGCAGAGCAGCTTGTAAGCCTTGGAGGGCAGCTTTGGAATCGGTGAAAATAGACCACCGCTGAGGCCGCTGCTGATTGATGTGTTCAATGGCGACACGAGGAGCGGTGAGTTCTGCACCCGTCGAAGAAGTCTGGTGAGCTGTCCTAACTCTAATTTCTGTAGTCCTTGCGGGGATGACCGCGGAGCCAGAAGAAGTGATAGGGTTCACTGAGCAGTTGGTGTAGACGTGCACCGGTTCGTATGGTGCTCATGTAAATATTCAAGGGTGACTTGTTGTAGTTCTGTCGGCGATGAGTCTATCTTCCTCCTGATGCCAGGTATTGAGAGAAGCACACGGGGATTGTGCAGGCTCCAAAGTGGCGAGGACGGTCTAGAGGCGGGTGTAAACTGGGACGGCAGATTGGCGCGAAGTGCATCAACGGTGTCCGTAAGCGATGTGCGCGGCCTGGTAATAGGAAGAGTGGCAAGATTGTGAGAGGGAACTCGGGATATGTGTCAAAAATGTGCCCTCAGTGCGTCAACTGTTAGCTAGGTAGGGATTGGATGCTCCTGGGCGATGAGTACAGATGTGGCCGTCGAGGCACATTTCGGCAATCCTAGGCAAGTCCGGTGGGCTTGAGTGCTTTGCAGACATTGAAGTATACACACCGAAGAGTGATAAGACGATGAATGAGTTAAGACACTTTATTTCGGTACATGCATCAGTTTGTTTCTACTGGGCGCTCGAGATAACCTGGTAAGAAAATATCAAAAAGAGCCCAGTTATTTAGGGCTACAAAATGAGCTTTGTTATTGTCGCTAATAGTCTTAGAGCGTTTGGCATTGGACCGTTGCCCATGTGAATGTGCCATTCCGTAGCAGAAGATATGCTGCTCCCTGACCCCATCCCCCCCCCCTTGAAAAATTTCTGGTAGTGGGGAGGGGGCTCGAGCTCTCCAGCACCCCCCACCCCCATGCAGTCAGTGCCTATGATTGCTGGCAATGAGCTAACAGCACTGGAAGGCACCCTAGGCCTGTGTTGTTCAAAATCAGAAGGCTTCTCATTAACTACAGAACAACCATCGAGCCATGAACTAAGGCTTCTTGACATAGCGCTCAACCTGTCATCGGATCACACCTGCTGAAAGTACATGCCATGCTCGATGAAATGCCTGCTGCCCTTCTCATCAGCGCTCTGAATTTCGGTGAAGCCAATATTCAAAGGAATGCTCTTCAAAAATTGTGCACCCACTGTGTCCCGACCAGCTTCGAGGCGCAACTGGAGTGGTTGACAGAGGCAGGCCTCTCCAGGTCGCAACCGTAGCAGAAAAAGCACTGAAGGAGCTCAGCCAAAAGCCGTCAGGCATAGAATCAAGAAGATCTCTGGGAGATTCAAAGTTCACATTAGGCCTGTGCAAAAAAGACATTCAAAGAGGATCAGCGAAAAGGCACGCGCATGATGACACACAGATTCACGAACCCGTGTGTGGCCTCGGTCGCCTACGAGAGCTGCTATCTTGTGGAGCATTGTACATTAGACAGACAGGAAGCTGCATCAATGGGCATTGCAAGGAGCGCTCTTCCCTGACACGATCTGGAGGCTACCCCGACAGACGCACACGAGAGCTACGTGAAGCCTACTTCATTCGAAACTGTGCCACCACATGGGTCAGCAGCCCATCCACTGACCTCAACAGACTCGGGAGTAACCTGCCTCCCATCCACCGTGACCCAATCTTTCAACCACGTTTTTCGTTAAACTTGTTACAAAAGTATCTTCTGGTGAACTAGTATGTCTGAATCGTTCATATTTTAAAACTGCGCAAACAAAAACAAGGACCGAGCGAGAACACAGTAGCACACACAAGCGCAGACTTCCAACTTTTATTCGAAAAGATTGCCGCAGTCTTTTTATACCCTCTGTGGATACCACCAACACACCCCAAACCATCCGCAAAATTTAAAACACGTGCGCTTATCTCCTCTGAATGTCCCAAACATTCCACGATAATGGACAGGCGCCTTAGCAGCACACAAGTGACTCAGACACACGCGCAATTTTTACCTCAATAAGACAAAGATCGCGAGCCACGTGCCTTGTCCACGGCATGTCGAACACGCCAAGAAGCATAGATAACAACAACGAAATGAAGGCATAAACATGGTAAAAGGCAAAGGAGAGATCACTAAAACCTGAGCAACAAAAAAATGCGAAACCAACAGGAATGCGGAAAAACAACTATGAGGCCACTAAATTGGAGCTAAAAAATTAAATTGGAGCTAAAAAAAAAAAATTTAGTGGTCTCATAGTTGTTTTTCCGCATTCCTGTTGGTACTTCTTGTACTTTGTGCATACTCATTGTTCATGTTGGTGTCAAGGACGAGGTAGATGGACTGTTGTTCCCTATTTCTTTGTTCTTCCAGGTGGAGGTCAGTGCATGGCTTATGACGTCATCATCAACGAAGCCTTCTTCCGCAAAATCAGCTCTAACGAACTGTTCAAGACGTTTCTCATCACGGTCGCGCTTGATGGCGTCGAGGACAAGTATGGCGTCAACCCTGACCGAGGTATGGCTTTCAAAGAGCAGTGCTGTGTACTACGCTGAAAACAAGGCACTGCAGCTAGATGTGTCGTAATAATGGCGCTAACCTCTGTTGAGCCCCTAACAGACATTCTTTAATGAAATTTGCACTGAGGTGGTCATTTCAGTTCCCGCACTGCCGCCTCATGGCTGCGCGAGTATTCGAACATGTCGAATATTGAAGCAAATTTTTTCTTTATTTGTACGCACCATCAGTCCAAACCGTACTAAGATGGAAGTGGTGGCAAGCATCACATTGTGGTAAACGCAGGCCAGTCGGATACAACAGTCAACACAGCTCATACAATACAGTCAGTAAAATATGCAGTCTAGTATGTGCACTACTGCTTTTGTGAAGAAGAAGACGCACACTCATGACACACTCGTGGCAGATGGCCCTGTGCTTCAGCCGTACTGCCATCGCTATGCGTGTCTGCGTTCGACCTGGGTGATCTCGGACTGTTTTTGCCGCTGCTCCCGTCGTCCCAGTTCATCATCATCATCATTTATTGGCCCTTAAAGACCCCTGGAGGGGTATTACATAAGGGAGGGGGGGGGGGGGGGGGGCAAACATCGAAACAAGTAATGACATTATTAGGTAAAAAAAATATATACAGTGAAAAAAAAACAGTGAAAAAAAGTATACAGTGAAAAAAAAGTGTACAGTGAAACAGTTCCCTTCAATAAACCATTGCATTTGCGCTGGGTAACAGCCCTGGAACTCCGCTGCTGTTCTCTCCTGCCAATCAGGCACATCTCCACTACGGCAACCGGGTAGGGAGTTGGGCCTTGGACCCCCACTGGCACTTTCCAATTGAGCCCCGGTTGCGATGGTAGGAATACCTTTTTTTGTGACTAAAGATAAGAGGCGCAGTTTCAGGGAGCCTGTGTTTGATTACTGGTACCCTCCACACAAATGGCATTGAAATGAAGATTCCATTTAACTTTTTCCTGCTTCTTTTTTACTTCCTGTGTGGCCACTCCAAGTGCAAGCTAGCCTCTTTCTTCCACCTCGCCGCCTTTTCTTTGTTTTATTTTCTCACGCTGCAGTTCACAGGTGGCACTATTACTGCCATTCCCTCTTTCTCTGCTTCCCCCTTAGGGCCCGGTTGCTTGTTCCTTCGGTCTGCTTGACACCGTCCCTCGTCCTGCTTCTCAAGGTTTTCGTCCCGTCCTCCATCGTCACCGTGCAACTCGTTGAGCATGTTACTCACTAGTTCAGTTGTTCCTCAATATGACACTTCTAGCTTCCAGTGCGACCTTTGTAGGCTGCCTTTGGTCTACCCACCATCACTGATGCGGATACCTATAAAACAATCTTTTTTTTTTCGACACCGCAGTAGTGAGTACCGACACAATAGCTCACCAAATTGAGTTTGTGATTTAGTACTTCCATCAACAGTTCCACTCAGTTCCTTGCTCCACCCCTTACTTCACACTTCAACATCGGAGCTTCACTCCTGGCATAATTGAACTTGCCAGGGGAAATGAAAGAAGCACACGTCACTGTAGGGACAGAGGAAACAGATGACAAAGGAGGAAATGGACTCAAGGAAGTACCTTCGTGCTAGGTTCAGACAAAAGAAAAGAATGGACCGGCAAATTTCTGCCCAGGGCAGCCTTCCCACCATCAGCGTTGACTTATCATTCTGACGTCTCGGTCGACTAATTGCACCTGCTTGTGGCGCATCCCATACAGCTGCCATGCAATAATTATATTGATAATTATAATTAACAAGACACACAGTTTAACAAAAGATGAAAATGTACAGGGACTGTTGCTTGCTCCCTTGCAACCTCTTGTACATAAATATATAACAGGGATACTTCACTCGTTCGATTGGGAATTAAGCACACTGTAAATTGTACTTGACGGCCCACCTCTCCCAACGCGTACTGCAGCTCCTGATGTGTGAAATAATCTCCGGCTTGTGTTAAGAAATTCGTCTTTAATATTATTCTGCGCTGTCTATGCAGCATACCTCATCAGGAAATTTGGACATATTGATACAGGACGTGAAAAGCTAGTATAACACTAGCGAATGTTGAACCTGTATTCTTCGCCCCTCGGCTTCAGCACTTGCCATTCCAGCTTAATCTCTCACTGGTGATTTGCCTACAAATCAGTGCATTCAGTGCGTAATTAGCAGTGTGAATAAATTGATCGCAGTCTATCCCTTCCATTGAATGCCTCAATACCTGTCCTATACTCTTTTTGGTTTCTTGAAACTGGAGGGTGATTTCTCTTTTATGTTTTTTTTTTACCGCTGAAGTTTTACATCAAGGCACCCTAGAAGCAGGGGCATAGCCACCAGGGTGGATTATGGTGCTTCAGCCCCCCCCCCTCTTCCGAGGTTTTTTTGTACTGCTATGCACCACCGCCCAAAACAACCACTGCCACCGAAAATCATGTTGGATTTTGCCTAGAATGTCTTTTCCGCACTCTAAAAGGCATTTTGGCACAAACATTCTGAACTCAGGCTGGATTTCATGCCAATTAACATCCATGCACCTGTAGCTGCATAATGCAAGGAGGCTGTGGTTGTTCGCCGCGCCCGTCAAAGAAGACACCAATCGGCCCGTTAGTTGCGACACCTTTATACATCATTGCACCTTAACACACAATCCGCAAACAGGTATGCACACAGGCAGGCGATGTTCTTACGGAACACGGCCACGTACGGCTCCAATCTACCCGACGGCATTGTAGTCAATGGCCCAATGCCTGCACGGCCACAAATGTCCCGTGCCACTCACGGTTCGAAGTGGGTCTCGAGGACACGGTGGAGTCACTGGTCCAGAGCGCTGGTCTGCCAGGCGACACAGGTCGGTGGTTGCCCGAGCGAAGCGGTGGCCTTGAAGGCGGCGAACTGAAGTCGTCGCGTCGTTGCAGCTCGCCAAGACTCGCAATGGTGAGATGGCGGCCCAAAGCCGTCACATTACTGCGGCTCAGCACACACGCACACACGGGTCTCCGCAGCCGACCAAGCCACAACCGCGGCGTTGGAACACTGCCACGTCCCCCCACACTCGACGCGCGCTCCACACCGTCGTCATCTTCGCCGCGCCGGCCACTGCAGCAGCGCCACCACCACAGAGGCTCATCCGAGCATGAAGTTTCGAGGGCGTTTCGATGATGAGCAGGCTCGTCATGACATCTAGTGGCGGCCACGTAATCTACTTAGCGCATGGATTTCAATCCTGAAACTTTATTGTTATAAATTTCTTATAAATTTGACCTTTAGATAGCGAAGCAGCAAAAACAATGCAATTAAAAAGCTGTGTTCCTTCGGGTCCATAAGCATGTAATTAGAAAAACATATGGCTGTTCATTAGCCTTTAAAACCACAGAAATTTTTGCCGTTTATTGTAACAGTTAGCATCATGAAAGTTTTCATGCGAATATGAAAATTACGAGGGCATCATTAACCAATTTGACCGACCTTGCTCATTGAAAGCCTCGGCCCACTTGGCGTTTCCCAACGAACGCATTCGGATATTGGGTAGTTCAACTTGTTTCACCATCTGTGATTTTCGTTCATCCTTTTCTTTCCTTTCTAGCTATCTGGTTTTACTTCCTTTTTTTGCAGAATGATTGTTGTCGCCGTGCAGGAAGCTAAAATACTCATTTTCGTATCGATTTCTGCATTCTTGCTCTATTATTCTGCCCATATGGTGCTGTCACAACCGCAGCATGGCCCAAATTTATGTCACGATTTTTGCGGTCATAGTTTTATTCTTGCCAGGATCGTCTGTCTTTCTATGCATAAAGTTTAGTATCTGTGATTGTGCAATATGTTTATTTTGCTTGTTTGACACATTATATACAGCAACTTTTGCTTAGATATGTATACTTATCAGAGACTTATACGTATGTTTAACTATCTTGCCAGGTTTTGTGTATACATGCAGTGAAGTTTGTTTCCAGCGACGTTTTTTTACCCTTTATCAAGCTGTATCTTCGCATTCATGACATTTAATTGTACCTCCGCATTTCTAATGTATATTTTGCTGAACTCCTGCTTTTTATTTGTGCTCTCTGTTGGCACTAAAATTTCAGTGCAATTACTTACAATACTCGGCCGGTTAGAGCTGGCCCTGCGCAATACATTGGGTCGAAGTACAGCATCATTGAGGTTTTTTCCTTGGCCATTGCATATATACAAAAGTGTAAACAAGCTTCTTGAATGACAAAGATTCGTTAAAATATGTGTCCTTAACTTGTTCATTTCCTTGCCTTTACGTTTTTCATATTAGTGGCGTGCACTGCTTTGCTGGTTTTGAACTGATGTAGCTAAAGTTGATGTGACATTTTCTTTACTCTCTAAGTAGACAAAAAAAAGATGGGAGCATTGATATCAGCTATCTTATCTCTGCCACAGTTTTTGGACATAGAATTTATTCTTTCATGAAAAAATACATATTTTACTTGTCTTGACAGTGCAGTGCATAGCATTGAAGAATTCGTTTGTAAGCATTACCAATTTCAATGCAGTTATTATTAGTGTATTTGATTCCTCCCCTCGACAAATTCTACAAAGATACAAGAAGGAGGACGCGCTGTGGCCTGCAGCAATTACCATGGCAAATCACACCTTCTTTGGCCCTAGTGTCGCTGCGACACAGGAGCCCTCCCTTATTACTTGAGGTAACTGTAGAAAGGAGCACACCATGGGGAAACAAACTCCCAAGGGGACGGAGCGGGGCAAGTCCCCACAAGTCAAAGAGCAGGTATGCTCCGCACCGTTTAGTCTGCCTGCGGTAAAGTGTGGCAGCTCACACGTACACGATTCTGAGATCTGGCATCTCGGTCCCACGCACAGGGAGGGGTGAAGGTGCCTTGCTTTTTTCACATCGGCAAGAAAGCTTCGCCGCTATATTGTCGGAGTCCGTTTTCTTGCACGGAAACATTTTATATTTTCACAGAATGCGACATATTGATACATCTCAGAAGTGGAGGAAGAAGAAGGGCTTCACCATCTTGCTTGCGACCTTGCAGTAGCCTGGAGCAGTTCTTCTGTCCCCGATTGTGTGTCACGTAATGTTTGTGACAATATTATTAGCACGCAAATATACACAAAGGACTGCGAGCAGAGACACACAGGACAGACGCTAGGCTTCAACTGTGTGGTGTGTGTTTCTGCTGTATTTTAGCACTAGTAGTATGTTGCAGTCTGTGAATCAAAAGCACCAACTAGCCCGACTTTATTCTTTAATCATTTTATATTTTGTTCCGTTGCTCTAAAGTGCCGCGCAGATGCCCCGTTCGCAGTTCGCAGTCACTGTGAAGGTTCGTCTTAACCGAATCACGCGGGAAACAGTTCATCTAAGTGGATTTTTTTTTACATTGAATCTTATGGCAAACCAACCAAATGGTCTCAGTTGTTCATCTTGTCCGAGAATTCATCTTAACCCAGTTCGCCTTATCGGGAGTCTACTGTATTTCATTGCACATGCAGTTTGCAGAGCACATCAAGGTGAAAATGAAACTTTCATTAAAAAAAGAAAAAATTAAGCTCTGATTTGTACACTACGCCGTTTCCACTGCCCACAGTATTGCCTTTGCAGTGATGGAACCAGCGGGGAGTCGCACACATTTCTTGCTTGTTTCTCTTTACACTTGGCTTTCTATACTGTGTTAATGAGGAAACTAGCTGGCAGCAAAATTCAATCTTCAGTGACATCATTAATAGCATAGTGTGCAACAACTGATCTTGTCTTGTTGTTTACCTATTTGATAAAACTCTTCTTGTTCATATCTGTGATCTGCCTGATGCCCTTCTGGAGACAGTACTGTGCCATATCTGTCCTCCCAGAGAACTATGTGGTGCTCAAGAACCGGCCCTACGTGGGCGCCATGCCTGACCACTGCATCCAGGACAGGAAGGGCCCCCTCATCTCCGAGCTGCCCATGTGAGTGGTTCATTTGTTGGGGTTACTATTCTCACCTCGTGGCTTGTTCATGTGCAGACCACCTGAGAGCACTCATAGTGTAACGACTTATAGTGCACAACTACGTATAGTGCTTTTATAACACCTCATTTACATCAACCACTGTACCTCACAATGTAGGGCTCTTTTCGGATATACAAATATCAGTAGGAGATCCGCCAATCTCTGACAGATCTCCCATGGACATCCGACGGAGGTACATGTGTAACTGCAAATACCTCCTACGGACGTCCAGTCCGTTATCCTAGGATATCTCCCATGGATCTAATGAGGCCATTGGTATGTCATGCCTTCTGCACTCTCAAGAAGCAGGCCATTGGTGATTTTATATATATATATATATATATATAGTAGTTGCAGCAGGACTTGTCATTCAATGGGCCAGGAATACTTGTAGAAGAAGGGGTCACAACATTGCAATTATCTTCATTTAATACTGACAGTTTCAAACGGAGGACCGTCCTTCCTCAGAGTATACACACGAAAAGCGTGTGTATACCCTGAGGAAGGACAGTCCTCCGTTCGAAACTGTCGGTATTAATGAAGATAATTGCAATGTTGTGACCCCTTCTTCTATATATATATATATTATGTATTTTATATTTATCGTTTGGGGCCGAGAACACCTTTCTCTGCTAAATGCACCTCTGCTTATATTCTTCATACAAAAAGATCAGCG
The DNA here is from genome assembly GCF_055824585.1 of Amblyomma mixtum. NCBI lineage: Eukaryota > Metazoa > Arthropoda > Arachnida > Ixodida > Ixodidae > Amblyomma > Amblyomma mixtum. The sequence continues at coordinate 111,024,498 of NC_143021.1, forward strand.
CGCTCCATCCCGGCTGCGGCGGCAGCACTTCGATGGAGGTGGACTTATACAAGAGCCCCGTGTGCTTTGGGCTGTAAGTGCACGTTAACGATCCCCAGGTGTTGCAAATTTTTCCGGAACCCTCCACTACAGCGTCCCTCATAGCCTGAGGCGCCTTGGGACGTTGAGGAGCACAAAGTCAGTCACACCTAAACGATCAGTATTACACCTAAACGAAAAAAGATCTGCATACCTGCAATTCTCAGGTCGCCAAACTCAGCACCAACGGGTCGAAAATGTGGACTTATCCATGGATATGACTTCGGCCCAGTCTGCGGTGGTCCGGTCTTTCAAAGCATTAGCAAGCTCGAGACGTTCACGGTGCCGTTTCTTCATAAGACGAGCCATCTGGGCAGCCACACAAGTTCACAGGCCAATTTTTTTCAGCCGCCGTGTGATGCTATTCGAAGATACCATCAATGCGAGCTCCTTGCAGATTTCTCTGGCACTCATGAACGGTCCACCACAACCACCGCGGCTATGATTAGGAAGTCGTCCTCCTATCGTGTGACTCTGGGTCGACCTGAGCGCTTGGCGTCCGCAAGGCTTCCTTCATTCTGAAACACACGGATGGTGCGTGCTACTGCGGATTTGGACCGACCAGATGGGATATTTCGCTTTCGGGAATCCCTTCTACAAACGAGCGAGCGATCAGTCGCTGTTCTTCGACCGGCACCCTCGGAGGCACCTTTGCAACCTCAAAAAATTCTGGATGAGGTTATATAGGTTTTGCTGGGTATCACTAACCAATCATAAATTGAGAAACATTGATGGCAGAGCAGAAATATTAGATGTTATGTAAAACTGGTCCTAGTGCTCTCTAACATTTCTATGAACAGGTCAGTTCGAGCACGTGTCAGCATAATCACATCAACAATTGAAGACTGCGAACTGCACTGTTATCTACCTGCTATCAACTCTGTAATTAATATTTCCGCCTCAGAGCAGTGCTCGAAAATTGACAGATCAGTATGGAAGCAGGTGCTGAGCGCAAACATGCAATGTGTGTTTGCCAATGGTCGCTGCTGTGCGGCTGTCTGGGCCGCATGTCAAGGAGACAGTTCAGACCTCTAGTTGCAATGGATGGACCGTTTGCGAGTGTCACGTGGACAGTATTGAGGACGTCTCCTGCCCTGCGTCCTTGGCGGACCATTCTGGGTTAAATGCTGTCCGTTTCAGTGGGGCAGAAGTCCTGTGTGCACTTCGCGGAGAGTGATCGCTGTGCCTGGAGGTCGTGGCGTGCAGCAGCTAGCATGAAGTCGCACTTTGAGAATGCCAACGCAGATAATTCATAGGCGGCCATCAAGACAATAGGAAAGGCTTCGTGCTTTACACATGTCTGTCTATCCTTTTGTGAAAATGTGACTTGCTGCGGCATTTTGCAAGCGTGATTGCTGCTGGCTGCGAAAAGTGGCTTCTGCGAGCAATGCCTGGATTGCGTTTTTGTATGTCCACTTTTTTTTCGTTTGTAGCGATCAATTTGTTGCCTAAGAATTCTGTCCTTTACACTTTCGGGCCGCACAACAGATGCGAAGTGGTTACATTGCACGGTAAAGCTTGCCGTTGAGGGGAAAAGACTGAATCTCTCTTGAGAAGCGGTTTTGATACAGCGGACTGTTTGCGAAAACCCAGCCTCATTCTCAGGCAAGAAGTTACAAATGATTAGTGAAAGAAAAGGAAAGAGAGCGCTTTATTTCTCTCATTAAAAAAAAAAGGATATAAATGTGACGGCTGCCCTGAGTGTGCCCATCATTGCAGTCGCAGTGCTGCGCGCCAAGTACAGCGGCCAAATGGCGGCTGTCGAGTGCGAACGGTGAAAAGCGGCTGCCTATGGCCAAGCTCAGGAAAAGCAGCTGCTCACGCGAAGTGAGCTATCAGGCAGGCAAGCGGGCGAATATAGGACGCACATGCGCATAGTCATTGTCCAGCGCAGCCTTGATGCAGCTGCTGTGCCACCTATACTCCATTTCATACATAGCAGGCGACGCTGCGGAGGTTGCTGAAGTAGTGCATCCGCAAAATCGTTTTTCCATTTCATTTCATTTCATTTCATTTATTTTCCTTAAAGGCCCGGTGAGGGGCATTACATAAGGGGTAGGTACAATATTCGTTGGCGGCAAGTGTTAACAGGATGAAAAATGAGCATGAAGATTGTCAGCGAAGGTCGCGGAGCACATGATGGCTGTAATGTCTCTGGGAAGGTTGTGGCAGTCCACAATGGCACGGGGTAAAAAATGAGGCTGTAAAAGTAACCGTGCGGACACGTGGTCGAGCAACTTGGGAAAGGATGACAAGTGCGATGAGATATGCGGGTTGGCGGGGTGATGTAGGGTGCGCAGGAAAGTGAACTGTGGTAAAATTTGTAGAATAAGGAAAGGCTGGCGATGCGACGACAAACTGAGGGGAGTGATAACCCGGACACACTGATGTCGGAGGAATATGAAGAATGAATGAATCTGGCTGCTCTGTTTTGTACTGCTTCAAGTGCGTTGATAAGGTAAGCATGATGTGGGCTCCAAATAGGTGAAGCATATTGCAATTCTGATCTGACAAGTGTTTTGTATGCTAGTAATTTTACATGATCGGGGGCACGGCATGACGTAAAAAACCTAGTGTTCTATTAGCAGATGAGATAATATTAGTGACGTGTGCATTCCAAAACAAGTCGTTACACAAGGTGACACCTAAATACTTATATGATAGACAAGACTGTACAGGGACGTTACTAATTACGTATAGGAAATCAAGTGGATTATGGCAGCGGTAGAAGGACATGCGTGTACATTTATGTGGGTTAAGTTCCATTAACCAAACATCACACCATTCCTCAATGCGATTAAGGTTGTCCTGGAGAGAATCTTGGTCTTTAATGCTAGTAACTGAGCGGTAAATGACGCAGGCATCTGCGAACATGCGAATTTTAAAATTGATGTTCCCTCGTGAGTCATCCATATAAATTAAAAACAGAAGCGGGCCGAGTACAGAGCCTTTAGGGACACCAGATGTTACAGGAATGGAGTTAGAATTGTGACCTTTAATAGTGACAAACTGCGTGCAATTAGTGAGGAATTCTATCCATTTTAAAATATCCTTAGGCAAGTTCAAGTATGACAGTTTTAGTAGTAATCGTTTGTGTGCTACCTTGTCGAATGCTTTTGCATAATCAAGGAAGATGGCATCGGTCTGCAGGTTAGTGTCAAGATTAGCATGCAAATCATGAAGAAAAATAGCGAGCTGTGTTTCACATGAGTCACCTTTTCTAAAACCGTGTTACGATAGATGAAAAAAGTTGTTAGAGTCGAAGAAGCTCATGATGTTTGTGTAAATGATGTGTTCCATGAGTTTGCAGGGTACGCTTGTAAGAGAAATGGGTCGGTAATTAAGAGGTGAATCTTTCTTGCCTCATTTGAAGACTGGAACGACCTTACTACTTTTCCAAGCACTTTTACTCCGCCATGTATCATTCGTTCTTCTCAAAACTGTAGTCATTGTTTGGACGAATACAAAGAGCGGTATAAAATGATCTGGTAGCATTGAAAATCACGGTTGAAGCTGTCAGGTGCTCAGTGTTCGGCCTCTTTGGCAATAATTTTCCCAGAGTATGAATTACTTTTTGGGTGCGGATTAAGTAGAAGCAATTCGCTCTACTAACCGTGTATCATACCGCCACGTGTACTCTTTGCTTCTCGAAGTCTCGACGAGTCGCAGGACAAAAATGTGGCAAGAGGCAAAACGAAGTCCAGGAGGTGCCAGTCATGGCACTTAAGATTTGTTGCAACAAAATATGCTTGTGTTAGCTTTGGTTGTATGGCGAACTACTTTTTGCGCGCGGACTTAGCCTGCGCGAAAAGGCGCGCTAGCTTTGGCAGCGTTGCCTGCTATGTATGAAACGGAGTATAGTGGCGCAGAGGCAGGTTCAAAATGCCGCTCTGGCATCTTGCATAATTTTTTTCCATGACTGTACAACTGCCTCCAGATTCACACCATGCATGTACACCTCATCTCAACTTTTTTCGTAGTATAGAGCAAGAGACAGGCACGATGCATTGACTTACGGAGCTTCGTGGTAGGTGCGTGAATGCGTCAAAACACGTTTGCAACAGCTATTGCATCGTACTTGTAACTTCCACTCCAGTGCAAACAAGTTGTGCAAGAGTGTAATATGTTGCAGCGCTTTGCTTATCCCACAGCAACATCCTCAAAGTAATCATTGGCTCATTAGTTTATTGGGGTTTAATGTCCCAAGGGGACTCAGGCTATGAGGGACGCCGTAGTGAAGGGCTCTGGAAATTCCGTCCACCTGGGGTTCTTTAACATGCACTGACATCGCACAGTACGCGGGCCTCTAGAATTTCACCTCCATTGAAATTCGCCCACTGCGGCCGGAATTGAACCTGCGTCTTTGGGGTCAGCAGCCGAGCGCCGTAGCCACTGAGCCACCGTGGCGGGGCTCTCTTCAAGGAATCTTCAAGCACAGTTACTTACTTGCAAGTTATAACACCAGGCTGCTTCTTTCATCCGAGGCAACAAAGCATCGGCATCTCAACAAGAGGTGAAGTGCAGAAGAAGGTCGTGTCGAGCGCATAGAGGATACATCACATTTATAGTACAGCCCAGCAACCACAGAACAAACAAACCGCATACTGTAGCAAAAGTAAAGGTTGAAAGAAGCACGACGTGACGAAAAACTATTCAATGACTGCACGAACCGCGCTGAAACTGCGACTCAGCTGAGTAGTGGCACACTGAACAGCAAACGGTTAGGTAGTTCCGGATTCGGACGCGCGCGCGACTGTTTGTCTGGAAAAGCGACTGACAGCATGGGCGAGCTGCTTAAACAGCGCACAACTCGGGCTCATGCCACTCACACCTTTCGCAGCCGCACTCGGTGACGCGGCCACGCCAATCTTCACAAGTCTGCCTTGCAAGCACCATGTTATGTTGGTCTGGTGTGGCGCAGCAGAGGAAGTTTTTTTTTTTTTCAGAAATCTGGGTAAAAAGTTGGGGCTGCACAAATTATGCGAGTAAATCTGGCATACTATTACACTTGTTGGTCATCAGCAGCCTCTGTCTGCTGCAAGGTCTTCTCAGCACACGTGTAAGTGGCCGTCGCCCATTGTTGGATGTGATACGTTTATCACAGCAATGCGCACAGCTGCCATGTCATCAGTGTAGTATGCACATGATCGGGTGAATGTCTGCGATGAAAAGTAGCACTAGACAAAAACCTATGCCGTGTTTTCTCTTCGTGCTGCTTATCATGTCATGTCAGCATCACATGGCAACTGCACAAAATCAGTGCAATCGATGACAGGCGTTGCTGCTCAGTGGAAGGTTCTCGTGGAAATGTCTGCATTGGGGAAGAATCGTGGTACACGAGGCAGCCTCCTCTGGGCAGGGCTGTCCTGCGCAACGTCGTGTGATGGCAGCTTTCATTTCCTGCTCCAGTTTGTCTCTAATTTCAGGGAGATGTTTATCTGGGCATTCATATGACTCAATGCCACAAAGTTCGCGCCTGCCCGGTCCTTCCGTTCACTTTTGCGGCTGAGGTAGCCAAGGCACGCCTCTGTCCTCCGGGAACATGGGGGGCCGCAGTGGTGACGATTTTGACCTCCCATGTGGGCAGTCAACTCCTCGCAACGCTGGAAGGTCACTCTAGGCCATTCCACCCCCTCCCTGTATTGTCGCCTGGTCGCGAGCGCTTGTACAGCGTCATGAGGGTCGGAAGTAGCCACACAAGAGGCTAAACAATGGCGGCCACTTCGGGGAACGAGGCGCTTCAGGTCGAACGCCACGGCACACTTTGCATACCCTCCTCGTTAGGATCGGGGCTTTTCTCGCGTTTGTCTACCATTCCTTTGTGCTTTTTTTTTCTTTCAATATCTGTGCCTAGTTTGTGTGCGACGCCAGAAAATTTTTTTTTTGTTTGTTGGCCATGTGGCCCCGGCGACGGGAAAACCACTAACCGAGCAGTTGGCCTGGAGAAATCGGTGCGAGCGGATGTGCGTGAGGTAGGCCAGGGAAGTGGTCAGCAAGCTAGCCTTAAGCAAGCGTACGACGCGTAGAGCACGGTGACGGCAGGACCGAAGATGCGTGTCAAAAGATCACCGGTATCCCCGACATCACATCGGCCCCACAACGAGCATCCACAGCCCAACGCTCCCTGCAACCGGACCTTATGACTCTGCAGCTGAGCCACCATTTCTCCCCACTCTCTTGAACTCTTCTCTTTGCCTTTTTGCTTGCGCTGTTTCTTGTCCAAATATTTGCATAGCATTTCTTCAATCGCGTAGCATTGTTGTATAGTTATTACCCTCGTGTTTCATTCCTTTTATTAACACATTTGTTGGCATTGGAGTAGTGTTCTTGTTGATTGTATCGCACCTGACCAACTGCCAGTCTTTTGTTAGGCTTGGTTCTGCAATATTTTGTTGTTGTTCTTTCCCCAAGTAGAGGGTTTGTTACGGGACTTGTCTATGCCTCATGCCTCTGGTCAACAGCTAATCAGGCGTAGCCCCTGTCGCCGGTCAGAATCTGTTCTTTTGCACGTGATGTGGGGATGTGTGTCACTCCGCCCCCTCCATACTTAAGGACAGTGTTGTGGTGGCCAGGTTGGTCCGATCAATTATAATTTCGGCGCCAACCAACCATCACGTTGCCCATAATACCTTGACACTCGGCACTTTTCAGATCACACGCTTACATCGTCACAAACATTTACAAATGTGATAAAGCCATGTGCGGGGGGTGGTGAGTGGAGAATGACCTCTGGAAAGTGACCGCAACAGAAGATTGTGGCAGGATTGTATATGCATGGTGTTGTCGTTGTAGCTGCTTACAAGGAGGATTACTGCCACCTCCCATGACCTGTGCTGCAGACAGAGAAAGTGTACAGCTGTTCAGATTTTTTGATACAGTTCATGGCCCACATGCGTGAATCAAAATGGAGGGCTTAGCCTTATCCAATGTTAACGGGGCGCGAAAGGGTCACGGACAGAAGGAACAAGCAAGACGAGCCGAATGCCGACTACCAACTGATTTATTTTAAGCTTGGCACTATCATTTTATATCCACACCACAGCGATTGGCGTGTCATGTCAGTGTACATGCAAATGCACCTACTCAGTACTCACACAAAAAGAGCTTAGGTGCCTTCACGCCTTCTCTAGAAATCCTGGGAAATGCATCGTGATTACCGATGTGGGCAAAAGTCGGCTTCAAAGGATGAAACACAGCTGCAGCGAGGAAGAAAAGAAGCCTGTTGCTGTAATTCCTTATATGCATAGGTTGGCACAGAACACCAAGGAGGTTGGTGGCTGCCTTGGTGTGAATGTAGTTGTTTCAGCACCATGCACGCTGCAGGCCCCATGGTGACGAGGCGACCTCAGATATGCGCAACTGAGCATCAGCTACTGCTTGTTAGTGACAGGTCATTTACGTGATTCCGCTGAAATGGGGATGTGTCTGCATTGGCCACACCGGCCAATGCTTTGACGAGAGAGAGTGGATGAGCATAAGCCCTCGTTGGAAATTAATTCAGGAGGGAACCTACCAGACCACTGCAATGTGTGTAAAAAATGTGATCCAAAAATATGTGAATTGCTCATTCACAGGGCCAAGTTTATTGCCAAAGTTAAGGAGCAACTGGAACACGAAACCATTGAGGCCTACTGTATTAAGCAGGCTAGCAACAGGTGCATCAGCACACTGTCCGTGGGGACTCAGCGACAAGGAACTGGGTTTCTTAGCACGCCGTGTGTAGATCAGGAATGCAGTGCTGGCCATGTGAGGTGTTTTCAATGCCATATTTGTACCCAAGCATTTGCATGAGTAGCCGTGTTTGCATGCACACTGACATGACATGCCTTCTGGCGTGGTGTACGGATAAAACCATGGTGCCAAGCTCAAAATAAATCGGTTGGTAATCGACGCTCGGCTCATCTTGCTCATTCCTTCGGTCTACGTCCCTTTCGTGCCACGTTAACTTCAAGCATGAACCAACTGGCCCCTGAAAGAACACTTAGCCTTATTCACACCCTCAGCTGGGTTTGAGGAAAGAAGAGGCTCACTTTGTGGGGCAGAAACTTGTACAAGTAACCGGCTGCCTGGCTCTGTAAATGTCTCGCACGCGTACGAATGGTAAAATTGCACTCAGAATGGCTCTAGGAATTGAATGATGTCACTTTCTAGCCATTTCAACTACACCATTGTACCAATGACTTCGTAAAATGACCTCCAATGTGTTGCAAATCCCCTTAGCCTTTTGGACATATTAGACAAATTGTATTATTTCAAAATTGCTTCAAGTAGTATTATGAGGCAATTGTCAGATGGGAAAAGCTCCATGATTTTTCAAAAATTCTTCTTTGCAAAAATGGGCCCTAATAAGAGAATATAAAAAACACACTGGATGACTTGTTTGATAGTATTCCGAATGCAAAAATATGGTACAGTCGCGAGCAAAAAATATTAGCACAGATCACTGGTGATCAGAATTGGGATATCTCACCACGCGGTGCTGTGGTTCGCAGACCTGCCTATCGGGCAGTTTCCATGTTTGCAGCCTAGGGGGGGACGGCAGGAAGTAAGCTTTATCAAGCGTGCACCGCCTAAGCGTTGAAGTGCCGACCCTACGTGACTTTGCATGCGGCATTTATTTTGGCTCGGTTATCATGAGCAAAAATGGCTTCTTTTTATTACTGTTTTTTTTTTTATGTCTGCGATGGTTTGTCAAAAGGAACTCGCGGGAACAATAGGTGATAGTGCTGCTTTTAGCCAATAATTTTGCTGGTTTGTGGCAGTCCGCTGAACACCCCTAATACTGTAGAATGGGAACGGCCCGGCACTCTCGTTATCAGCCTCTTCGCCACCCGTTGTCATACCGGCGCTCCGTTGTTCCGTTATGTGTGCTAATCTTTTTTACTCGCAACTATACATAGTGGCATTGTTATTTGTTTGATTGCACTTGAAGCAAGTGGGACGCATGTGTGCTGCATAAGTGCTAAGCTTTTGGTCGGTGTTCCCATTCCTTATTGCAAGTTATGGGTGTCCACCAACAAAGTTATGTGCCTTTTTTTTTTTTCCCTGAGGTCTAGCGGGGGGTCTAGTCTAGACTGAGACGTCGTGTCTGTGGTTTCTCTGCTCTTGTGACTCAGCAGTGGAGTCTTGAATGTGGCAGTACTGGCCATTGTTTCTCACAGGAAGAGCGAACGCTGCTGCGTAGGGTATGGGTGGCTATTTAAGTTTGGCTATTTTGGGCTTGAATGTTGTCTGTTGGGGTGCACAGCATCAATATTACCACTTGGGCAAACAATATACTAGTGCAGTGTGCGAAGATTAATGAACTTATCTTCACTAATTTATTTGTAATTGCCTTTCCAGATTGAACATCATGAGGCTGTATTATGGAAAAGTCAATTAAAAACAAACTGATGAAGATAAGTTGATAAACTTCTCACACTGCACTAGTATATTGTCCGTCTCAAGTGGTAAAAATATTGATGCTGTGCAGCACACACATTCTGAGACCAGATAAACACACATTCTGTGCGTAGGACAATTGAAACAGTCCTAAGTGAAGTTGCTCTCTGAAGTAGGGCACATCAACGAAACTACCGACTTTGTCATCTACCATACCACCTCTTGCGCAGTTGATAGTGTCGCTGCACTGCAGTGGTGTGCACTGACTGGCAGAACATCAGGCTTTTGAATGCTGCCTGTATTGTGCTGTTTGAACAACAAAATGCACAGAATGCTCTCGTGAACATAGCCTAAAATGCAGCTTTCACTCAGCCAGCCCTGCTTTGAACTGGGCATCACAGCTGTGATCCACCAGCACTGAGGAGGTTGTGCAGTGAAAAACAAAAAGAGGAAAAATAGCAATACGCAGTTGGATCAGATAACAAGGATGGCAGTTTAATTGAGCAGACACTGCTTTAATGCCACTCTGTTGAGCTTGACACACTTGCGTCAGTGCAGCACATGATGGAAACAAAGAAAAGGCAAGGAGATCACTAGGCACCTGCCGGTGATGCAACAGGTGAGGTGGACACATTGATTTACGCCGAACATTAGTACATTAGGCACGCATTACTGATTGGAGTATGCTTAGGTAATTTGGCACCACTCATTCTGATCTTTAACATCACTGCTAAGATTAACGTCTGCAACACTGTGCTGTAAATTAGCAGGGAGCTTGTCGAGGACTCCGAAAGTGGACCACTGCTACTGTCACTTATTAACGACACATTGAGGATGAGAAGAATACGCAGTAAAAAAAAAGAAAGAGATATGTTTCGAAGATGTGCAGTGCTGTGATAATGACTGGCAAAAGAAGCTGTGTGAAGAAAGAAAAAAAAAAGCAGGAAGAAAGGATAGATACGAGGAGAATGGATGTGCAGTAACGTATTTTGAGAACAGAAACAGGGACAAGAAGAAGACGGGACAGGCACTGATTAGTCTCTGAAGGTTTACTTAAAAGGAACACACAAAATATACCCCATTTACAACCAAGAGCGCGCATGAGCTGCACAAACAACACTGATAAGATGTTGACTTGAGACATGATGGTGAAGACTCAATAGTTCACAGTCGTGAACACGGGTGGACGGGGTGCTTACGCTGACTGTTCGTGGCTGAACTATTGTACCTTGACCACCTTGACCATCACAGATAAGTTGACAGCTTATCAGTGTTGCTGGTGCAGCTCATGCGCACTTTTGGTTGTAAAGGGGGTATATTTTATGTGTTCCTTTTCAATAAACCTTGAGTTGCTAGTCAGCGCCTGTCCCATCTTCTCTCTCGTCCCTGTTACTGCGCTGTTTTTGTTCTTCAAGTATGCACCAACTCGCTCAACTCGCCATTTTACTGCAGTAACGTACTGATGGCTGGCACAGTCAGGAAAAGAGACTTGATGGAAAAATTGTTTTGAGCAGTGGTTGGCGTAGGAAGTTGTGTGAGCAGTATTGGTATGCAGTGCTGCCATATTTGAAAAGCCTATGAAAACTTCCTTTGCTGCAGCTGGAGTTTTTTCTTAAAGGAATTTTTCAGTGAAGGTTTGGCTAGGAGAATGCTTTTTTTTTTCCAGATTTCTTGCATAATAGATACCATTCAGTTTTTACGCTGAGCAGACTTTTGCAGAGTATGTGCCATAGTTTTTGCCTCACTCTAGTGTTGGGTCATTCCAAGGGATGATGAAGGGGCTCTGTACACTTGATGAAGGAAATGAACAGCGTGTGAGAAATGAGATACTGGTTAGCGCACTCAGTCCCGTAATTTTGATGCCTGTTTCATGGTTGGTTGCACACAAGGACAATGGAAGTAGCTAACAGTAGGGTTATCATTCTTACGGTATGAATTGTGAAATAATTCCGTGTTGTATTGCAGCAGCATTTGTCGGGGAAAAAAATGTGGCTTTGGTCATAAAATGGGAAAATTGGCTGGAGACATCACTTGCAATGCCCATGCCGTTAAAGCACAGTCAGACCAGGCTGCTTCCCTGTCGTGCAGCTGCAGCCTCTTGATTTGCACTCTAGTCGAGCAGCAGGCTGGTGTTGGCTCATGACGGAAAGAAAGACAAAGGCCCCGTCTTTTTATGTGGTTGTTTCCGTAATGTCCTTTGCGTCATGCTTGTTTATATATTAGCTTATTGCACTCCGTAAAGAGGTGGGTTCGCAACAAAACCAAGCTTGTCAGAGTGCAATTCCTGCCACACCATTGCTGGCCTGAGTGTAACGGAGTACATGTCCCTGTCTTTGTACAGCAGCATCTGCCTCGGCAAATGTGAAATCAGTAGTAATGAAAACAAAAATGGAGGATGCACCAAGAACCATTGTCTCTGGTGTAGACTGGCTTGGTGTTTGGCACGTTTGCACGCACACTTTGTGACACGAGCCAATGATTTTCAGAGTTGCTGCCTGGGAGGTCACAGGCAGCCCTTGGAGCAGGTGAAGAAGTTCCTCTGGAACTGCACGGTGGAGTTGAGCACCTCCATCCACTCGATGTTGATGTTGTGGAATAGGCCGTTGGGGAACGGGGGCAGCTTGCAGCTGTCCAGCACAAAAAAGTTGATGCGGTAGTTCTGGAATCCCTTGAGGGCGTCGCTCAGCACCTGTGTGTTGGCAGAGGGGCAGCTTTTAATGCCGTTTCCTAGTCCCTCACGGCAGTTTCGGAGACGGCAAAAAATCTAACACCAAACACGGCACACAGGTGCTGGTTTTTCCAGGTCATGTGCCAGCTAGGGGGACTTTCCGACATTAGGGCCGCATTGGGTGAGACGTCAGAGTAAAAGCTCACCACCTCAGCTGTGGCAGCCTACATGACCACAGGATGGCTACTGCGAGGCCACTGCTTCCGGGCTGTTGTCAGCCAATGTGAGAGGCGTGGACACCTGGCTACTGACACGCTGTATCTTCCAGGAAACACTAACTAATGCAAGATGAAACTGCGAACTTAGGCACTTGTGCGGTGAAGCTTGCCACCTTCCATTCGAGCAGCCGCAGTTTGCCACGGAGGAGTTTGATATACTCCTCTTGTGGCCAACTAAATTAAGCATCAATTTCATGTGTTATTTACTTAAAGTTTCATATAGCAAATATTTTGTAATATCCGTGTTTGATACATCAAGACTTCTGTCGCTGTTTGTTACATATTATCTTAGTCTTCAACGAAAAACTCATTTCTTGTAGGTACAGCATCATCATCATCATCATCAGCCTGACTACACCCACTGTAGGGCAAAGGCCTCTCCCATGTCTCTCCAATTAACCCTAACCTTTGCCAGTTGCACCCACAGTATCTCTGCAAATTTCTTAATCTCATCCGCCCACCTAACTTTCTGCCGCCCCTGCTACGCTTGCCTTCTCTTGGAATCCACTCCGTTACCCTTAAGGACCAGCGGTTATCTTGCCTTCGCATTACATGCCCTGCCCGAGCACATTTCTTTTTCTTAATTTAAACTAGGATGTCATTAACCCGCATTTGTTCTCTCACCCACTCTGCCCTCTTCCGATCTCTTAACGTTACACCTATCGTTTTTCTTTCCATAGTTTGCTGCGTTGTCCTTACCTTAAGCTGAACCCTCTTTGTTAGCCTCCACGTTTCTGCCCCATAGGTGAGTACCGGTAAGATACAGCTGTTGTATACTTTTCTCTTGAGGGTTACTGGTGAACAGTCATTCATGATCTGAGAGAACCTGCCATATGCGCTCCAACCCATTCGTATTCGTCTAGTTATTTCCCTCTCACAATGCGGATCAGTAGCCACTACTTCATCATCATCATTTATTTTACCCTTAAAGGCCTCTGTTGAGGCATTACATAAGGGGGGGGGGGGACAAAGCAAATGCAACTGAGAATAATACGTTAATACAACAGTGCACGTATTTCCTAAGTGCACGTATTTCCTTACCACGGCAGCACTCATTTTCAGTCTTACATCAGTCATAGTGCTGATGTTAAACTGTTAAACTGATGTTAAACTGTTAAACTTTCTGGCGGCAACTGCCATTTCTACAACAGTGGCAGAAATTGCTGTGGTAATTTTGTTTTTCCAGCACTGTCACTGCAGTGCTGCAAGGAAATCATCATCAGCCATGTGGACACCACTGCTGCCTCTCTTAGTAATCACTGCTTTCATCCACAAAGATATTTCCTAACCTCACCCCTGCTATGTGGCTATTCCCTTCAAATTCATTCTTTTGCCCTCACAGTCCACTAGTTATTTTCTCTGTGATTTACAACACAAATTTGTTCTCTACTCTTCACTGCTCTCTCTTCCGGTTCAAGTGTGTCAGAAGACGTTAAGCTGTCCTCAACTGCTCTGTCATTCGTGATCAACAAAGGGTGCTGCACACATACCGTATTTTCCGGTGTATAAGACGCACCCTTGTATAAGACGCACCCGCCATATATGAAGGCTCTCATTGAAAAAGTTGGTATATAAGACGCACCCGTGTATAAGACGCACCCCAATTTACCCACTTAGTCTAGTGAGGGTTAATTAAACACGCTTGCTCGACCATCGCGAAATGAACCATGGATGGACTCATCTGATCGCATAAAAGCTCCGTAGCTCCGTAGGCCCGCAGCCCGATTTCCGTTTTCAGTGGCATACTCGACCGCAGATAATTTGAACTTTGCGGTGTAGCTCTTGCGCAACTTCGGTGGCATACTGTAGTAAGACCGAGCATGACAGGTGTAGGTAGTAGAAAACACACGCCGAAGTCACCAACACAGACGTAATACGTACACGGTTGCGAAGTTGCAAAGAATGACTAAAAAAGAACGCCGGCCTGGCTTGTTTTGACAATGGCGAGAAGCGCGACTGTCGCCATCTTTTGGAATTTCACATTACTTTTTCTTGCGCCTCCGAAACGACCGCGTGTTTGCGATTCTGGAAGTCGTCATCCCCGCCGTTTCATGATAAAGTTCACCTAAAAAAAGTTGCGCACGGCGGTCCCCGTATTGAAGTATTAACCGTGTTACTACCGCATCATTGGTAGTGATATTTTTTCGGTGAAAAAAGCTTGAGCGTGAACCTGAGTAATTTCTGAACTGGTAAAAAAACCGAAAAATTCGCATATAAGATGCACCCTTGTATAGGACGCACCAGCAAGATTTTTGACAAAAAACCGCGTCTTATACACCGGAAAATACGGTACATATGAAGACAAGAAGGGTACACAAGTGCAGACTTGCGACTGATTTTTATTCGGAAGAAGGTGCATCTTTTATAGCTTCAAGCAGTCTTATCAGTGACTGTTTTTTGGGCTGCCTATAGTCACTGATATGATGGTTTCAAGCTATAAAAGATGCGTCTTCTTTCGGAAAAGATCAGTCGCGAGTGTGCACTTGTTGTGTACCCTTTTCGTCTATATCTGGATATGTGCAGTGCCCTTTGTTGGTCACTCGCCCAACAGCACACTCGGTCATTTGTGTTAGCTTGTCTTGTATAGATCAATCTGTGACGGCACTGCCTTCTCCATGTCACCCTCATTGGATGGGCAGAGTGTGGGTGTCACCCGTACCTGGCGGTTGCGTATGTTCTTGCATGTGGCCAGGGTCTCGACGTCCCCGGGTATCCTGCTGGGTATCTCCTTGCACTGGCACGGGTGGATGTCCTCGCGCCGGGGGCAGGCCGACTCATCCGAGCGGGGGGGGCCGCCCGCCGAGAATGTGGTTGGCGGCCTCCCCCTGGCCCTCACGGCCGGCACTGGGGCCAGTGTTGGGGCCAGTGTCGGTGGACGCCTCGTCGTAGTGGTCGTCGTGGTCGTGGTGGTTGTTGTGGTTGTTGTTGTTGGCACCGGTGGCACGGTCTCCATCTTGGGCCTCGTGACGTGGTTTGGCGGAGACGCATTGGAGAGACTGCGTGAGCAAAAAAAGTACCGAATTGTGAAGTTAAATTATTATTATTATTATTATTTACACATACTGCAGTCATAGAGACCAAGCAGGGGGGCAACACTCAAAAAACAAAAATAATATCAAACACTACGCAAATCCAGCGTTCCGGCAACAAAGGAAACCAAACAGAGTACAATGACATTGTTAAGTTTACACATACAATAAGATACTCTTTTCAAAAGCAGCGGCATCCTGAGCCGAAAAGACATTTGCTGGCAGTGAGTTCCATGTTGTGATTGTTCGGGGAAAAAATGAGTTTTTGAACATATTTGTGCGTGCAAAGTACGGGGTAAGGTTATGGTTGTGGCTATTGCGTATCTGTCGTGTAGAACAGGAGGATATATAGGGAGCAGCATTAATGTTAAACTGACTAGAGTAAAATGAGTACAGAAATTTAAGCCTTGCAAGTGCTCTCCTTCTTTCTGGAGTGGATATGTTCTTCGTAGTCATCAGAACGGATGGTGAGATAGAGCTATGGTAAGCGTTAAAAATGAAACGGACGGCTTTTCTTTGGATCATTTTAAGTTTCTTTATATCCTTTTGTAAGTGCGGATTCCTTCGTTACTTCATTACTTCAGAAAAGTGAGCTTTTGCTATCATGTAGTAGGAATGCTTCCGTGAATGTGTGGAGCCGCCTGGCAATGACACGCTGCGAGCTGCTCTTCCCGAGGCTGTCCCAAGGGCTGATTTCAGCTTGGAACGGCAGAGTAACAGTGTCATGGATTGATGAATCCAATTGGGTTTTCTAGTCGGTTTTCCTACTTCCAAATTTGGACAGTCCATGTGGTTCTTACATTCCAGTCACCGAGCTTGTTGCTGAGGTTCCCCATGGTTTTATCGCTCCTGTTTCGATCGCCCATTTCTTTTCAAATCATTCTCTAAAGCTCCACTCCCAACTGAATGATCAGCTTGGCCTGCCGTGCTCCAAACTGCAGAGCTCATTTGGAGCAAGTTCTTGCAAGCTTGTTTGTGAGGCTATGCTAGTGTGTACCAGTACAGTTAGACTACTGACTTCAGAAAAGCAAATTCATAAGACAGTGAGCGTATGCATGTCAAAGATGCCATGCTGGCATTCGTGGAGCTGGCATTAAAAGTCTTCTTTTAATGGGCCAGCTCCTTTGCTGCTAAGTGTCAATCCCAGTTAGTGATCACACAAACGGAAACTGCATGGTACGTCAACGATTGAACATCCATGGAGCTGTGCACTTCCTCACCAGAACAGGATTTGGCCGCCCTGGTGTAGTACTTGGCCACAACCTTCTGTGAACAAACCAATTAACCCTCGGCCCTCAGTCCCCAGCAGCTGCGGAGCAACAGGCCAGGGCGGCGGTCAGACCTGTGATGCAGCTGAGGGCGCTAAGAATCACTGGCTCCGGACAGGCGGCCATTGGGAACTGAACCTGGCAATGTGTAATGCTAGAACTTTATCCAGTGAGGCTAGCTTAGCAGTGCTGTTGGAGGAATTAGCGGGTATTAAATGGGATGTAATAGGCCTTAGTGAGGTTAGGAGGACAGATGAGGTGTACGCAGTGGATTCCAAGAGAAGGCAAGGGGCGGCAGAAAGTTAGGTGGGCGGATGAGATTAAGAAGTTGGCAGGGATACGGTGGCCGCAACTGGCAAACTTCCATCATAAAACTTCCACCGCAGAAAGCAGTGGCTTCATCGCTTTGTGAGTGGTGCTTGTCTTGTGCGTTCAGCTCGGACATCAGCACGCTCTCAACACTCGTATAATATCCACTTCTGCTGGCATGGCGAATCTATGAGCATCCCACGGTGCACACTTTTCTCGAACATCCGCGTCTCGTCAATGCGGTGTTGAACTCCGCAGCTACTTCTTTTGAGGAAAGGCAATCGCAGCATGTGAAATGGCCCTAAGAGATGAACTCTTAGGGCCATTTCACATGCTGCGATTCTCACCGGCCAGTGCACCGATTTCCGTCCGGTCATGTACGACTCAATTGATCTCAACACCAGCCGCAGCGGTGGCTCAGCGGTTATGGTGCTCGGCTGCTGACCCAAAAGACGCGGGTTTGATCCCGGCCGCGGCAGCTAGAATTTCTTTGGAGGAGAAATTCTAGAGGCCAGTGTACTGTGCGATGTCAGTGCACGTTAAAGAACCCCAGGTGGTCAAAATTTCCGGAGCCCTCCACTACGGCGTCTCTCATAGCCTTAGTCGCTTTGGGATGTTAAACCCCATAAACCATAACTATGATCTCAACACCGAAATGGAAAATTGAAAATAATTTAAGGGGCGCTGAGGACAATGAGGCCTAGTAGGTTGCTTTTAATACGCCAAAGTTAGCTTGCATCGATAGGATGCCACATTATAATAAAAAAATCCAACCAGAAACCGGCCAGTTTCGCAACTAAAATGTGGACACCGGCATTGGGACACGGATCCTAGAGTTTACGCTACACTGCCATTCACTTCAAGCAGGCGTCCTTTTCGTTAAGAATGTCACGAGTTTAAACCCACTGGCGGAAAGATTTTTAAATATAGTTTTCTTGGCAAGAAACGCGTTCCTTGCTGCCGAACTGAGATCAGTGACTGCAAGGAGCTGTCCCTTCTCAGTTGTAAGTAATGTACCGCGCACAGACCAATTCTACGTAGTGACTCATGTCTGCTAATGTTTTGCGCGCCATCTCAAAGAAACAATGCATAACAAACACTGGTCTCTGCTCTTCGGCACTCACGTTGGTCTCATGGTGGGCGTGGTGGTCTCTGATGACGTGGACGACGACGTATCATCCTCAGCAGAGGGCAGCTCGTATGCGCTGCCGCCACCCACTGGGCCCACATCGACGTCGTCGTACTCCTCTGTCAGCTCAAGGGTGGGTGCCGCCCGGAACTCGTGGTCCGAGATGGGCACCACCGGCCTTGCCGTGACCAGCGGCTCACGCACAATGTGGGAGGAAGACCTGGCCGTGCTCACGAGCGTGACCATCCCGAGAGCGGCTAGGAGGGAGATCTTTGGGAGTTGGTGCCAAGCCATGACTGTTGCTGGCCTGCAGGAGCAAAGCATAAAGTGTCACTGCAGACTAGACGACATGGCAGGGCTCAGGCATGTTCAGCAAACCTTGCGTTGACGCCCTATCCTCAAGGCTACATCTCATCTACAGGATATTTACTTGTCATAGTCATCAGTAGAAATTTTCTTATGTGTTAAAACATATGGCCGTTTTGGCGATGCGTGTTTCGGATGGACGAAAACGGGGTGCTGTTAGTTGTCACCATGCTCAACTTTTTATTGCGTTAGCAATACTACTGTAGATTTTGCCTCGCCGCATAGCCCCGGTTGGTAGGGACGGATGACTTTGAACGGCGTTGCTTCAGCCGCACTCCGCCAGATGGCAGCACCGTTGGCACGTGGCAGCGGCACCAAGCAGTTTGCTCTGTCTACGACAGATGGTGCCACTAGGAGGTCCGCCACTTCTGGGCTTCGAAGCCGGCTTTGGCAGCATTGGTGCGCAATACATTGATGGCGCTCGAGTGATATCGGTTAAGCAATTAGCTTAATTTCTAGTCCGACCACGAATAATATATAACACACCGAGTAGGCAATTGGTCGAGTTTGGGAATCGAACCCCGGTCTTCGGAGTGCGAGACGAGCATGCTAACCACTCTGCCATGCCAGCTCGATGGTTTGGAATGAAAAAAGGCGCGTCTAGTGAATACAGTGTCTTCACTCCCTTCTTCCTCTCTTCCCGTTACGGCGAAGTACAGGTGTCCACCGAGATATGCGAGACAGATACATTTCCTTTCCTCAAAAACCAATTTACCAACAAGCAAGGTGTACAGTCGAACGGGCGATGGCGTTCTGTGGACTCCCTATGGTTACGTGACCAAATATGGTGGCACCCATGCTCCCGCACTGTAAAGCGTCTATAAATGGCGCTTGCCTTGGCATGAATGCTTTGCTGTGCAGTCCTCTGAGGAGAAGCGGCAGCGACAGGAAGAAGCGAGAAAGCGACAACGTGCACAAGAGATGCCAGAACAGCGTGAAGAACGTCTTGCAAAGCGTCGTGCTAAAGGTTCAGCTTGGCAACAACGTTCTACCTCGCAGAGTGGTTCCACGTCATCGGTCCCCGATGAATCTCACCACCTGACTGCTCAGGAATGCCGCAATGCTACGAGGCGAAGGCAACGTGCCGAAGAATCGCCAGGAGAACATATGCACCATTGCTAACGCAATTTACCTGGTTTAACCATAGCTAAACCACTGCCAAAATTTTTAACTTTACATTTATTTCACAGTGTTATCGGTGTTACAAATCGACCTATAAATTTGCCATTTCCTTTAAATACAATTTTTAATCATGCACTTGTAACCTTAGCTCACCTCCCTGCTTTTGAGCGTCCAATCTTCCGGTAACCTTTTGCTGTAACTTCCACTGCAGATTCATTCATATGACCACTGTTATCACTAAACCCTAGAGTCTCGGGGAGAGTGGCTGCGCCTACATCTACATCCGGATGGATTCTGGCACATTCTAGTATAAGATGTTAAATTTATTTACGAATTACCACACTGCACTCATGTGTCATCTTCGTTAAATTTCTTATCGCGGCTGCGCTTTCTAAGACACCCTGATCTACCTTCAACGACTAGGGCACTGTCTTTAGATTTATCATAGAATGATTCCTTCTTGATCTTTTCCAAATTTTACATCGTTTTACAGGATGCTTTTTTTTCCATTGACCTAGTCAGTCCAGCTTCCACCTTCTGAGTTTTGACTGGTCGTTTAAAGCTCTTTATTTCTCCGTTCTTGTTTTCTGCTTATATGTACTGGTTAATTTCCTAGTCATTTTCCGCCACTGAGTCAACGCACTTTCTGTATATGTGCCCAAAATACATTAGCTTCCCACCTGTTGTTGTCCAATTTCCTCAGGCTTCGACCAATACCCAGCTCCTGTCACCCTGCACTGCCTCGTTTGTGGTTTTTCCGAGGGCGTCCTGCGCGAATAGTACTTGTAGTGCGCTAGCACCAATAGCGGCCATTCTCCGCATCCGCATTCAGCTGTTGTGTGTTTGTCTAAAGCCTGTTTTGTGGCAGGCTGCTCACCTGCCCACCATGTTGTGGGAAACCTGCCCATATATATATATATATATATATATATATATAGCAAACAAGGGAAGGGGAATGAGGGGCTCGTTATAAATATGACAGAAGCCAACAGCCACAGAAACCAAAAGGCACAGGGGATTTGAATTTATTTATTTATTTTGTGGTGTTGATCAATTTAGAACATTACTGAATTACTTAATATGTTCAGTAATATTCTAAATTTATCAACACCACAAAATAAATAAATAAATTCAGATCCCACCTGTGCCTTGGTTTCTGTGGCTGTTGGCTTCTCTCATATATATATATATATACACACACACACACACACACACACACACACACACACACACACACACACACACACACACACACACACACACACACACACACATAATATACACACACACACACACATATAATATAAGGGGTATGTGCTGAAATGAAACGGGACGAAATTCGCGGTGGTCGACGCAAAGGACAGCCACTCCAACCGAAGTGATCTCGAGCAGCACCGTGGCACTTCGTCTTTCTCAGTCATCCTCCTAGGCGGCATAAGGCACAGCCGAAATGATTCACTACAGCATATGCCGGCTGTTTCAACTCAGACTTTACACACTTCTTTAAAAGAGCCTTTTTGAGTTAGAACGCTTTTTTTGGCATAGCATTGTCGGCGGTGTAGTGCATACAGTGCAGCTGAAACATGCTTACTAGCAGGCTGGTTAAGTGATATTGAATCTAGCTTTTTGACTAGTACTCCATTTAGGCTCCTAAATTATTTAGATGCAAGTAGCCTACCATAAGTAATATCCATAGCAGTTTTTAAAATTTCAAAAATGCGGTTAGCCTCGCCACTGTGAGCCAACCAATTCTCGCTACATCGCACCAAAATGCATGCGCTTTCGAGAAGCTTGCAAGCTAAGCAATCTCTTCAGTGCATCTAACTCATCGAGATAGCCTAAACTTGTTGGGTCACAAACTTCTTACTCTCTTCCGACCACCTAACTTCCTGCCGCCCCCTGCCACACTTGCCTTCTCTTGGAATCCACTCAGTCACCCTCAAGGACCAGCAGTTATCTTGCCTTCGCATTACATGCCCTGCCCAAGCCCACTTCCTCCTCTTGATTTCGACTAGGATGTCATTAAGCCGCATTTGTTCACTCACCCACTCCGCCCGCTTCCGATCTCTAAACGTTACACATATCATTTTTCTTTCCATAGCTCGCTGCGTTGTCCTTAACTTAAGCTGAACCCTCTTTGTTAGCCTCCACGTTTCTGCCCCATAGGTGAGAACCGGTCAGATACAGCTGTTGTATACTTTTCTGTTGAGGGATATTGGTAAGACTGCCATTCATGATCTGAGAGAACCTGCCATATGCGCTCCACCCTATTGTTATTCTTCTAGTTATTTCCCTCTCATGATCTGGATCAGCGGCCACTAACTGCCCTAAGTAGACGTATTCCCTTACTACTTCCAATGCCTCGCTACCAATTGCAAACTGCTGTTCCCTTGCTACACTGTTGAACATTACCTTGTTCTTCTGCATGTTAATTTTAAGACCTAGCATTCTGCTCTGTCTAACCCATTTATCATGCTTTGCAGCTCATCTTCTAAGTGACTTATCAAGACAGTGTCATCAGCGAATCGCAGATTACTCAGGTATTCTCCATTAACTGTTATCCCCAACTGTTCCTAATCCAGGCCTCGGAATACCTCCTGTAAACAGGCGGTCAATAGCATAGGCAAGATCGTGCCTCCCTGCCTGACACCCTTCCTTATTGGAATTTTATTGTTCACTTTGTGGAGGTCTATGGTAGCTTTGCAGTCATTATCGATATCTTCCAATATTTTCACATAAGGCTTTCTACACCTTGATTCCATAATGCCTGCATGATTTCTGAGGTTTCCACTGAGTCGAATGCTTTCTCGTAATCAATGAATGCTATACCTAATACTTTCACCTAAGACTTTACACAATTTTTATAAAAATAAAATAGGTTTTATGAGTTAGAGTAACGCTTTTTTCAGCATATCATTGTCAGCGGGGCAGTACATCAGAATACAGCCAAGACTGGCTAACTAGCTGCCTCGTTAACTAACATTGAATAGTTAACTTTTTAACTATTGAGAGTCTGTAGCCTAGTGTAAGCAATATCCACATCAGTTTTTAGAATTTCGAAAACGTGCTTACCCTTGGCGCTGTGGTCTAACAAATTTTGGCTATTTCCGCGAGTTGTGTGCACAGGGGAGGTTGTTCTGACAGCAAGCCTCTCGAAAGCACATGTATTTTGACGCAATGTAGCCAAAATTTGTTGGGCCACAGGTGCCGAGGGTAACCGTGTTTTCAAAATTCTAAAAACTGTTATGATATTGCTTACCATGAGCTACACACCTGTCAGTAATTAATGAACCATCTGTAATAGTTCAAAAGTTGACAGTTCAATATCAGTTAACCAGCCTGCTAGTTAGCATGTCTTAGCTGTATTCTGATGTAGTACACCATTGACAATGCTATGCCGAAAAAAATCGCTATTCTATCTCAGAAAGTCTATTTGTAAAAATTGTGTAAACTCTTAGATGAAGCACCCTCTATGAAGCACCCTCTTGATTGATATTGTGAATGTGGTCTATTGTCAAGTATCTTTTACGAAGCATCAGCGTTCTTCCTTTACACTGGCGTTTTTCCAAGCTTCTGGTACTCTCGAAGTCTTAAGCCATCGCATATACTCAGTGGCTAGTTTTTAGAGCACAATCTCTCCTCCCGTCTTTCAAAAAATCTGCTCTTATCTGATTCTCACCCGCTACTTTCCCCTTTCCTACGGATTTTTTTACTTCGTCCTTCGTTACTGGTGGGATGTCCCATTGCTGTGTTCCACTGCCTCTCTCAGTAACATTCTGATTACAATCCCTACTGTATAGATTTGTGTACAACTCTACGGCTACTTGAACTATCTTGTCCGTATTGCTAGTGACATTGCCATCTTTGTCTCTCAGTACATACATCAGGTTTTTACCTATGCCTATCATCTTCACTGCTGAAGTTGAAATTACATGGGAACGGATAAAAATTATCACAACTGTCAAGGTACACAAAGGATTAAGGCAAGGTTGTCCTCTATCACCGCTGCTCTCATAACAGCTGTATCTTACTGGTACTCACCTATGGGGCAGAAACGTGGAGTCTAACAAAGAGGGTTCAGCTTAAGTTAAGGACAACGCAGCGAGCTATGGAAAGGAAAATGATAGGTGTAACGTTAAGAGATTGGAAGCAGGCGGAGTGGGTGAGGGAACAAGCACGGGTTATTGACATCCTAGTTGAAATCAAGAGGAAGAAATGGCTTGGGCAGGGCATGTAATGCGAAGGCAAGATAACCGCTGGTCCTTAAGGGTAACGGAGTGGATTCCAAGAGAAGGCAAGCGAAGCAGGGGGCGGCAGAAAGTTAGATGGGAAGATGACACTTAGAAGTTTGCGGGGATACGGTGGCCACAACTGGCAAAGGACAGGGTTAATTGGAGAGACATGGGAGAGGCCTTTGCCCTGTAGTGGGCGTACTATTCGGGCTGATGATTATGATGGGAAGAAGGCTACAAGGAAGTAATCGAGATTATAATCTGTCGTGCAGATTAGGCGCAAAGGTCGTTGAGCAACGGCTGCCGGGTTTAATGTATGCAGGCAATATTGTACTGTTAGCAGATAGCCAGAAGATTTGAAAACTCTGGTTAATAGTTGTGGAGATGAAGGATACGCTCTAGGTTTCAGTTTTAGCGCAACTAAGTCAGGTGTGATGATTTTCGATGATAGAACTGATTCGGTGCTTACAATACAAGGCCACGAAATACCCAGAGTGGCTGAATACAAATATGTTGTGGTATTGGTAAACGAAGGGCAGAGATACATGCAAAAGCGTGAATAGTCTAATTGAAATTTGGGCTTGTTGGTTCATGCGTCTGACCAGTAAAGCAACAAGACAACAAGGGACTGGCTAACGAGTAGACACACACAGCACTGTGTGCATCTACTCATCCGCCAGTCCCATGTTTTGTTACGCTACTGGTCAGAAGCACGAACAGTGTCTTAGGGCAAGAGGGCGAGGAGATGCCGGGATAATGAAACAGAGGGCATTATGGGGGCACAACACATATGAAGTACTGAGAGGTATTTGGAAAGGAATAATGGTGCCGGGGCTTACTTTCAGAAATGCGGTTCTGTGCTTAAGGGCAGCCGAGATTAGAAGTAAATCAGAGAGCTGTTGGAAGATTAGCACTAGGTGCCCACGGCAAAACCACAAACGAGGCATTACAGGGGGATATGGGCTGGGCATCGTTCGAAGCACGGGAAGCTTAGAGTAAAGGACTGTATGAAGAATGCCTGAAGAAATTCGACAATAACAGATGGGAAGCTAAGGTATTAAAAAAATTTAACAGAAAGAGCATTGGCTCACAATGATGGAAAAGAACTAGGAAGCTAACCAGTAAGTATGCCAGACACGGACAGCGAAAGAAAGCATTAAACGACGGGTTAAAAACGTACAAGGCAAAAACTGAATTAATTGAATGGAAAAGAAGCATAGTGTAGAACTAAGCTGATACTGGAAAAGGCAAGATCAGGAAGGAATCATTCTAAGATAACTGAAGAGGCAGTGCCCTACTCTTTGAAGCTAGGTCATGATGTCTTAGAACACACAGCTACAAAAAGAAATTTAACAAAGATGATGACACATGTGCTGTGTGTGGTAGATCTGTAGAAACAATTGAACACCTCATACTCAAATGTGATGGTATCCATCCGGATATTGATGCAGGCACAATCACTCGTCTTGAGGCCCTTGGGTTTAGATATAACAATGGTCAATCTTGTAAATAAATCTGCGGTGGAAGTTAGCAAAAAGCGTATGGAAGATTGGTGCCTCAAAAGCTGAGAGGTGAAATAAGGCTAAAAGTGTAGGAAACCGTATTGAAAGAAAATGGCGAATTTTAATAATTTACAACACAGTTAAACAAAAAAAGAAAGAAAAAGCCAAGCATGGTAGCAACGGCCACCACTCCGTTTCAAAGGGGACAGTCCTATCTTCCATCCATCCAGCGAGGAATGCCAGATTTGTTGAGCAACATCGGCGACGGTATCGCGCTCTCGAACTTTTAAGAACTTATATGCCAATTACTAACTGACGGCTGCCGCTAATTGCGGTAAGGCTCCTGTCGGTAATGGGTAAAAATTAAATATTGGAATTCAGTTCATCACCTTTCCTAGCGAAGATGATTCGCCTGTTTTAAAGGGCCACAGAAAAAGATGTTCGAACTTGGCTGTAAAATGCTTGCAGTGTGTAGAATGCAGGCCACCGAACGTTCATGCTGTGTACGAGACCTCGAAGGCGAGCGGGCAAATGACAATACATTTTTAAAATTCCCGCTTTTGCACCTCGCGACGACGCGCGGCGCCGGCGATGATGATGGTGATTACTCAAACTTTATTTCCACCGACGTAGGAAGCCCCCTGCTCCCTTGGCCCGCAGGCCTAATCACGTCGTGCGAGTGACGTGCAAGCAGCCGGGGGTTGTCATTGGTTCATCGCGCCAAATTCTTTCTGACGTCACGCAGGGCGTTGGCAACCGGCGGAGGCAGGGGAGGGGCCGAGGAGAACGAAAGGCGCGAAGACGCGGAAGTTCTGACTGCACATCTTCCACATAACGCATTAGAAAATTACTCTCTTTGAGGATATTTGTGAAGTAGGGACCTTTAACATCACAGGAATACCCCGACTTTACTGATAGCCCCTGCCTGAGGCCATTCCCTTTACAACGTGCGCAAACGCATGTAGTACATCTATGGCCCATTTCACATGCTGCGACTAGAACAAAAATGCTCGGCGCAGAAGCTGCAGTGCGATTTTCGGAAACACTGGCGACACTGCAGACCAGCGCATTCGGCCGGAGGGTTGCTTCATGTTCGCAAAGGCAACCCATCATTAAACGCGATAGAAACGTTTTGAAGGCAATATTTCGTATGTTTTTATTCGAAAAAACAGTTTTGCTTTCGCTGCGGCAACAGCTCCCACGTGACCCCACGACGTCTCGGCGCGCTTTATTGGTCAGTTCAAGAACGAGCACACCGACGCTACTATTGTAAGTTCCAAGGAGACGGAAACCCGTCGCAAGCAGTCTACGGATGGACCGACGGCCCTGCCCAGTCGCAGACCGACAGAATTCGCCGCGTCGCTGGCGAAAATCGCATGTATATGTTAAACGGGCCTGTGTCGAAAAAGCTTCTTTACCCCAGATACCCGTTCTTTTTTTTTTATGAGTGGCAGGCTTCCTCGAAGTCCCTAGCATTGCAGATTAACAGTGGTGGGTGCATTACACAAGTTTCCTGGAGTTTTCAGGGCCACGACCCGAAGAGCTAGTGCGTTACCAGGCAGTGGACATCACGTGTGTGCCCGCTTTCGCCGACACAGTGCGCCCGAAAGTGGCGTCTTCACAGTATGCGAGCACCTCGGTGGCCGGTGAGAGAGCGCCAAGTAATGCGGAATGCTTGGCGCACCTCACGGGCCGCCTTGCAGCCGGCGCGACCGACATTGCGGGCGTTGTCGCAAAGCGCCGCTCCGCCAGGATTGCAGCGCACGTATTGAAATGCCGCCGTGCAGATGAGTCATTGCATGCAGTCTCGAGGCGCGCACTTTTATTTGCCTCTGCAGGGGCACCGGCATCCCCTTGCAAGGCGGGGAGAATTTGCAGCTTTTAAGTCGGTCTGCAGTCGCACCCATGGAGGAAAATAAAAAAACAGAGGAGGGAACGCGACGCCACGCGGCCAGCCTTCGCAAGCCAAGTGCTCGTGAAGCCACTCCCTCCCCCGTTTTTCGCTCTCCCAGTCAGTCCTTTATGTTTTGGTTCTGGTATGTTTTAGTGCGCGCGTATGCGCGCCCGTGGTGTCTACGGCAAGGAGGTTGATCCAGATAATCCAGAGTCAGTTTGCCGCGCTAATCCGAGCATGCGCGCGCGCAGCGGGGCTAGATTTTACCGCACGCTATCGCGTGGCATGATCACGAGGGGAGGGGGGGGGACAAACTTTTTTTTTTTACCACATTTTTACTTGTAAAGACTAGGCTTCAAGGATGCTCCCGGATGCTCCCTCCTCAGTTTTTTTTTTTCTTCCATGGCCTGAAGTAATCGACAAAACAGCAGGGTTGCCAGGTTCTAAACTCGAAAAAGAGCCAGAAGAGTAGACAAGAAGTAGTCAATGTGTCGTCGAAGTGTGAAAAGTAGCCAAGAAAGCGCCAAAGTTGCAGAAAAGCGGCACCAGAAGCATAAGAGTCCCAAGAAATTTATCATTCTCGCAGAATGCAGTGGATGCGAATAACTTAAGTATAATGGCATCGCTAATCAAATAAGGAAAGACATGAACATCGTGGGACAGGAGCACGGAAATGCGCGAGGAATTTCTGAAGGGAATGAAAGGGTGGGAAAAGTAACCAGACGAGTGTTGCTTTCCTGCAGAGGAGCCACTGCGATAACAATTTGAATTCCCATTCCCAAGAAAGGAAAATAACAAATGCTGAACATGGGAGCCTCTAAGTGTTTAGGATTCAGCAGTTGTTATTTTCCTTTCTTTTTAGGTTAGTAGTTCGTGCTGATGACGTGAGGCTGTGACGCAACGACTAGAGAGTATTTATATGTGGTTTTCCGATTCCGAGTCAGTTGTAAGTCAGCGCGTGTTTGTGTATGTCATGAACGCTTTCAACCAACTGTCACTGTGGAAAGGCCGTACCGGAAACCATGCTGTCATGGACACAACGGATTGTTTTCTTCCAAAAAATGTACAATGTGCTTTGACATTATACGTTCAAAGACCTTACAATATAAGGAAGTGAAACCGGTCTAAAGTTATTTAGAAGTAGTCGATTACTGCCTTTAAAAACCGGAATAGAAATAGCACTGCTTCAGTCATGAAGGAAAGAATGCTCACGCAGACTTTTCAAATTAAACTTTCAAGTAATACGACATCCATTCAGCATGCTGTTCAAGGAATTCCGCCGGTATTTCATCGATCGGGGCCGCAAGATTTCTTCTGGTTCAAAGTTAGCAGCTGCTGAAGCTGTTGCATTGGATACGGCAAGGTCATGGGCGTCCGGAGGGGGGGGCAAGGGGGGGCGGCTGCACCCCCCTGGAAAATCACTCCCTCGAACCGTGAGTGATGGCCGCACGCCAGGGGCCGTGGTGGGCTCAGCCAAAAGGGTAAAAGCAGCTCCGCTTCCACGCTTTGGGTCACATCTGCGAAATGCCGCGTCCGGGCACGCGTCTTTATGCCGTTTTCAAACCACGCCATCGTTAGCTCTGTTGAAGGCCGACCTGTTGCAGACATACAGCCGCACCGGCGAGCATGTGTTTCAAGCCGTCTTGAAATGGGTGCCTGTTTCTTTGATCTCTAGACAGATAGCGACACGGAGGCAGACAGTGCACAGTGCATCTTGTTTTCGCCTTCGTTATGCCGGCCACCGATGAATTCTTCAGGAGGGAAAGACAAATCAGCCGTGTCCACCCCCGCTTTGTCGGGCTGCTCAGGGGCAAGCGGGCGATCAGTTGGCGCCGCCGCCGCTCGCTGTGCCTCCGATCCACGGGAGAGCGCAGTGCGGTAGAAGCGCCGCTATCAGAATCTTCGGCAAAGGAGATTAGCATCTTTTGTTCACGGCGACGCAGTCTCCAGAGGCGCCCCCACACCAGCGTCCCTTGCGTCTTCTCCGAAAACCAGCGCCTTTGGTCAACGCAGCCCGATGGCGCCTGCCTGGCTCGCCTGTCACCTCTGGCTGGGCCTCAAATGACAACAGCGCCCGTGTACTGTGCGAGGTCAGTGCCCGGTAAAGAGACCCAGGTGGTCGACATTATCCGGAGCTCTGTACTACTCCGTTCCTCATAACCTGAGTCGTTTTGGGGCTCTGAACCCCATAAAAACACACAAAACAAATTTTCCTACCGGAGTGGCGAGTGTCCCTTCCCCTTGGAAGTCGCACGGAAGTAAGCCCTTGCACGTGTGCGCGCCTCTGTATTTGTGCTTCGGTGTTTTTAGTGGCCGTTTGTCAACGAAGCTGAGAACAACCAAGACAGTGGACGAGAAAACTACGAGCGGCGAGCAGTGTGCGTGCGGTTGCTCGACTGTGCGGATGCGCGAGCAAGATGGAGCGAGGTGTATGAAGCTGCGAGCGTGCATTTATCTTGTAAATAAGTTTTCGTTGTATGTATAGACATCTTTTGTTTTCAACGTGCGCGTTCAACCGTTTTTCCATTCAATGTGTGTGACGAGTGTGCACCGAGAGCGTGTAATGAAGCACAGAAATGAATTTATCACCCGTGTAACCACGCAATTTGCCCAGAAAAATCCGTGGAGTCTACAGTTGCTGTTCAAGGAAGACTGACTGAGTGACTGTAGTTGCGTGTTTGTGACCATATTGTGCTGTGTGCTGGTCATCAATCCGGGTGAGTCGAGAACCCGTATGCAGCAATACTGAGCACTCTTCTCCACGAAGTGACAGTATATTTTTGGATTTTTTATTAATTTTAATTGTTTCTTCGTTGATAAACTGCAATGTATCTCTCCTAGCCACACTTTAATTTGCTGTTTGTAATTTTTATTTCATGTGTGTATTTCACTTATTTTTTATTTATATATAAATAAATAAATTCATACCGCAAATAGTGCCTTTTTGCTACGAACATGCCCCCCCCCCCCCCCCCCCCCCTGCAAAAAATTCTGCGGACGCCCTTGGGCAAGGTAGAAACTAAATAATCACTCTCATCGTCCATCTTATCCCTGCTGAATACCGATTCGAAAAAATGATTGAACAGGTTCGCGATATCACTAATTCCCTATCCTTTATCTGTTCAATTGCGTTCTTATCTGGAAAAGAACTACAGCCTACTCTGCCGTTTCCAAATGATGATCACTGTTTGTTGTAGATGTCGCGAGTTTGACTCGGGTTGCAGGGAAATTTTGAAATTAATTTTCTCAGCAATAGACGTCAACATGCCAGATATTCGATTTTTTTTTCTGAGAACAAGTATTGGATGGAGTTCTCGAGCATAGTCAATAACGGGTATATTCTCACTGGAAATAATATTTTTGTTCTCCTTGTGTTGTTTGTATTGCGGCGCTAAGCTTGAATCGTCAAAGAGAGAAATCGTTGATGACATGTGTATCACCTCACTGAGACGAAATCATTGCGATGCCTCGAGAATGCTGTTGGCCCTTGATCCTATATGGGGACAGCCGGACTATCCGGGTGAAGAACAAGGATGTAAAAAACAATTGGGCGTCCGAGCCGTGCTCACAGTTTCACCATTCAGATCAAAGCCATCCGGAACCTTGTCGTGTCGCATTGCAGCCCTCGGTTTGTGGGCGTGCTGCATCGCACTCTGTTTTTATCCCCGTTGCCGACCTTGAGCGTGGGGGGGAGGGAAGGCAATCCGACGCCACTCGGTCCGAACGGAAGGGGCCCGATTGTTTCTCTCCGCGGGGAGGAAGGTTTGGCCGACGCGCGTTTTATGCATCCCGCTCCTGCTGGAAGTCGTGCCGTCTTGCACGTACAACCGTACATACGTAGGTCACCGGAAGGAATACATGGGCGGAGCTATGGAAAGGAATGATTTTCAGCGGCGTAGAAGGCGGATGAGGAAATTTGCGGAGATAAGGTGGCCGCAGCTGGGACAGCCCTTTGTTCTGCAGTGGCTGGGCTTACGTAATTGTTCTGATAAGTGCGCTGATCTCTTGTTTATTTATTTACAGCACCGCCCACTCCTATCAAAGGACTCGAGTGGGATTTACATCGTAACAGGCATGCAGAGAAAAACTACAGTTACAACAGTCGTACAAAGCCGTGACGGTCCTGACATTAACATAATTACAGAACACATTGCAGCAAATCACGCCACAATCTCAGAAACAAATTTTAACGTCATTTAGGAAAACGGCAGATTCATCGAGTTCATTCCTATCTACCACAGTACGCGGAAAGAAGGAACATTTAAACACATCGTTCTCGCAGTGGGAAGTTATTCTATCTAGCGAGATAACTGATCAAAAACCCAATATCCGTGGATGTGTTGCTGTTTAAATGACATATTGAATGATTGGAAGTACAAGCCATTTATATGTTTTGTGTTGGTTAAAGCATATTGGAATGTTTGTTTTAGATAGGGAAGCTTTTAGTTATCGCATTGTTTGTAATAGACGTGCTATCGAGAATGCCTGTAGCACGACAGAAAAGACGAGCAGGAGCGCTGGTCCCTCGTCCCCTTTGTCGCGCTGCAGCATTCGCAATAAACGATTGCTTCTGAAACATAATCCAAGGTATTCGTGTGCTGCACTGGCCGAGTACTGAAAGATAAGCGCTTTGTTGGCCACCCACATGATGACACTTGTGACTGCATTCCTGTAGCCTTTCTAGTTCCCTGTTTAGGGGCGCCTGATCATCCTTTGAATTAATAACACAGTCGTCCACTTAGCACTCGATCCTGCTACGAACACTAAAAATTGCAGAGGGCCCAATACAGAGCTGTGTGGAACACCGGACGCAACCGACAACGTGTCCGAGGGAAATTCGTTAAAGGCCTAGGTGATAGATGGGACTGTGTTCAGTCGCAAAGAAGGTTGTTATGACTCCAAGTTTTATCATTAACTTAGTGTGCGAGGTTTTATCGAACGCTCGGCGAAGTCGAGGAAAACTGCATGAATTTGGCATCGAAATCACGAACTGTTTCTGCTAGTTGAGTTACGGTGGACAAGCCGTGCCTGAAGCCATGTTGTGCAGGTGGCAGAATTGATTGAGTATCTAAGAAAATTGAGATATGCTTATTAATGCGAAAGCATTTCTAGGTTGTGTCACCAAAACGTGTCCGCAGAAGTTGTGACGTTCTCAAAAGAGGTAGCTTCAAACGAACGGTTGTGATCGATAGAAGACGGTGTAAGGATGCTGCTAATTATGTCTATAGGATGATTAGTTAATTAATTACTGCCAAAAATGTCGAAATAGCGCGGACGTTGATACAGTGAGTGGAAAGAAAAACAGCCGTGGACGGCAAAATAGTGTAAAAATAGGCAGAGGAGTGAAAATAAAGTTTTAAATGATTTTATTAGTGATAATTAGTCGAACAAAAAGTGTCATTGATATAGATTAATTAGGTAATTGTCAGCAAATACCATTGCACAGTTGAATAGGCTCGACGGGGATATAGTAAGTGGACGGGAAAGCAACCACGCCGCCAAATTTGAAAAACGAAAATTGTTGATTGAGATAAAAGAAGGTATAATTAGAGTAATAAATCGGTCTTTATTTAGAGCATAAGACAGTTGCGCTAATTCAGTTCTTAAATTAATTAACAAACAAAATGATAGAGAGGCAACGAGGAGGTGTCAATGCTTTCGCATTCTCCTAATGCGGGTCGCCGCAGTGATGTCTCTAATCTTTTTTTTTTTTTTTATCCTGCGCTTTTGTTAGAGCCATGGGGCTTGTGCATTCATTGTTCGATTTACCGGCTCTGTGCAGAGCACGGGTTATCCATTGCTAAAGAGTGCACACTTCGTCAGATTTGCGTCGGCCCTCATCCCGCTTGCACTGTATGTCTGACCTTACGAGGGCCGCATAGGTGCACACAGTTTCTCTCTGAAGTCACAAAACTACGGCAGGAGTGCCTTTCCCGGCCGCTTCTGCCGTTTGTTGCTACCAAGCCGCAGCAGTCGGCTGAAGGGCAGCTGTGCCAAGTTGCCGCTCGGTCTTCAGCAGCGCTGCACCCAACTTGGTGGAAGCTGACTTGCGGAGTTCTGTAAAGGGCGGACTGGTTGCAGTAGTTCCTTGCAGCGCTACCTAGGCTATGAGCGCGCATAGGTGACATTCTTGTAGTCCTTGATTGCAGAATCAAAATTTGTTCATGTGGCGTTTGTTGTGCGCGAAGAAAACGCAGTTTTATTCGATTTTTGTTGGCTAGGCGTTTTTCCTTCAAACGCAGTAAAGACTAGCTCTTACTCATACCTTCCAGCCTAGTTTTTATGCGTCAGGGCATGTTTTGAATACAATCGCTTCAGCAGTGGTTTTTGCAGAAGCGGCGTCCGCGTGCAACGAAGAGCTTGTGTGCGCGTTTACGTGCGCGAAACGCAAACATTTTGCGGGACGACATCAGCATTTTAGTTCAGCGTGGCGCCGCTAAAGTACGAGGTCTGTAAGAAAAGTATCCGACCTTTTCCCGAAGAAAAAAAACTAGCATAACTGGAGCGTTGGAAACCTAATCACCCTCAATCTAGTCTCCTTGGGACTCCACATACTTCTCCCAGCGGTGCTGCCATTGTTGGAAGTATTCCGAAAAGGCCCCTTTCGGAATGGAGTTTAGCTTAGCTGTCGTTTCAGCCATAATGTCCTCTCTTGTCTGAAATCGCGCTCCTTTCAATGGCCTCTTGATTTTGGGAAACAGCGAGAAGTCGCAGGAGGCCATATCAGGAGAGTAAGTAGTCTGTTGAACTACAGCAGTCTGGTTTTTCGCGAAAAAAGTGTGAATTGGTGCGAGGAATGTGCAGGAGCAATGTCATGATGGAAGCGCCAATTTCCTGTTGACCTCAGCTCCGGTCTCTTGCGCCGCACAGCACCACGCAGGCGACGGAGGACATCGCTGTAGTATTCTTTTGGTCAATGTTTACTTTGTGGGGTGCGTACGCGTGGTGTGCCACACAGAGGAAGTCAAAGAAAGCAGTCAGCATCACTCTGACATTGCTGCGCACTTGGCGGGCCTTCTTTGGTATTGGTGACGTGGAATGCTGCCATTGTGACGACTGGGATTTGGTTTCCGGGTCGTACCTGCACACCCAAGACTCGTCACCAGCGATTATGGTGTTGATGAAGTCGGGGTCACTGTTTGGAATCCAGCATATCCTGTGAGACTTTAACACGAAGCTGCTTTTGCTCCACCGTGCGCAGCTTCGGCGCGAATTTCGCCGCATCTTTCTCCATGGCCAAATTTTCGGTGATAATGGAATGTGCAGAAAAATTGGTGATGTCCACCTCTTCCACAATTTCTCGGATAGCCGCCGCGGTGGCTCAGTGGCTATGGTGCTCGGCTGCTGGCCCGAAAGACGCGGGTTCGATCCCGGTCGCGGCGGCCGAATTTCTTTGGAGGAGAAATTCGAGGCCCGTGTACTGTGCGATGTCAGTGCACGTTAAAGAACCCCAGGTGGTCGAAATTTCCGGAGCCCTCCACTACGGCGTCTCTCATAGCCTTAGTCGCTTTGGGACGTTAAACCCCATAAAACCAAACCAATTTCTCGGATAGTAACACGACGGTCCCGCGTCACCACAGCGCTCACTTCGGCAATGACCCGGTCATTTCGGCATGTTGATGGCAGACCGGAGCGTGGCTCTCTCTGCACCGATGTGCGGCCGTCTTTAAACCAATTGTACCACTGCTTAATCTGTGTGCTGCTCACAGCATTGTCACCGAAAGCCGTCTGAATATTCCGAATGGTTTCCACTTGGCTGTCGCCTAGCTTCTGGCAAAATTTGATGCAGTAGCGCTGCTCCTGTCGCTCCGCCATTTTCCTTGCAATAAAAAGCGACAAGAGCACTGCGCACTGCCTCACTCAAACGCTGTGTGCCAGTGACTGACGCTATCGGCAGGCGAGAAAAAAATTGTGCATGCGCACGAAGGTTCAAGGTACGCTGGTGCTAGCGTGCTTGTTTCAAATCCATCAGGTGTTCGTAAAAAAAAAAGTCGGATACTTTTCTAACAGACCTCGTGTAAGTTTGGTTTATGGGGGTTTGACGTCCCAAAGCAACTCAGGCTACGAGGGACGAGGGCTCCGGAAATTTCGACCACCTGGGGTTCTTTAACTTGCACTGACATCGCACAGCACACGGGCCTCTAGAATTTCGCCTTCATCGAAATTCGGCCGCCGCGGCCGGGATCGAACCCGCGTGTTTGGGGCCAGCAGCCTAGCGCCATAACCACTGAGCCACCGCGGCGGGGTAAAGTGACGCTGAAACAAACCTATGGCAAGCTAGCAAAGGCTGGCACCACCGCTTCCCTCGCGACGTGGATCGGTCGTCCAGCACCAACACCGAAGAGGACGCCACCAACGAAGGCCCGCAAAACCGGACGGTGTCCCTTTGCTTTCTACCCCGACTCAGAAGGCTCCGTCAAAAGAACCGACATTGGGCCTGAAAGCTGCCAAGAGGGCAGGTTTATCGCCCTTAAATTTGGGTGATTAGGCGACATAGCCTCATTTGTTGCCAGTGGGCGCACTGGAGAACAGCGACGAATTCGGACCCTTCCTACCACAGCCTCTGGAGACGGTCCTGATGGAAAAGTGTTGTGCGTCCGTATCCACGCTTTGTAGAGACGCCATTTAGGAACGTTGCGCACTCCCGAGGGAGGCAAGTTTGCGGAAGGCTCGAGATGCCAACGCCACTAGCTGTTCCCGCGAACGGTTTTATTTGCTCTAGTTGCCACGGATTTCAGCGTCTCAGTTTTGAGCGGCCTCCCGTAAATGTTGCATACACCTTTACTGCCATACGCGCCACCAACAGGGAACCTGCCTCGTCGGTTATACTGTCTGCGCAGTGGTAACGGGAGGCCAGTTTCCCCGTGTTTTCCTCTCGGAGCAAAGCTTCCCGCAGCCGGCCGTGAGTGTCTTGCACCGTCCTGGTGTTGATTTACCCTCAGGACGAATGCTTGCCGAAGCTTTAAAATAAATGTGCCGAGACTGCGGCGCCCTTCATAGCGTGACGACGGGCAGAGGAAAAATGCGCCCCGGAATAGGCGGGAAGAATTTGCTCCTTCTAAACAATATAGGCCCAAGCTTGTAGACGTTCAGTGCCACGAATGCGTAAAATCTGCCGTTCTATGAATGAAGGGATCGCGACATATCTGTCGGACTGCATTTCATAAGAGCTAAAAGGCAGTTATCTCCCATGCGCCGACCCGTTAAGTTCGATGCCAAAATGGCGCTGACGTGGGGACAACTGCTATCATCGGCCCAATGCAGGACGGAGGCATGCAACCCTGTCTGGTGCCAGCTTTAATCTCATCCGCTCACCTGCCCGGCTTGCCTTCTCTTGAAATCATGCATTCCGATGGTGACCCATTGAAGGCCATCGGTTATCTTGCCTTCGCACTCCATGGCTTACCCCAGCTCATTTCTGAATCATGATTTCAACTAGAATGTCATTAACCGCGTTTGTTCCCTGACCCTGCTCTCTTGGCATTGCACCTATCATTTTTCTTTTCAAAGCTCGCAGCACAGTCCTCAGCGTTAGTTAGCGTCCGCATTTCTGCCCCATGAGTACCGGTAAATACAAGTGTTATGCCTGCAAAAGGTAGGGCTGCGCGAAAAAGGCAATAAACAGAAACGAAAACGACACTACGGGCGCAGTTTCTGTCTAAGTATGAGCGCAGTCCTGCCTTTTTTACTTATATGAACCAGCTAGCCCGCAAGAACGCTCAACTGTCGTCTGCTTTCGTCTTGAGGAATGTTGGTGTGTAAACTGCATCCTTTTCATCGAAAAAATAAAAAAAAGCTACACCTTTATGTACGTGGCTTCCGAACAGGTGGAAAAAGCGTGACAAATGTCCAGCATTAGCTGATCCAAATCAGGCTGCACTCTGGGCTGTGTTTTAGGGTGGATGGCAGCCTCGTAGCTGGGGCTTCTCGTTATCGCCGCAGGTAATCACTGCGTGCCGACAGGGAGATTGTGAGCAGCAGGCGGACATCACGCTGCAGCTGTCATGTGAACAGCTGTTTCTGTTTTCGTCGCTTGTTTGAAACGAAGAACGTGCAGAAGATGTTTGCGTAACGACGCCACGCGGTGGTTTCGCGCCGCTGTGCTGTCGACACGGGTTCCTGATTGTTAACTTATTGGGAAAAAGCTGCAACAAAACCCAGCCTGCGCTCGTCCTTTCCGTTGGCGCAGTTTTGTTTAGGATCGCGGTGACTCCTCGTCCCATCCTGGCCTCAAACTGCAGCTCCGAGAGGCGTGGGGGTGCATACGCAATCGACGTCAGCGCTCGCGCGCCAAAGAAAGAAATTACACTCACCTTCGCTCTTCCGATAGCAAAGACTGTCTGTCCGGGTGAACGACGTTGGGCCTCACACCCGACGGCGCAAGTGGGCGATTCACCCCCCCAGAGGAGGCCTAATCGCTTTCCGCAGGGATGAAATCAAGCGGCCTGCGTCGTACACGCGCTCCACGCTAGCGGCGGCAGCCTTCGCGCACACACCTGCCCGCTCGGCCGTCTGGTCGCCGCAGCACTGACGTGGGCCGGACGGTGACGCACCAGAGGGGGACAAACCGGTGTGCCCCCTCTCCCCCCCCCCCTCTCCTCCTCCTCCCCTGGCCGAGATAGTGCCGCTTTTGTTCGCTTGGCTTGTGGCGGGTCAGACTGCGTTGCGCGTTTGCGATTTCCGTTCCGTATTTTACAGGTGAAAGAGGCATTTGAGAGACTCATTCAGGAATGGCCTGAGGAGAGTGTGGGAAATTATTTACGCGGATTCCGCTGCCGGTTCATGCGGTCGGAAACCCGGGCGTTCGATAATGTGGCAACCACAACTGCTGCAAATGTCACCAAGTTATTACTGCTCCAAAAAAGAGCCATCAGACTCATTTCTAAAGCTCCTTTTGCCGCGCACACAGGGCCTTTATTTGAGCTTCTAAAACTCGTTAAAATGACATCTCTGTATAGGCTTTCCCTACTGTACAGACAAGGCATCGCCAACAAGGACGATACGCTAACATTATTAGCGGCGCTTCAACAAAACGTTAATACACATAACATCCGAAACCCAGAACGTTGGCGTATTACTGACTTCCGCACAAACTATGGCAAGCAGATGCTTCGCCACAGGCTTCCTGTTCTACTTCGTCAGCACTCACGCAATAGCCGAAAAGATTTTACAATTGTTCCCGTAAAACGATTTCGTCAAATGTTTTTATGAGCGGTCTGTCCATGTCCTCATTAGTGCTTTTTACAGGCTGTACCTTGATTTTCTTTGTGCTTTAACTTAAATTGCATTCAACTTTAATTTATTGATGTAAATAATTCGATCGGTTGATTTATCCCGTGCTGCTAAATGCCGTCAGTAAGGGGGCATCGACCCGTCAAGCTGATCCCCGGAGCAGTTTTTCGCGGCTGCTTCTTTCCTTGTAAACAGGAAAAATAAACAAATTCAATTTTCAATTCAGTGTATTCTCCAGTTATACACTGGAACGTTCTCCGGACTAAAAGGACCGACTGGGCCTTGACTGAGTCCCGGAGACGTTTACAGAGCAGCGACAGGCAGTACATACGGAGAAATGCTAAACAGTACAAATTTAAACAGAGTGTACACATAAAAAGTACATACTTATATACAAAGCACACAAAAGAGGACACATATACAGAGTTATATAACCGCAAAATGCGAGGCAGAAGGCAATTACAATTTACTGAAGTTCGTGTAGCTTTTTGCGCGAAAAGTTATTCATATCTTTATGGCGATTTAATATAACAGGTAGATTGTGTTTTATGGACTGCAATTTATAATTGGTGCGAAAATGAGGAACGAGCCAAGGGTCGGTGTTACGGGTAGCAACAGTGTGTTCGTGGCGTGTCAATGAAGATACACGTTTAAAAAATGATTGGAACTCTTTTGTGGAAAAGAGAAATGACTTTAAGATGCGATGCTCATAAAAGTGTTGAGTTCGGATAATATTGTAGTCAACAAAACTATCGGCGGTTGTCAAGCCAGCATCAATATTTGCTATGTGGCGCATAATTCTCTTTTGAAGGACACTGATTTTGTTTATGTTGGTTTGTGTTGTGGTAGCCCAGACTAGGTTGCAGTAGTTTATTTGAGAGAAAAATAAGCCATAATATACTTGAAGCCTAGCTTTTACAGGCAGTAACATTCGGCAGCCGGATAGCGCGCCAGCAACGACAAAGTTTTTTTACAGATGTGACCGATATGATTGTTCCAGCTGAAATCGTTGTGAAACGTTACGCCTAGAATTTTATGTTGTTCGACAAGTTCGATAGGTTGGCATAGATATTTTAGTGTACTGTTCATCTTAAAAATCTTATTTCGGGCGCGAAATAATATCGCTTTGGTTTTGCTGGCATTAAGTTTAAGAAAATTAGACTGTGACCACATGCACAGTTTACCAAGTATTTCATTACATTTTACAACTAGTGTGTTTGGGTCACTGCCGGTAATTAGGAAGCTACTGTCGTCGGCATAAATGAAAAAATTAACTCTTTTGTCAATTTCCAGTAAATCGTTAATGTACATATTAAAAAGAACGCGGCCCAATATAATTCCCTGCGGCACTCCGCAGACAATAGGTAACAAGGAAGACTGTTGGCTGTCTAGGGATACGCATTGTATTCTGTTGCTCAGGTAGGACTCAAGCAGCATTAGCGGTTCTCCACGAATGCCGTATGAATACAACTTGCCAAGAAGAATTTTGTGGTTTAGGAAGTCGAAAGCCTTACTAAATTCAATGAAAATGCCTGGTGTAAATTGGTTGCTGTCAATGTTTTGTACAATTTCTTTTTTTGTTTCCAATAACGCTGATTCTTTTGATCTACACTTTCGAAATCCAAACTGCGCATCGCTAAGAATATGAAATTTTTCAATGAATTTTGTTATGCGGAAAGGAATTATTTTTTCAAGTCCTTTTGAAAAGACGGGAAGCACTGAGATTAGCCGATAGTTAGACATTAGGGTTTTGTCGCCACTTTTGTAAATTACCGATTCTCTGGCTACTTTCATAGCGTCTGGAAATGTATATGTTGCAATGGACAAATTAAATATATGGACAAGCACAGGAGTGATATATTCAAGGACATATTTGATTGGCTTGATTTCCAAATTATCAAAGCCGAGGGCTCTACTGTTTCTGAGGTTCAGAAATGAACTGAAAACTTCAGATACATTCTTGGGTTCAAAGAAAACACTTCCCAAAGGAACGTTACTGATATTGACTGTGTTTTGGGGCACGTGTGTCGCATTACTGATTGGCCCTGCTATATTTACAAAGTGATGGTTAAAATGGTCAGCAAGCTCTTTTCCAGGTAAGTTTTCGTTGGCGTGTAATATGAATTTCGGGGCTTGATCAATGTTCCCACGATTTAAGACCCTATTTAATATTTTCCAGATAGCAGTGGGCTGCTTTCTAGAAACATCTACGAACAGTTGCTGGTAATAGGTCATTTTCGCTTGTCGTAGTGTAGAATTTAACTTATTCCTAGTGGTCTTAAATTCTTTCAAGGCCATTTCTGACCCTGAGAGTAGAAATCTGTGGTAAAGACGGTTTTTGTTTCTGATCATGCAGATATGCTCGTGTGAAATCCAGGGTTTTCTATTCTTTTCGATCGCTTACTAGTTTTTAGAGGGAAATGCTCAGCAAAAGAAACGCTTACGATACGGGTATTGTACTGAATGCGCCGCAATTAATACGGGTAGTTTCTACCGCAAGATGTCTGCGTGTTTCGCTACAAACAAATGCCAGTACCGCCGCTCGCGATTAGACGGAAGGCACCGCCGGGAGCGCCAATCGGAATCCTCGAACCATCCGTCTCGTTCGCCAGCAGCAAAGCGATCGTACAACACCATTCCGCCCCACGCCCGGGCGGAGGCAGAGAACGAGCGGTCCGCCTGCTGGCGGTATCCGCCCAAAAAACCATCGTACAACGGCCTTAAATTCCTGACTGCGTTGCTCGCGTAGATTGCGCAGAGATATGCGTCCTTTAGTTTTCCTGGTGATTTCACTGAGGCGCCTGTGACGAGGAGTCGGACTATGCTTGCCACCTGGTTGCTCTTGTTAGCGAAAGCCAGCTCAGCAATTCGTTCGTGTTTTTCCGCCGTTGCTCTTTTTTTTTCCGCCGAAGCGGTGCATTTTCGAGAGAGCAGTCACGGGAAAGTGGGAGCATCTTTATTCGGCCTGCTGGTGAGCGTCGGCGGCGGCCGGCAGAGGTGCTCGCACAATCGTCCAACAGCGAGGAGGATTGTGTTTGTCTGCTTTTATGCTCACCGCATACTTTTCGGGGTGCATTTTTTTCCCGCAGTATACGCATTTTTGAAATGGACACATAGGCACCGAATTTCTCCCAACTAGTGCCTTGTTGATGTTTCTGCTGCCTGGCCCTTTGGATCCGAAGATCAACAGCAGGAAACGGGATCAGGCCAATTAAAAAGTGGCTGAGCATTAAAAGCCCCATGCTTTCAGCCCCTCAAGGAGGGTGCCCGTTTCGTGTGTGCCACCGCGGTTCGAGACGCCCTCTGGTTCTCGGTGCTCTCGTCGGGTCTCCGAGGCTGGTGGATCCCTCCCAAGGAATGCAAAGCCTGCCGGTGTGTTAAAAGGGTTTGTAGAGGAGCACCTAGCCACATTGCTATTGTAATTTTGTAATTGTAATTTTCCTAGC
This sequence comes from Amblyomma mixtum, assembly GCF_055824585.1. NCBI lineage: Eukaryota > Metazoa > Arthropoda > Arachnida > Ixodida > Ixodidae > Amblyomma > Amblyomma mixtum. The sequence continues at coordinate 111,066,432 of NC_143021.1, forward strand.
CACATTGCCGTTTATAGAGACGCCTCCCAGCAAAATGAAAAGGTAGCGATTGACATTTACTCAAGGGCTCTGGATTGGAGTTAGTCACTTCGGGCCCCTGACTATACCCCTATTTTTGTCGCTGAGTTTCTGGCCATTGAGCTGGCCTTGATAAGGATTCCCTGCAGTATCACTTGGGTTGTTATACTCTCAGTCAGCCTTTCCGTCTTGACAGCGCTCGGAAACTGGAGGGATACTCCTATGAGCCGTTCCCTTCACTTTTTTATTCCTCTACATATTTGTTTATTTATTTATTTCAGTATACTGCAAGCCAGAGTTAAGCAGGAGGGGCATATAACAAAAAAAAATTCTATATAAGCATCAGCTACAACACCGCAAGTCAATAACCAGGACACAAATCCAGAGTCAAACAAGATACTAGGAGCCATACAATAAGTTCTCTGGCTTCTTCTCAAAATACTTAGATTTACCCGAAGGAAGACTATTCCACTTCGTGACAGTATTCGAAAAAAAAACTGTGCTTAAACCCACTAAACCCACTAGTTCGTGCGAAAATTGGTTCTAATGACTGCTCATGAGGGCAAAACGCATGTCTAGAACATGTTCTGAGCCTGTTTCGGGCTGATCACGCGATAACTAGCGATAAGAGTTGGTTAAATATGGTCTGGATCAGTTCAACTCATAGAATTTAATCGTCAATTTTTACCTTGTCCCAGCGGCTTTGGGAGCGGCGGAACACAGTTTGGTTGTTCCAGGCATGTGTTTTGCCCTCTGTATATGTCTTCTCCTAGTGCTCGCCAGTTTCACACAATCAGGAAGATCTGCCTTCAGATTTCCAGACATGTAATTATGAAGCAGTACTAGACGGGTAACTTTTCTTCTTATTGCCAAGGACTGTAAATTACTCGTTCGAATGAATGCAGTTGGAGAGTCTGTCCTTCTATATTTGCCATAAATAAAAGGAACTGCTTTTCGCTGAACACGCTCCAGTTGAGCAATGTCTTTCTTGTTATGCGGGTCCCACACTGCTGCCGCATTTTCAAGTCGGGACCTAACACAAGCCTTGTATGCAGTGGTTCTAGTACTGACGGGAGAGTTTCTGAGTTTTCTTTCAATAAACATAACTTCTTCACTGCTGATGAGCAGATGTCAGCTTTATGAGAGGACCAAGTAAGTTTGTTACTCCGAGGTACTTATACTTCTCTACTTCTAAAATGGGATAGCTGTGAAGTATATAATTGTGAAACCTGGGCACTTTTTCCCTTGTGTTTCTTAATAATACGGTTTTGTTTGGGTTAATATCCCTGCCCCAGCGCTCACACCAGTCTGCAATTGCTACTACAATTTTTTCTAGTGACAAGTGGTCAGAATCACTTACTATCTCTTTAAAAACAATACAATCGTCGGCAAACAGCCTCACCTTTATATCCTTTTCAGCAATATCCACTACGTCGTTCACATAGATTAAAAATTACAGGGGTCCCAAGACACTGCCTTGAGGAATCCCTGAAGTCACATGCAGCATGCATGTCTGAACAAGAGTCCTGGATTGATACAAATTTCTGCCTATCTGTAAGATAGGCACGCACCCATTGAATTATAAAGGAGGGAAGTCCAATCGATTCTAGTTTAAACAATTTTCCGTGAGGCATCTTGTCAAAAGCCTTACTGAAGTAAAAAAAAATAAGACGTCTGCTTGTCCCGAAGCATCCAGCGCTCTTAAAAATTAATGCACTACAGATAAAAGTTGGGTAACAGTTGACAGACCTCTACTAAAACCATGTTGTTAAGCTGTCAAAATATCACGGTCGTCTAAAAATTTTACAGTATAACGGAAAATAGCATGCTCTAACAACTTACAGCATTTGTTCGTGAAAGAAGCAGGGCGATAACTGGTAACTAGTTTGCAGTCACCTTTCTTAAGAATAGGCACAACTCGAGCCTTACGCCAATCAGACGGTATAACATCTGTGGCCAAAGACAAATTAAATATATAACAGTCAAATATTGAGATATTTGTTCCGCGTAGCGTTTAAGAAATCAATTCGGAACACCATCGGGTCCGGAAGACTTTTGTATTAAGTTTAAGTAACATTGCTAAAACTCCTTTGCGACTTATTATCACTTCGTTGCTACAAACGAAAGAATAATCGTTACTGCAAACACTCTGAGGTTTAAATTCATCTATCTTCATGAAGACACTCTGGAAGTAATTGTTAAAATGCGTTGCAATCTCATTAGCGTCTGTTATAGTCACCTCGTCAATTTTTATCTTCGTGATTTCGTGCCTGGAAGGATTCAAATGGCGCCAGAACTTTGATGCGTCCGACCTCATGAACTCTTCAAGCCTGTTTTTGAAAAAGCTATTTCTGGCTTCTCTTACTTTGTCTGCCATCTTGCTTTTTAAAGAATCAAACAGCAGAGTTCCTGTCCTGTGCTGTTTCCTAAGTCTTTTCAGTTTGCGTTTAACATGAATTATCTCTCGATTAATCCAAGGATTCTCATTGCGTTTAATGACTTTATTGAGCGGAACAAATTTGTCAATACAAAACTTAACTGCATTGCTGAATCGTGTCCAACAACCCTCAACATCACTGGTAACAGCCAAGGTGACATTCCAAATAATCAAGAATCGCGACATCATCAGCTCTGCTAAAGCCTCTGAAGCTGACCGCTTTAACGGTTTTATCAGTCTTATCACCAGTGATTTGCCAGCAAAAGCATATTAATTTGTGGTCGGAAATGCCGCGCTCAACATGAACAGTGCCATTCCTGAACGACTCGCTTACAAACAACAGGTCCAAGATCGCTGATCTACGTGTACAGTCATTCACAATCTGTTCAAGATCGAGAGAGAATATCACATCTAAAATGAAATCATTAGACGAAGAGAGACCATAGTTGAAGTCATTCCAGTTAAAAAATGGCAAATTAAAGTCGCCGGTAATAATTAAATTCTTACCACGAAATTTCAGCAAATAATCGTATAGCTTGCTCAAAAACAAATCATCCGAGTCCGGCGCACGATAAACTGCACAGAGAACAAACGTATTCCCCCAAATAGAAACCTTCAAACACAAACTTTCATGGTCTTCTAACTGGTCGATTTCAAAAACATCGATACTGTTTTTGATAATGATCGCTACTCCCTCACCGCGGGAAGCCCCATCTCCTCTTTGCAATTTATATCCTGGTGGTGTAACCTCATTCTCTATAATCATATCGTACTACCAGGTTTCAGTTAGTACGCAGATGTGCGGATCATACTGCAGTAACACGTGTTCAAGTTCATTCACTTTGTTAACTATACTTCTAGCATTCAGAGAAATCAGACGGAGCTGATGTGAATTTCGTTGCCAGCTTTGGGAAAGCGCAGTGCATAAATCAGGAACCAAACAGCGAGAGTCTGTCCTTTCATCCCACGTGTAAACTTTGTCATCAATGCGGAGCTTATCGTGTCTCAGTGGCACCTTTTTCCCGCCTGCCTTATCTGCTCTTGCACTTTCCCACAGCTGCTTGCGTTTGCGCTGTGTGTCAGCGGTGTAATCATTATGCGAATATATTCCAGTTCCTTTCAGCTTGCTGGCATTTCGCAAAACTTCTTGTTTCTCTGCATAGTTGTGAAAACTTAAAATAACCGGCCTTGTCAACGAACCCTTTCTTAGTCTGAATTTTTGCAGTAGAAAAACAAGTCACGCCCAATATATGCTTGAAAACATCGTTGACTATTGTATTACGCAATTGCAGTTCAGATTCATTTTCGAGCTCAGAAATCCCCAAAACAACAAGGTTTGATTTCTGATCATGGTCTTCAAAACTGGGAAATATTTCGTGCTGGTTCCTCAGGATCTCTTTAACATTAGCTGTGAAAGCGTTTAGTTGCTCCGTCCCCGCCCCATTTGATTGCAACTCATTGAAGCTTAATTCAAGCTTAATCAGACGCCTACCGAAACTAGACACGATTTCTTCAGTGCGTTCAAGGCATGTCTGCAATGTCAGCCCTAATGGCCTGTTGCCCATCAATAATTCTAAGAAGGACTGCAGATTGGGCTAGTTGGTGTAGATTCATAATCATGGTCCAACAGCGCACACACACAGACCAAGAAGGAGATAAGACACACACACACCAGCGCTGAACTTACAACTGAGTTTTTTATTGGGAAGAAGCACGTCATAATATACGCACACGAAAACAACAGCTCACAAGCGCAATGTCAATCTCCTATTCTCCGTTTCATACATCATGTGCAACGCTGTGAAGGCTACGAAAGTAGTCCGCAGAAAAAAATAGAGAGGTGTATCACTCCGCGCTGTTTTGTGGCCGTGTGGTCTAAAGGTACGGACACACTGGCGGCAAGACGCGCGCGGCATGCCGCCAGCGGCAAGCCGCTTGCCGCGAAACCTGCCGCGGCGGCGGGTTGATCTGCCGCGCAGCGAATGGGTCGAGGGGCCATTTTCGGCGGCTTGCCGCGTGCCGCGGAGCGGGGAGACCAATGAGGGGCGCCCGGCTTTGTGACGTAGGGAGCGTCAGTGTCGCCACCTCTTGGCTCCTACTAAAGTTACATGCCAGCGGCGGCGGCGGTGCCGCGCGCGCTCCTGCAGAATCGCGGACCTCGACCGGTTTGGCTCACGAAGGGAGCTTTGCGCGGCGGCGACTCTGCCGCCGAGTGTGGCCGTCCCTTTCGCGGCGGGGGTGGCGCCGCCAGCGGCATGCCGCGCGCTTTGCCGCTAGTGTGTTCGTACCTTAACGCGTCGCTCCGGGGAGTCGACAGGCAGTGGGCGTGCGTGGGTTCAAATCCCGGATGGTGAAACTTTTTTTTTTCGCACGTTTTTTTTCACCGCAAGTTGAATTTCGCGTGACTTGAATGAGAAAACTAGTTTTGTCCTTCAAAACGAATCGCTTGAATATTATGGCGTGTTCTGAAATGAACTGCATGCATCTGTTCATTTGATGCAGTTCAGGAGAGCAAGCTGCCGGGCTAGTTGGTGAAGCATGTTAAATTGAATTCAGCGCAAAAATACATCATTTGATGCATACCGCGTTAAATGTGAGCTGTCCGAAATTCGTTGTCAGTGAGCTCGCACCGGCTTTTGGTCACAATAGCGGTTTTCTTCCCTATTCTGCAGCATTGCGACTATACTTCTTTTTAGATGCAGGCGAGAGGTTTGTGCGAAAGGTGACGTTCATTCGTCGGGTTTAATTAATTAGCACAGGGCTGAGTGTTCCGCCGTGGCCAGATTAACAAGTGGCCGTCTGCAACTTTCGGGTCAAATCATTTTTACACACACCACCTCGACATGGCCTGTTTTCCCGTGTTACGTGTTAAATTTAGAACATAGTGTTGATTCACACAATGAGAGAAAATAGTACTGCCTCAAGAGTTAGATTTGTTGTCGTGCACAAATGTATATGAAGGCAATACAGAGGCAAGTCAGCTTGTCTCGATTTCCCTGCTCACCTAGAAGAGCAGAAGCTGCTCAGGCAGGATTTTCATGCAGCCAGGTAAAAAGAGTTCCAAGCTGTGGGAGCGTCAAGAAAGAATGCAGAAAAAGTTGTAAAACGCTAGGTAAAAATATTTCGAAAGAGCAAACAATAAAAGACAGGACAATAAAAAATGCTGACCGCGCAGTGTTTGCGAGAAATGGTTTATTCTGGAAACAGCCAATGGTGCTTTTTCAAGAGCCAGGCTATGATATGGAGCATTGTCCACGACGACAATGCTATTGGCCGGAATGTTTGGCAAAAACTTGTCGGTGAACCACTTCTCAAAGTAGTTGCCATCCATCTCAGAGTGGTAGTCAGCGTGGTTTCCCTTTTTTGCTCTGAAGAAGTCAGCAGTGTCTTCCACGAATCCTGTTGCACTGCTACCACCATGTACAAGGATCAAACGGGCCCATTTGCACGAAGGCGCAGCGAATCCCGTTATTAAACCTTTCAGGAAGGCATCCTGAGATGACTTTACAGTCTTGTCCTGCCAGACGTATTCTTTTGTGTGCCCTGCGTTGACGCAGGTTTCATCTAGGTAGACGATGCACCTGTAAATGCAAAACAACCGAGTACACGAGTCAATGCTTGTAAGTAAACAAACACGCTGCAGTATGTAAGTAGGCAATGCACTGCAACAAACGCACTGCTGCCCCTGTCTCACAAACAGGCGCTCAAAGATACTCGAGAAAAAGAATTATCTCAGCTTAATTGCTCTCTTGTTCGGGCTTATATTTCACGCCCAGGCGGCATTTGGTAGCCAGTTTATATTCACTGTATGTTTGCATGGGGTACTTGACGAATTCGGCAACGTTTGAAATCTCTTCACTCGCGGCGACTGCGAACAAAAATTGCCAACGTTCGCAGCAGTAGCGCCAGTAACTCGCACCACCGGAGCAACTGGCAGTGTACAGTGGGTGTCCATTCGTTCCTACGGCGACGAAGTGATGGCACTACCCATTGCAGTGCTATATTTTTGGCAGTTTTTCTGTTTTTGCTTGCCGCACCAATTGGGATTTAGCGATTTAATCTGACCCGTGCAGACACATGCCCCACCGAAACGTAGCGCAAAACTGGTCGTGAAAAATCACCACTACGCAAAAGGTCAACAACAGCAACGTGGTTAAGACGATTTCTTCTAAATGTGTTATCCTGAAGCAACACTCACTGTTCCGACTACGAGGTTGCAAAGCTAACATCAAGCTCTATGTGAAGCCAGTCTAAACGTGCTAAGCAAGGAACGACCCGTACCTGCCCTGTCCTCGGAATTCCTCGATCGCCCGCACGTACCTGCGACGCCAGGCAATGATGTCACTTCGCTAGATCAGTGCAAAATTCCGTTTTCTTTTATGAAATGTCAATCCGATGTCCTTCATCAACCTCCACAATGTGGTTTTCTTGAAGTTCGGCAGGTCGTCGTCCTCATTGCCAGCCTTTAGCACACTGCCCAGTGTTGGGACTTCCCTCTTCGCGTACATACTGTGCACTTTCAGACGGATGGAATGAACTGTGAAGCTGTCATTCTTGACTGTTCGCGAGCTTGAAAACTTCACGTCGCGAGGTCTTTTCTTCGGAGACGCCACAGGCCCGCACAGACGCTCCGCCGTGATTTTGGCAACGCTACGGGGAGATACTCCGGTGTCCTCGCTCACAGCACTCAGTACTTCCCGAACAGACTTCTCCGGAAAACGGATCCTGGTGCGGCAGAACACATTCGCAATTACTTGCTTGGCGTGCACGAACCTTCGCGAAAATGCGTACAAGAGAGCTGGCCGCGGCCGCTGAGCTGGACGCCATTTTCTCAAAAGTGAAAGGGAGGCGGACGGAAAGAGTAAACACGGCGGCCAGCGGGGTCAGCGAAAACGTGAAATGGAAAAAGACGACAAACGCAAAATACAAAATCACAGATCTCGATCGATTCGCTCGCAATAACATCGTTTTTTGTCACGCTGAGGACAAATGTATTATTCACGAAGCCTGTCGGCAAAGCATTTGTTATTTTTCGCTCACCACAAGGTACGCGCTATTTTCTGCCACGGATGCAGGCGCTTTGACAGCGTTGCACCTGATGTATGAAACGGAGTTAGTGCTGGTAAAGAGATAAAACCGCTTTAAAAGCACGTGTGTGTCCGCAGAGCCGCTATCCACTATGTAGCGTATTCATTTCTCGAAGAGATAATGTTACAGATGGTGCACTCACACACCCTTTATCTTTCCGGACAATATGAAAGGCTTCAGCAATTTCTCTAGTGCGCTGGTCAGAATGAACAAACAACACATCAGTGTCACCAAAAAACGGCGTGCATTTGCATGTGGAACAATGCTTCGCTAGGTTAGTTTCTTTCTTCTTTAAAGAATTAGCGTGCTCCATGAGCCGCACGTTAATACAGCGGCCAGTTTGGCCTATGTAGGTAAGGCCACAGGACAGAGGGGTTTGATAAACTATGCCAGTCTTGCAGGGAACATATCTTCTTTTACAATTTATGTTGCAAGCATTTCTTCTGCGCCCCTCATGCCTTCTTTGAACCGCCGCTCCCACTATTTCTAGTTTGTTAGGAGCAGAAAACAGAACTTTTATCCGATATGCTTGCTCCCCACTCTCTTAATCCGGTGCGACAGCGCGAGGACGTATGGCATAACCACAACCTTTCTTCTTCCTTCTTCCGATCCCTTCTCCTGCCCAGAGGTGTTTGCAGGCAGTTTCAACGCACGGAGGACTTTGCCTGCACTCGAGACGAGAACTGAATGCGGGAAACCAGCTTCCCTACATCTGTTTGCCTGGGCTAAAACACTAGACATCATTTTATGACGACAAGATTTCTTCACTGCCATGCTTAAACATCCCGTAACAATACCACTTTTTACGAGCTTTGAATGAAATGACCTGTAATTCAAAAGGGGGCTTTTCACTCCTAGGGGAATACTGCCAACAGACATGATTGGGTTCGAAAAACAATTTTAAATCAAGAAATTGCAAGGCTGTTTCTTGAGGGACTTCATGTCTGAACCTCAGTTCCGACCCATTACGTGCATAAACATTAAGGACATTTGACACAAATTCGGGATTCACAGACCTAGCTAGCACCAGGAAATCGTCCACGTGGCGGAAAATGCGTATAGAGTAACCGGCAAAATCACTCAATTTTCATATCAACCTGGCTTAGATAAATATTGCTTAGAAATTGCTTAGAAGAATATATAATGCTTTCTTTAGTGCTAAGACGCACATACCTAACGTTCCTTTCCGGGCAATCATCTCTGAGCACAATTCATGGCAGTTGGCTGAGTCTGCCTATCTTTGCAAACACTTGTCGTCACTTCGCGTGAAGGATCCGTTTCTCGTACCCAATTCTGAGGCAGTTGCTGAATTCCTCCGATATGAGAGCCCGGCACTCTGCGCTGGTTTTAGCGTGGATGTGGTTGATTTGTTTTATTCTCTTCCACACTTTCAGCTTATCCAGTATGTTCAGCAATGTATTACGGAGGACAATGATGAATGCGTTTCCAAAATGTGTGTGGAATCACAACGGGATCCTTTTTAGAATTGTTATCTTACTACTTGAGTAACACGTTTGTTGAGTTAGGATGGTCGACCTTATATGCAAAAATCAGGTGTGTGCATAGGTGCCAAGGTAGCACCCGTTCTAAGCAATATTTATCTAAGCCGGGTTGATATGAAAATTGAGAGTGATTTGGCCGGTTACTGCCTCTGAGTAGTGTTCGGAAGGAATTCTGATGTGATTTCATCGACACCACATGACGACGATCGTTTCAGTTGACTGAGATGGCTGCCATTCCGGCTGAATCAATTGGAGTGGGAGAAAGTGCAGGAGTGGAATTAGAGAACGAGGGGGAAAAGGTGTTGAGGCAGCTCAACCGTGGTGTCGATCAGCCTGGTCTCGGTGACCAGAACCGACAGCGCACTAGGGCAGGATCCCAGTACTTTAAGAGAGTTAACTGCTATTTGGTTTTCACGCATATTACCGGGATTTTCAGCGCAACAGAGACAGAGACGAGAAGGAGCCCGTGTTGTCCCCTTTCTTGTGTGTGTGTGTGCGTTGCGCTGAAAGTCCCAGGTAGTATGGTGTAGTACTTGGCCACAACCTTCTATGAAAAATTGCCGACGATTGCGTTACTTCCTAATGCGAAATTTGAACGCAGCTCATCAGCTGTTCCAGCTATTCGATGGATTGAGGCAAAGAATTCGAGACATGTATGTACAATTACAGACTTGTTTTTTTTTTTCACACATATTCCGTCTTCAAGAAACACTCCAGTAGAAGTTCTTGACTGTCATGAAGGAAGCTTTGTGCACGGACAAATAGATGGATATACGCTCGACTTGATGCAAAAATATGTTCTCAAAGACGAGGACTGCGCAAGTATTTCCCGAGGTTGTCACAGCTGTGGGAGCCGTTAGGAGCGAGAGGAACGGGATGTTCTCCCGCATAAGTGGTTAGAAATTCCTGACATAACATATGAGTAGCGCAAAACCAGGACGACAGACAAAAGGGGAGAGAACACAAACCCACAACACAGGTGCCCAAATTTCCACCCTGGTGAATCAATTCCTACTTGTCTTAATATCTACATTAAGGTCCCCACCCACCCTGGCAGGTGGCAGTGTTTCTGGCACAACGTTGTCAATGCCAAAGCATACAGCGCACATCTGTCACTACCGCATAACTTACAGCTCGATTGAGGTGTCCACTGTTCCAAGAGGGCAGTTATGCGCCTTCCCTCTGGTTCTGGTGTCCACCGAGATGTGTGAGACAGATACTGCGCATTTCCTTTCCTCAAAAACCATTTTACAAATTTTACCCTCTGCTTTCCAAGCCCCGCTCTATTGGTTTCGCAGCTGTGGGAGGCAGATACTCTGCATTTCCTTTCCTCAAAAAAAAAAAAAAATACCGAAGACACTTTCGAAATTCTAAAGTGTGCTTGGTGAAAGCCTTGCGGTCAACCCACTGCCGCTTCCCTGAACCTCTTGGCGCGGAATCACTGGGCCGCTTCGTAGCCATGCATCTCACTCACTCGACTGCAACGAGACGTCTGGCGTAGGAGCGGCGGTGTAGCTGCCACCGCCGACGCGCTCATTCTAACCGCTGACGTGCTAATTCTACCGCTACTGTGTGACGTCACGGTTGCTATGCACAGCAGCGCCCCCACTGGCGGCCGGTTGCTAAGGAAGGGAGGACGTTGCTCTTTTCACATCACATCACTTTATTTCCTTGAAGACCCCCAGTTAGGGGGTATTACATAAGGGGTGGATGCAGGTAGAATCAAACTTTATATACAAAGGTGTTATTCGTTAAATATGGCAGTTATACAATTCAAAAATGAGGATGGACAGGTGGTTGCAGCGACGTCCTGTGGAAGGCCGTTCCAGTCTTTGGCTGAGCGAGGAAAGAATGATGCAGCAAACGTTGTGGTATGAGTCTGTGGACGGGAAACTTGCAGGGGATGACCAAGGCGGAGGGAAATGCGTGCTGGAGGGCTAATGTAGGGTGGAATACGCAGTGAGCTGTAAAAAAACTTATCAAATAAACACTTACTGGCGATGCGACGACGACAGGCAAGGTTTGTTAGCCTCAACTCCGCTTTTAAAGATATCATATTAATATATCATATGCTGATATCATATGAATAACATGAATGAATGAATCTACTGGCTCGGTTCTGTAGCAATTCTAATGATGTTAACAAATATATTTGGTTAGGGCTCCAAATGCGGGATGCATATTCTAGTTTTTTTCGAACGAGGGACTTGTAGGCAAGAAGCTTAACGTTTGGCGGTGCATGGCGCAAATGACGTTTCAGGAAACCAAGGGTTTTGTTAGCTGATGATAGAATGTTAGTGACATGCGCATTCCAGGTTAGATCTTGGCTTAGGGTTACACCTAAGTGTTTATAGCAATTGGTCAATTCTACTGCGACGCCAGAGATTGCGTAAGGGAACAAAAGGAGCTTGCGTTTGCGGGTAAATGACACGTGTTTGCATTTATTGGGGTTAAGCTCCATGAGCCACTAGTCTTCTATACAGGTTAGGTCGTTTTGGAGTGCTAGCTGATAGGATGGGTGATTAATTGTGCGGTACACGACGCAGTCATCGGCAAACATGCGGATGTTAGAGGAAGCATGGATGGGTAAATCGTTGATATATATAAGAAAGAGAAGGGGACCAAGCACTGAACCTTGAGGAACGCCTGATGTGACTGGGAGTGAGTTAGAGGATTGGTTGTTAACGTAGACAAACTGGGAGCGGCCTGCTAAAAATTGTTTTAGCCATTGTAAAACATTAGGATGTAAATTTAACAGGGAAAGTTTTTGTAGTAAGCGTTTATGAGGTACCTTGTCAAAGGCTTTAGCAAAGTCCAGAAAGATTGCGTCGGTTTGAAGGTTAGAATCAAGATTTATATGCAGATCATGAACGAAAATGGCAAATTGTGTTTCGCAGGAGAAACCCTTACGAAATCCATGCTGAGATTGATGGAAAAAATGGTTCGAGTCAAGAAAATGCATTATTTGCGAAAAAATGACATGCTCCATAATTTTGCATGGCACACTAGTCAAAGATATGGGACGATAGTTAAGAGGTGATTCTTTGTTACCTTATTTGAACACTGGAACGACCTTCCCCACTTTCCAGTCGCTGGGTATGTTACCTGTGTGAAGTGATTGCGCGAACAATAAATATAAGTATACTGCAGAAACGTGCCGAGTATTTTTTAACAGCTTGGAGGTTATTTCATCAATACCTGCTGAGGATAATATTTTCATATTTTCGATAATACAGGCGATTCCATGGGCAGAAAGTGTGGGTAAAGGCATTGGAGACGTTGGAAATGCAGTTGTATCAGGCAGTGGCGTGTCAGTTTTGTCAGTGAAAACAGATGCGAATGCAGTGTTAAATATGTTCGCGCATTCAACGTCGTTGGCCTCTTGTCCAAGTGCGTTAGTAAGAGTGATAGTGCATGTCTGCTGGGGGTTTAGTACTTGCCAGGATTTTCGCGGATTGTTGATTAAGATCTTTGGCAGATTTACACCAAAAAATGTGCGTTTAGCGTTTCGAATGGATTGTAAATACACGTGCTCAGCCTCGTGATACTTATTCCAAGCCCATGCGCTTGGGTTGAGTTTTGCTGCTCGGAATAGCCGTTTTTTCTTGTTTTTGAGCGTTTTTAATGGCTTCGAGAACCATGGCTTATGACGATTGGCACAAAATGTTATGGCGGGAATAAATTCAGACGCAAGTTCTAATATTTTTGTTTTGAAAGTTTGCCAGTTATCTTGAACAGAGCGGTCTTGAAAGCCCGTTTCGAAAATTATGCAGTTGGTTGTTTATCGCCTCGTAATTACCTCTATGGTACATGCGGATCGTTTTTTTTATACGTTTGGCGCAATTCGATGGCAAAAGTGAAGGTGGCATGTAAAACTTTGTGATCGCTACTTTCGCGGAGATAAGTAAGGGATGATAAACTTTCAGGGCGATTAGTCAATATCAAGTCCAGACTGTTAGAAGATTCATGTGTAACGCGTGTTGGTTCCGTTACTAATTGGGTGAGGTTAAAGTTCAGACAAACATCAATGCAATTCGTTATTTCTGCGTTGCTTGTTGACGTTATGTTCTGCCAGTTAATGCTAGGGTAGTTGAAATCGCCAAAGAGAAGGATGCATGCGTTAAGCCCGAGTCACACTGCGGAAACACAACAACGACATGAACCAAACATGTTCGCAAGCGAGCCGTCAACAAGTCGCCCAACCAACTTGTCCCACAACTTCTTGTCACACTGCACGAACGGCAGGGAAACGACAGGTTGCTGGGGTGTTCCCTCGGTATGACAGCTTCCGGGAACCGGAACAACAAACAAACAGCGTTCGTGGACACGGTTGGCGCTGTTCGCCGGCCGGGCGAATTTCCTGGCGACACCGCACGAACAAACCAAGCACTTTGCGGTGATTCACCGCTTTTGTGCCTTTCGTGCTTGGAAACTTCGTTTGCAAAGTGCAAAAAAGAGCGCTTCCTTTCGTGGTAATGCTGTCTGCTGCGGCACGGCGTCTTGCAGGCGGGTGCATACAGACGGGAAGGCTGCCGTGGCCACCGTCGGCTGGCAGGTGCGGCCGCCGTGGAGAAGCACGTTCGATCCCCGTCGCATTCTTGTGAGCAAGCGTATACTTCTGACGAACGCGGTTCTGTAGGGAGCCAAAAGGAATGTCCTGTTCCAGGGACTGCCTCGGCCGCGAGCTCCAGAAGTTTCTTGACGGGTTTGTGCGCGAGAACCACCCGAGCAGGAGCCGGCATATATACGAGCGTGCCAGTTGCTCGCGTGAACATGCCGCCGTCGTACTCGTGCCGCCAGGAAAGTGACCTGATCGCGATGATTGAAGAGAGGCGTTTTCCATGGGATATAACAGACCCAAAATATCAACGGTGTGATCTGAAGGAATCTGTGTTTCAAGAGATCGCTAGTTGGGACTGTATTTCACAGGTGAGCGCGAGTTACCAGTTACCTGTCCTGCTATTTTTGAACTTGAGATGAAGAAGAAAGCAGTGCTGTATTTTTTTCTTTGAGATAGCAATCAGAATAACTTTACTTGGTTCCCATTTGATTGCAAGAATGATGCGTACAATTATATCTTTTTTTTTAGTACTCTCAGAGCGTGGAAGAAACTCGATGAATCTGCCGAGATTGAGGCGTGATTCGTAGTGACCCGCCGGGTTGATAATGCATTGTGGAACAACAGCGCAAAACACAAAATGTGTAGAAGTAGACACAGGTCACAGAAAGTAGACGCATGTAGTCCGTGTTTAATTCTTTCGCATCAAGTTTTCGAAAACGCCTTTCTCAGGCGCCCTTCTCAGCCAGTCGATCATCCAGCGCGGTTTCTCTGCGGTGGCGGCTGGTCGTCCGAGTCAGACTCGAGGAAGGCTGCACCTCAGCCGCCGCGCACGATCATAGTTCGTCCGATATTCTGCAAAACCGCCAGTAGCTACGACAGTGCAAGGTGTCTCCAGTTTCCGCGGTTGTGCTCACGCACGGAGGAGAGCGCGCGAGCAAAGGCAGAGAAGCGCCGGGGAACGCGATATTGAGGTGGTTTTTCCGGTGTGACAGAGAGTTTGTGAACAAGCGGCGCACATGTGGCCAACACAGGCTGGCGGGAGACAGCGACATGTGTACCCTCTGTTCGTGTTGACGCGGTGTGACAGGATCGCCAACCCGACGAAAACACTGTTTTGTCGGACGGGTTGGCGGACTGTTTCCGCAGTGTGACTCGGCCTTTAGGGTACTTGGTATCAAGTTGGTTTAGGCAACAACCAAGGCTATGCGGGAAATTTGGGTTATTGCTGGGAGGTCGATAACAGACACCTAGTATGATTAACTGGCCGGGGCGGAACGACAAATTACCCACAATATTTCAAGCTCCGAATCGATGTTAATAATAGAACAGGGCAACTGTTGGTTAGTGGCAATAAGAACACCTCTGCCTCGGGAGTCTTTGCGATCCTTCCGAAACACGTTAAAATTTGGTAAGTCGGACAGAACTTCAGAATCGGTGATGTCACTTGTTAGCCACGTTTCAGTTAGTATAAGTATGGTGCTTTCGGATGAGGAAACAAGATTAGAAACATGCTCGCGCTTGGGAATAAAGCTGCGTATGTTTGTGAAGATAATGGAAAAAGAAAGATTTGGAATCTTATCTCGAGGACTGTTGAAAGGACGCACGGTTGCATGATGATGAGCCGAAAGGACGCACGGTTGCATGATGATGAGCCGATTGCTACGCGATTTCTCGGACCGTCTGAAGATTCGTCGAATGCGTAACGCTTCGAACCAATATGCAGTGTTTTGTAGCGCAATGAAAATGCTGTTTTTTTTGCTTCGGGCGAATGCAACGAGCTGTTCCCGTGCGGCACGAACCCGGCGTGAAAAGTCCTCGCCAATGCTACAGTTGGTACCCTTTAGCATAGTGCCTTTGGAAAGTATTAGCTCCTTCGTTTTAAAGGAGGAGAAACTATTATTGGGCGAAGATGTTCGGTTGAGTGGCGTCCAAGACGGTGAGCACGCTCTCCAAGCTACCGCTCCGTTGCTTTCGCATCTTCAAGGGTGTCCACTGCTAATTACAACGGGGATGCCGCGAAACGCAGAAACGTACAGTGGCGATCAATATGAAGGTGATCACTCGAGCGGCGACCAAGGCAAGGAGCAGCGCCACGTTACGTCATCACCTTCCGTGGCGAGGGGAACATCAGAGTAGTTTCCCTCTCTCTTTTCGCTATTCCTTGAGCTGCTGTCACTCCCTTCTATAGCAAGTCCCAAATTTCGTAGTTTTTTTTTTACACGTCAGCAGACAGATACGCACGTGTCGTAATCTTGTGTATACTGTTAGACCGGACGCAATCAATTGGAGGTTAATCGTGTGAGCGTCAACCTATGCTAGAAAAAGCCGCCTTGCACGGCATTTTCATTGTCGTGCTTCAGTGCTTCACTGAACAGCCAGAGGGCGAGGGAAGCTATCATAATTTTGCATTTGTGTGGTAAAAATGTGCCACGCGAAGACGCTGTCTTGAAGATTCGTCACCCTTCGTGAGATACCCTTCAAATTCATTCCGATCATATTAACGGCCACAATATGAGCCAGCGACGTGGACACAAGATTTCCATGAAAGAGAACAAACACAGAAAAAAGGTGGTGAGGTAGTCATATATGGGTGACGGTTGTAGCCCGGAAGAGCCTACGAGGGAAAGAAGGCAACGCAATCTTTATCGTCGCAGTTCCGATATCGGCCGCTATGCAGCTTGAAAGGCCCGCCGGTCGATGCTCGCGCGATCACCTTCAAATTGATCGCGACTGTACGCCTAATAGCTGCGTTCTAAAAACCAATTGACTCTCGGCCCTCAGTCCCCAGCGGCTGCGGAGCAACTGACCAAGGCGGCCGTCAGACCGGTGACACAGCGGAGGGTGTGCAGTTTTTCAGACATTCGAGAACACAGGTAGGGACGCGTCTGTAGCTGCCAAGATCATTTCGGTCGCCTTTTTTATATACACGATTACTTTTGCTGTCTGCTTTTTGGCTGGAAAGACTGGTGACGGTATACGTGTATTCAAGATGATGGCAAGACCTGGAGCTATGATGTCCGCTACGTATTTCGCAGGTCGCACCTGGAGGTCATCGATATCTCGGGATCTGCTGTTTTTTTAGGTTCTGGATTACAGATATTTTCTGGCAGTTGCAGAAATATAAAGTCACTGTTCGGAGTAGTCATGTATTCTAAAGCATCGGACGAGCCGCTGCCCGTGGAAGTCCTACAAAATAAAGTGTTAATGCATCACCTAAATATTTTCTAGACAATTCTTGGCCGTTGACTTGTAGTTTCGAGGGTGCGGCGTGAATCTTGCGAAGGTATAGCAGCGTGTTCAGTCGAGACCACAGTAAATCATGTCTATCATGACCAACGTTCAGATAAGAAAGATGGTGTTCTTTTCTTGCGCATCTTCGTTTTTTGGTCAGTTTATTTATGTATTGTTGAAAAGTGAGTAAGTCGTCTGGCACTCGTGTACCTAGAAATCGTTCATACAGCTCACCCCTAATTTTTTTTTATGTTTTAATTCTGTTGTTATTCAAAGCTTCCGTATATTACGACTTCCTCCACAAGACTTTAAAGGAAAATGAGAATACAAGTTGTTAAATTGATCAAGAAATACATTCTACCCTTCATTTGCATCAGTTAACTGGCATTTATTTTTCCCGCCAAACTTTAGCACCTCCTCGAGGAAGCTCTCAAGCGTAGCGTGTGTTATTGTCTGATGGTATATTTCCTCATTTTTGTTTCTCTGTAGTCGACTACTGTTGGAACTGAGCATCGCAGGCAGGTAGTCGCTGATAATACACGACATCTCTCCAGTTCTTGCATCATATGGTTGCGCGTTTGCAATACAAAGGCCCAAATTGGAACTTGATTCAGTAGTTATTCAGTGGCTCTGGTAATTATATCGTCGAAACCATTTGAAGTGATAACTGTACTGAAATCATTTGCATATTGGGTATTAGAGGCTATTTCAATATTGCAGTCTCCACCAGGCATTAGAAAAAAATGATTTTCAGTAGTAAAAGTTATAAAAGAGACATATAATTCCAAGAACTTAGAAACGCTGCCGTTCGGTGGGCGATACCAGACAGAAAGTAATGTTTTCTTCGCATACGGTGTAAGCACTTCAAAGTCGATCATCATCGCACAATAGCGATCAACTAGCTGACGTTCAACGTTGTCCGGAACAAATACAGAAACGCCATTCCGTCAGGCTCAGGTTCTCTTCGGGTTCTCTTTAGGTTAAATGTTTTGAAATTTTCCAGCTTGAAAACATCTTGATCATTTTTCATACATTTCTTCTAAGGAAAAGGCCTTGTTTCTAACAGACATGACATTCAGATGTATGCATTTTACAGAAGCAGGTAATAACCGTGACACAACAGAATTTAGTTCATGTTGCAAGAAAAATTGCATGTTCGTTACAGCCAATCACAGTCCTAGGTTCTCTTGACATGTATGGCATCAGCACCATCGCACCAGAATCTTGCCCATCGCATGCTAAACATAGCGATAGCCCTTCTCTTTGGCCGCAGCCTTAATCGATCGGAGTAGTTCCCTGTTGTGCCGAGCCATGTTTTCTTGAGTGTACACACGTGGTGTACTGTCCTTCAGCTTACTTTTATTTGCCAACCACTTGTGTCTCTCGTCGTTAGCCTTGCAAAGCGAGCTATTATGCCAGGAATATCATCTGCTTTAGAGGGCAGGCGATGGATGGAAATAACATCGCATGGCGTGATGTGCGGAGCCTCAAGTTTATCAGCAACGGTATTTAATGAAGCGATTGCATCCTCATCCGGTTCCGCTGCAATCCCATGCACTTCCAAGTTTTGACGTCAACTTCTGAATTCGAGTTGGGAGAGTTCTTACTGGAGTTGCGCTTGTACGACTCCATTGTTATCGTCCACCTGTTCTAGCTGTGCAACTCTTGATTTCAGTGCCCCTATCTCGCTTCTTGCCGGTCTATTTTCTTTTAAAATTCATCAAACGTATTTGACATGAAACCGATGGCTAAAAAACTCTGCTGTCATGACTGAATGCGCGTCCCGTGCCGAGAAAAATACCAAGTGGGCATTTTTGCCCTGTGCGAGGTCAAAGAACTGCCGCTACTTTCTGTCTACGAGGAGCTGTGAGGAACAGCTGCATCTGGCTCCTTCCCCCCCTCCTCGCCACCTGTTCATCTGGAAGCGTCGCAGCAGGGAGTGCCAGTTTTTTTAGAGCGCAGCTCTTTGGCGTCCGTTCCTGGGTTTCGCGTCGTCGTCGGCGTCGGCCTCGTAACCAGCTCCGCCCCCAATGTCACGCTTTTCAATTGGTCGAAATGCTCGTGACGTCACAGTGCGCGAATTTCAAATGGGGCCAATTGTACTTTGGCTAGTAACCATGCAACCAATCAAAGGGACCGTATAGTGATGCTGCAACTAAGTTGGACTGAGTTTAGTTAATTGCTTAATTAATCAATTAGCCTAATTAATATAGAGGAGAATGAAGAGGTCAGAAGAAAAGAAAAGAAAGACGCGCGCCGCAGCGACAACAGCGTCCGCGGAAGGAGACGCTGCTGAAAAAAAACAGATAAGTACGAAGCCGCGTTCCCTCCACCACCACGCACTTCCCCACTCAGTAAGACGTTGCTCGTTTCATATACGTTGTGTCGAACATTCTAGACAGTTCCAACAATTGACAGGTTAATGACAGAACACGATGGTTAGAAATACAATAATATAAATATGAAATAGCCTAATTAACCTTTCTAGTTAGACCGCATAAATCAGTAAACCCGAGAACGAAATTGGTCGAGTTGGGGAATCGAACCAGGGTCTCCGGAGTGCGATACGAGCACGCTAGCCACTCCGTAATGCCAGCTGAATGGTTTGGAATGAACAAAGGCGCGTCTAGCTAATACGGCGTCTTCGTTCACTCCCATCTTCCCCCTTTCCCTTACGGCGAGGTGCAGGTGTCCACCCAGATATGCGAGAGAGATACATTTCCTTTCCTCAAAAAATAAATTTACCGTCCAGCAAGGCGTACAGCCGAATTGGCGATGGCGTTCTGTGGACTCCCTGGCAGCGTTGCAAGACGCTGTCGCGTTCCACTCTTACAGGCGAAGCTTAACATGTTAACCACACATCAGTAACACACGCAGACAGCCAATGGACGCGTCATTCGCTGGCAGCGCTTGATTCATCATTCACAACCACATTCTTAACGTACGCTCCCTTGCCGCACATGCCAAGGACGTACACCACGATCACATTCTGCGCCATTCCTCTGTACTTTGCTTTGCTGAAACCTGGATGGATCCCGAAGAGCCTCTCGAAATCATAGATTTCCTATACTGCTGTGGTGCTCGCAGAGACCACAACAGAGCGGCGGGAGTCGCTATCTACTTGCGCACAGGTCTCTCTGCAATACCAGTCGAAATGTTTGGCACGTCACATGAAGTTGGCGAACTGTGCGCCGCAAAGTTGCCGAACGGCTTGCTGGTAGTAGCTGCCTACTTCGCCCCTACCGCACTCACGAAAGACGTCGTGCACTTCCTGCAACTCGCATTAACCGTCCATCGATCCACACCGATGTTAGTAGTGGGGGACTTTAATGTTGACATAAAGACAAACAGCAATTTCCTAACACTTATGCGGGAGAACATCCCGTTCCTCTCGCTCGTAACGCGTCCCACGGCTGTGACAACCTCGCGAGGCACTTGTATACATCTCGTCTTTGAGAATCAAGCATTGGTGTACCAAGTCGAACATATATCAGTCTATTTCTCCGACCACAAAGCTTCCTTCATGACTGTCAAGAACTGTTAGTGGAGTCTTTGTTAAAGGAATACGTGTGAAAAATAAAAAAAAATTCTGTGATAGCGCATACATGTGTTGCTCGATTTCTTTGCCTCAATCTATCGAAAAGATGAAACAGCTTATTTGCTGCGCTCAAATTTCGCATTAGGAAGTAACGTAATCGTCGGTAATTTTCTTTTTGGCGGTATGACGTCACCATCGTTCCCGTTTGGCTGCGCCCTGTGCAGCGATGCACGTCGGTGTGGGACGGATGTGGATTTCTCCTTCGTCTTAATCTGACGCTGTGAACGGCCCTGCCGCATGAGCATAAAGACGGCTTGTCCAATGCGTTGTGTGCCACGTGTTCCCAACCTGCACCGGTCGGGAGGAAAAATCGCTTTTCTGGTGTTCTGCTTTTCCTTTAAGTTCACAGAGGACGGCTGCTCTGGGGACATTCAGAGCAACGCACTCGGGGGCGACGCAGAGTTAAAGGTGCACTGAAGAGGAATCTGAACTGGTCTTTTTGCCGCGGGAACTCAATCTGCACGTTCCGAGCATTCTTAGAAACTTCGATTTATTGCCCTGTGTGGCTGATTTTCCTAATTAAATCGAATTAACGTCCGGCTCCCGCCTTTTTTTTTTTTTTTGAATTCTCCCTCGTACGGTGGACGGAGTCGACCAACGCGAGGAATGCCTTTCACCCAGTCCCGCGGCGGCTTGCCGCTCTGCCGTCGGCGGAGTAATACGTAGTAGTCCGTAGAAGCAAATAGTCCGCGCGTATTTTTATTTCTGCGGGCTTATTTTGCGGCTATATTATCTGCGCATGAAACTATTTATTGACGGAAACCTAAAAAACAAAATAAAGCGAAAGCAAAGCCTCCACGGAGCTGGCTGAAAGGCACTCCACGCGTTGGTCGACTCTGCCCACCGTACGAGGGAGAATTAAAAAAAAAAGGCGGGAACCGGACGTTATTTCGATTTAATTAGGAAAATCAGCCACACAGGTCAATAAATCGCAGTTTCTAAGAATGCTCAGAACGTGTAGATTGAGTTCCCGCGGCAAAAAGACGAGTTCAGATTCCTCTTCACTGCACCTGTAAGGAGCTCCTGTCGCAGAAAATGCGGCGTCGTTGACCGTGAGCGAAATATCCACGAAAAATTCCCAGAGAAGTAGGTGGGGCCACCTGGAGGCCTCATCGTAAACTGCCCAGCGGATTGTGAAGAGACCGCCCACCGTGGCACTTAAATTAATGGTTGGTCACGAGAGGCTGCTGGGAGATGGCAGCACCTGCCAATGCAGGGCAGTGGCGCATCGCTTAACCGGTGCACCACGAGTGGTGTGAGGAGGACATGCGAGAATATAGGGAGCGCATTAGCTACCGCCCTTAAGGCGAAGCTAAAATGCCCCTCTAATTTCTCTGCGGGACTACTTCAAGAAACACAAACAGGGCAGCTTCCCTCTAAGGCTGGCTGACACGGCAGAGCCTTCGGTGCTGCGTCATCAGATTTCATTCAGCTGCTCTACTGCCAATTTCACTGCGGAACAACAGTTCCTCAAGTTTACAATCCTGGGAATAAGGCAGCTGAGGGGGCGACTCTTGCGCGCTTTCGGCGCAGAGATTCTGGCGGACACACGTCTCCGGAGGACTGCATTGGCGGCATCTTTGAACGCTCGATTCCAGGCAGTTCCGGGCTGTCGGAAGCAGTGGAGCGGGAGAGCGCATTTCGGCAGCCCCGAGGGCATTCTGTTGGAGCGAGACCGAGTGTGGATTTCCATGGCGCGTATCTGCATGCTATGTATGAACGCTAAGGGGAACTGGCCTTTAGCCCCTTGACAAGTAGATCATGGATTGAGGACCGTGACGTCCCCCTCAGCTGAGCGCACTGCGCGAGATGTGACAAGGCCATAATTTCTGCACTTATTTGCCGGGAATCTTTTTTGATTGATTACTTCGCCGGGTGTGGCTTCTGTTGGCATTTTCTTCTGCAGCGACACCTGTTTAGGGCCGTTAGCCCAAAGGAGTGCTGCTCTGTGGCCTGGATTGTGACCATCACACACGTCTCCTGGAGGCGCCCGTCAACGTTTCGCGCTGCCCATATAGTCCCTCGCTGGGTGTTGGCTTGGGCCGTCGGCTGCATACTGAGCTGCGGAGGGAAGAAAGCTCACCAGAACTGGGAATAATAGAACTTGTTGCCGGTCTAGTTGGTGACACATACTTGAATAGAAAGGTAGCGCAAAAAAAGGACGACTTTTTATTCAATAAATGGGAGGTTGTTCGCAGGCGGTTTTTTCAGCCGCCACTGTTCAGTGGGCCCTGTAGAAGTAGTACGCCTCGAATAAATCACCTGAATTGACAGACGAAAACTACAACTTGATGCCAAGTTGGTTGTACGCGTCGAGACATACGCACGGACATTCTAGGGAAGGCAGTCAACCTCCGGATCGTTTGACGAACGTACGATTCGTAGCTCGCGTTTCCGCATAGTCTCGGTGACGAGGCCTTGCATAATTTCCCCGCTGCCAGGAAAAACGGCAGCAGTGGCAGTATCGGTTCATGCGAAGAGACGCTTCCGGCGGCGTCCAGCTGGCGGGGCTCGTCTCAGCGACGCCGTCGCATCCGTAGAGAGAGAGGGAGGAAATGCTCGCGCGGTGACTCATCCGCGGCACGCTTGACGCCCCACGGTGTCGCTGCAGTCTGCGCCGGCTGCACCGTGTGCGCGGTAGCGTTTCGGACGAGGGAGGAAGAAGAAAGCGGCAGTGGAACATGACTTGACCCGCCGCAGGGGAGCTGTGTGCTCTGCCCTTGTCTCGATGCCTGCGTCGCTGGCACCCGTTCATATGCTCTCTGGGGTAAAACGACTTTTCTGCAGAGACGCAGAAACGCATAGACTTTTCTGTGTTTTCCAGATCGTCTGGGTGTCGGCCATATTTCCGTACTTCTGTCTTTTCATTCTCCTCGTACGGGGCGTCACTCTTAACGGTTCTCTCGACGGTCTTTTGTTATATATCACGCCGGACTGGAGTCAGCTGCTCTGGGGTGTACTTGGCTTGGGCTCGCGAATTGCCGTGTCTCTTTTCTGTGCGCTAGTACTGGAATGCCCCCCCCCCCCCCCCCCCCCGCGCCCCTGTCCGGTCTCCCTGCGACCATGGAAAGCTGGACGGACGATGGGTGGGCCACCTAGTTCATCTGATCTTGTGACGTCATCACTGCCTGCCCACCGGATATCAAACTGCCCAATGTGTGGCAGTTCGGTTAATCGCGAGAGGTAGCTTGGCAGGAGCAACCGCACGTGCTGCCCCACCGGTGGCAGCAGCTTCCCGGCAGTGGCTCTGCCCCCCCTCCCCCCGGGGAGTGGTGCGAGGACTCGCAGCGACCTGTGAGTGTAGAAATGCCATTAAAAAATAATAAACTAAGCTAAGCACAACTCTAGCTCTGTGCCTCATTCGGCGGAATCAAGCTAGGCCTCGTCTAGGCTTCGTTCGATGCCATCGTTGCTCTTTCACAGCAGGATGGAATGTAGTGCTACACAAGAACAGAACGACCACAGCAGTTGGTTTCGATTTTTTTGCCTCCACTTGTACAGGCTCCTGCTAAGCGTAGCATCCATGAACCATCCAGACGCTTTGTTCATTGGAGGAACAACGCATGGGAGTGTTTATTTATTTATTTTTTGAAGGTACCTACAGCGCCCTGAGAGATTATTGTAGTGGGGATAAGTATATTAACAGTAAAATTCAATACAGCGAAATAGAACAAAACAGAATAAAAAGTGACAGAAAAATGTTAGGAACTTACGATAAAGACAACAGCATTCTGACTACTTTAAGAAATGATTCGGCGCGGCAGACAAGGACATAACGTAGGAAACACACCACGTCTTCTCCTTCTCTGCCGCGCCGAAGCATTTCTTGAAGTACGGATCACCAACTGGCCTACAAAACAACCCTTCTAAGCGTTCTGCTTACACCCGAGACGCAGAACCAGCACTGAGAATAGCATAATCAGATTATTGCATTGCCAATTGCGGCCTGGAAATTCTCACTCTCAAACACTTCATTACGCAGCAGGTTCCAGTAATTTATTGTGCTGGGGAAAAAAGGAATATTTAAGTGTAATAATCCGGCAGTTACACCCTCTAATTTTCATCGTATTGTCCCTTCTGCTCGAAACGTTGTGAGGCTTCCTTAAATAGACGCTTTTATTAATTCCTGTTTTGTTATTGTAAATGTCATAAAAAACTTTATTCTCAAACTTTTCTTCGGTGGGATAATAATTTCAAACCAAAGCTCCCCCAAGTTCATAACTTCTAACCTTAAAATTATAATTCCCAGTTACGAACCTTAATTGATGCCCGCTTGTGAACTCGTTCTGGCTTGTCTTTCAAAATATTTGTGAACGCGTCTCAACATACGCATCCTTATTCGAGAATTGGCTTGACATTCGTAATGTACAATGTTTCTTTTAGGCATGGAGTTGTATGTTTAAAGTTTCTTTGAAAAAGGTTGAGAACGCGGGAAGCTATGGCAGTTATTGCGTCGACGTGTGCCGTCCAATCCAACTTCGCTGTAAACGTGATACCGAGATACTGTACGCTGTCCTTTGTCTGTACAATAGATTGATTTAGATTATAGTTGCCCCATATCTTCTTTTTCTTGTTTGTGAACTGCATGAGGTAACATTTACTGGTGTTGAGAGTCATCTTCCATTTTTCGCATTACACACATACGTTGTCAAGGTGAGACTGCAACAGAATGGTATCATTTGCGCACGTGACAGTACGGTAAACAACACAGTCACCGGCGTACAGCCTAACAGCACAGTTCACTCGGTAAATCATTTACAAAAACCAGAGGTAAAAAAGGCCCTAGAACCGAGCCTTGCGGCACGCCCGATAAAACCTGAACCGACTGCGAAGTGACACCGTTTATAAGTACCCGTTGTTGCCGTGCATATCGATAATCTTGAATCCATCCAAGAAGTCTAGGGGGTATGCCTACATGTCCCGCAGTGCGGTCTCCTTGAAACTTTGCAGCACGCAATGTTTGAGTGTGTAGTGGCGCGCACCTTTTGGATATTAGTCTCACGCATGTTTTTAACCTGCCTGGAAGCGCGCACTAGTTCAACCGAAGTGTTTCAAAATATGCTCTTGTGTATCGGCATGTTTGTTTTGTGGCGGCAGCGTGGAGTGGCCTCCTTAAATGGGCGTCCGCAAAGAGCAATGTTTCCAATGTTGCAGCGCCTCCGCACGCGCCTCTTTGAACAAGCATGCGTGGACGCTCTGTCAATGAGCGAGGCTGAGTTTTTGCGCAGATGGTCGACATACTTCATCGTCCTGCGCGGCGGTCGAGTGTCGGCTTTCTTACTGCCCTACTGACGTGCTCAGTGCTGCGTCCCTGCGCATGTGCTTGACTGATCAGAGCATTGAGTTCAGCTGTTTTGTTTTGTATTTTTTATATTAACACAGAACAAAATAAACTTCTCTTTCCATGCCTACATGTTTGGTATGAGACATGTTTGAACATGTCTCAAACCGCGCCGGTCAGTGCTTGCACATGGATCAACCCACCGTCACCAGGTTCTGCCTTTTGCTGACGGCAGTGCGCAGGGCAACGCCCGGATTAAGTGCCTCGGTGTGCTTTACACCTCTGCTTTGGCTGAGAACGTTGGTTCCGGGAGGAGCCGAGTGCACAGAACCGCCTGCTCTCTCGCACAGAATGCATGCATCACTGCTGTCTAAGCATATAGTATATGACTCGTGGCGTTTGTTCTCCTTGGTTTTGACGCCGCAAGCCATCGGCAGAATGCAATGCTAGGTTATTTGCAGCGCACTCTTCTCGTGTTCTGTTGTTGAGTGGCGGTCTTTTGTCTTGTGGGACGAAACTAACGCTGCCGTGACGTCACAGGTGCGTAATTGTGAGCAATGATTGAACGAAAATCACGGGAGCCGCATCTTGGTGTTTCTTTGGTTTGCGCGCTTTCCCAGCCTGTCTGCATATAACCAGCCCCTTTTTGCGAGAACTTCGCAGCGTCCGCAAGCGCAGGTGGGTGCCAACTGCTTTCGCCATCGCCATCGTAGTCTCTCTAGGGGATTGCCTGGAGCACCTTGTCAGGAGTGTCCAGTCCTGTTTTTGTCCGGCTTTGGTGGTGGCAAAGTGCGTCTATAGCTTCTGGGCCTGTTCCCGAGCTGTTGTAGGCACTTCGCAGGCTGAGCGAGAGAGAGAAACGCAGTAGAGGCCTTTAACGTAGCCTGTGCGGCCACCGCTAGTGCGCATGCGCAGATCACCCTGATGCGGGACGTGGCGTTATCTGCGCGTGTGCACTGTCGCTGGCGGAGGAGACATCGTCATCTCCCTGACTACGCCCACTGCAGGGCAGACGCCTAGAGTACCATGTCTCTCCTATTATCCCTGTCCTTTGACAGTTGGCCTTTGTATCCCCGCGAACTTCTTAATCTCATCGACCCACCTATCTTTCTGCCGTCCCCTGCTACGCTTGCCTTCTCTTGGAAATCACTTCGTTACCTTTAAGGACCAGCGGTTATCTGGCCTTCGCATTACATGCCCTGCCGAAGCCAATTTCTTCCTCCCGATTTTGACTGGGATGTCATTAACCCGCGTTTGTTCCCTCACCCACTCCGCCCGCTTCCTGTCCCTTAACGTTACACCTATCTTTGCATAGCTCGCTGCGTTGTCCTTAACTTAAGCTGAACCCTCTTTGTTAGCCTCCATATTTCTGCCCCATAGGTGAGTACCGGTAATATACAACTGTTGCAGGCTTTCCTCTTGAGGGATATTTGTAAACTGCTATTCACGATCTAAGGGAACCGGCCAAATGCGCTCCACCTCATTCTTATCCTTCTAATTATTTACTTCTCGTGATCCGGATCTGTCGCCACATTCCTTCCGTTTAAGTACACGTATCTCCTTAACACTTCCAACGCCACGCTATGAATTGTAAACTGGTGTTCTGCTGTGAGACTCTTGAACATTACTTTAATTTTAAGCAAATGCAAACTATTTTTAGAGGGCTTAAACTAGCCCGACCGCCAAAAAAAATAATTAGGCTTCAATTTCTCGAAGGTGCACAGTCTGCGCCGCTGATTTCGTTAAAACTTGAGCATTACTGATGCCTTATTCAAATGAGCATACAAGGGAAAGAAAACCAGGAGCCATATTTAGTAGACTAGCAAAATCTGATGTTCTTAACGCGAAGTTGTCTGTGACCGCTCAACTGCATTTGTATAAGCTTTAAAGTGTTTTGGGGGCTCTGCATTCGTTACATGCAGCCTCTGCATTTGCTTTGTGCTGATAGGTACCAACTCTCTCGTTTGGGGAAGCCGATAAGTATTTCTCCGGCAGTGGGCTCAGCAGACGTTTCAAGCTGAACCTTCTGTGTATAAAACTGGGAAGAAGACAGAAATAAAAGAGCCTAAAAGTATTTATTATGGGAAACATAATCAAATAAAATATGAAGTGAAAAACGAGAGCAGACATAAAGTGCGGTTACGATGTCTTAAGCTACCGCATTTTCTTAAAGCACCGGTCGAAAGGGCCCCGCGATTCGCCCTTGCTGCAATCGAAGTAAATGAAAACAGCCTTTGTAAGCCGCCGCGGTGGCTCAGCGGTTATGGTGCTCGGCTGCTAACCCGAAAGACGCGGGTTCGATCCCGGCCGCGGCGGCTAGAATTTCTTTGGAGGAGAAGTTCTGGAGGCCCGTGTGCTGTGCGATGTCAGTGCACGTTAAAGAACCCCAGGTGGTCGAAATTTCCGGAGCCCTCCACTACGGCGTCTCTCCTAGCCTTAGTCGCTTTGGGACGTTAAACCCCATAAACCAAACCAAACCAAAACAGCCTTTGTGCCGGAGCAGATCAACACATTGCCGTGTTGATGGAGGCGTCCCACGAGTAAGAGTGGTCTTGTCCACTCGGGGATCTTGAAGGTATAGTTCCAGTGGCGCCCCTTGAGAGCTTGTTGTTGCGCTGGCTGTTCCGAAACGCAAGGAATGCTGATACATTTGATCCCGCAGCCGAAGATGAACTCGTTGACCCGTGTGTGGAAGAGTGCGGGACTTTAGGCGAGCTGACCAAGTCAGCCTGTTCTGCAATCTCCTCAGCACGATGGCGGAAGTCTTCCATTTATTCCTTTTGGAACTTGAAACAGGGCCGGAGAACAGGAGCAACCGTTGAATCTCCGTTGCACTAGGTTTTGGCTGCAAAAGATGGTCGAACCTGCGGGTAAAGCTATCCCTCCAAAAGTGGCCTGCAGTAGACGTATCAGAGTTGGCTGCAGTTCTCCATGAAGCATTGTGCATTGTCTCGACTCCAAGCTGAAGCTTTGACTCGAGGTTGCACGACGTTGGGCACTCGAGAAGGGAGACATCGATAGGATAGGATAAGAAAACTTTTAATGTCCAACAGAAAGAGGGTAGCCAGAGGGCTACCCGCCTAGACGACGGCCGAAAGGTCTTTACTCTCGGCGGCGACTTCGGCCAGTCGGACGAGTTGTAACTGAGTCGCCGGGGCGGACCTCAGTAGTAAGGTCTCCCATTGATCTTTTGTGCTTATACCTCGTCCCTCCCGGGGGGCATGAGGACATTCCTATAGTATGTGGGCCAAGGTGGCCCTAAGTTCGCAGTTTGCGCATTTGTCTGAAAATTGCCCTGGGTACATAAGACTCCAGAGGGCTGGGTTGGGAAAGGTGTAAGTTTGTAACCGGCGCCAGTTGATGGCTTGGTATCTGTACAAGGATCTATCGGTACACAAGTCTTCAGAGGGCTGGGTTTGGAAAGGTGTAAGTTTGTAACCAGCGCCAGTTGATGGCTTGGTATCTGGTCAAAGATCTATCCGCTGGAGGAAGTCTAGCTCGTTGCAAACGATAGTGCTGTGTAATTTCTCTGTATGTCACCATGCGATCCCTGTCTGCAAAGACCACCTCGCTCGGGTCCGCCCGGAAGGAAAAGCCTCGGGCGAACTCGTGGGCCGTCTCATTACCAGGCAGGGATGCATGTGCTGGTGTCCAGACTAGTGTAATTTTCCGGTCTATTACATGACGGCTTAGAATTGTATTCGTTAGAGGGGAGACCCGGCCCCTGCTAAAATTTAGTATGGCAACTTTGGAGTCACTGATGATGTACCTCGCTACACTTGCAGTTTCAGTGCAGTGCATTGATCTCGTAGGTTGTTCTCGAGCGAACGCGCATGTTGGCTCTCATTTCATTTATCTGTTAACACAGGCGGGCAGATTGCCCGGGTGGTTGTGAACCCGCCGCTGCACTAGCAGTGTTTGTGAACCACCAGACGCAGACGATCTTTCTTTCACTTTGCGGAAGCTGTCATTACGTCCAACGTTGAGCACGACAAAGACCATGAGAGCATTGCTTTTGTTGCGAAAGCAACACTACTGGAGCCCAGCTCGGCTCGTCGCATATGCTCGTGGCGGTGCGGCTACCAAAGGACCTTGAGTCGCCGTTGCCTACCAACCGCTTCAGCTGCGCTCCAACAGATGGCGCCGCCTGTCGCCTACACACCCAGAGGGCACCACCCTCGCACAGGCGCTAGGTTTCACAGCTCATGACGACGTCGTGCCGGCCAGGGAGGTGGCAACATCCAAAGAGCGACTGCGTCAGTGGTGGTGGCTGACTCTTCTCGTCATGGAGGGCGCGAAAGAGAGGCAACAACGACACTACTAAGCGAGGAGGTTACAACGCGCTCAAGAGACGGCAGAAGAGCGCGCCGCACGACTGGAGAAGCGCCGTGGTAAGTGTGCTGCCAGTCGTGCCACGTCTCGGAGTGACTCTGCGACAACCTCGGAAGAGGCCAGTTCGAGTTGCCAAGAGCGTTGGAATGAGACGAAGCGTGGACGACGTGCCGAGGAAACGGAGGAAGACCGTGCAAGAAGGCTCGAGGCACGGCGGCTCGCCGATGCTGCTAAACGAGCTCGCTTGCACTCTGTTTTCAAAACGTTCCAGCTACATAATTGGAACTGATTTACATATTCATAACATATGCCGCCGCGGTGGCTCAGTGGTGCTCGGCTGCTGACCCAAAAGACGCGGTTTCGATCCCCTCCGCGGCGGCTGGAATTTCTTTGGAGGAGAAATTCTAGAGGCCCGTGTGCTGTGCGATGTCAGTGCACGTTGAAGAACCCCAGGTGGCGGAAATTTCCGGAGCCCTCCACTACGGCGTCTCTCATAGCCTGAGTCGCTTCGGGACGTTAAACCCCATAAAACCTATTCATAGCATATGTGGACCAGCATTTTCCAAGATGTTAGGAGGAATGGTGCCTACATATTACTATCTTGAGCGTCGCGCCATCTGCGCGAGAGGAAGAGCAACATGGGTCGCGAAATCCCGACGGGTGGCTGGGATAGAAACAGCCACCTGCCAGTGCAGTGGAAAATCTCTTAACCGCTGCGCTGGTAATGGTGTGAGGACTCGACGCCATCTATGAATGTTAAGTAATTCTGCATACGCGGACATTAAGGATGTCACCACCTTTGAAAAAGCGCTTTTTTTGGAAAAATGACATTTTTTCTTTTTTATATTTTGGGAATCCCAAAACATTCAAAACTGTTTTGCAGCAAGAATAATGTTCGTATCTTATTTTGTTAAAAAGTTATAGCCAACTTTCGAACAGGTGGTGAACAGTTCTGAAACCGAAACTAATGTGGTTTGGTAACAGAAAATGATAACTCGGCAATAATCAGCGGCGTATATTGAAATTTTTTTTTGTTTTAGTCTGATATGTAAAAGATTACTCAAAGGCAATTTTTAAGGCTTATTTTGTTTTTTAAACATTGCTTTAAATTTCCGCAAGGGGGATGCATGAGGCTACAAGCGTCTGAGTTGTTTGATTCGCGCTATCGCTTTGAATGCTACCGAATTCGTCCTTCAGTGATGGCAACAGAAGTACAGCGGATATTTTGAGGGAAGCAGGCATCGAATCTGGCCGCCACACTCTCCTACCATGTAGCACCAGTGACCATTACCATGTGATGAAGGCCCAACGTCAATCAACGGGTGACTAAGGCTAAAGGGTGACTAAGGCTAAGGGTGACTAACCAAACCAAACCAAACCAAACTTTATTTTATTTTACAAATGTGCATACAGTCTTTAGGATGAGCCACAGGCCAAAAGCTAAAGAAAATAGCTTGAAAATGCCTGTGGCTCATCTAAGAGCCATTACAAAATAATAAAATAAACACATGCATACAACGGTGGCAGATCGCATACGAGCACACTGTAGAAAGAATTTATAATATTTACGATTGAACTGATGGGTACACAGAGATGTAGTTTGAAACTAGAAAAAAAACAATTAAAACTGAACAAATGCATTTGAAAGTTATACACTGCTGGGTTGATTACAAAGGGGAAAAGGACACCGATACATGCACAAACTACAATATATGAAAAGAAGTTATGGAATATTATTTACAAAGTACACTTTTAAATCATGTGGTCGGAGGTTATACATGCTCAGCTGGTTAGATTCGTAGCTGTTTAGAACATTAGGTATAAGGAAGTTAAGTGCTTGTTTACCATAGTTAGTTCTAGCTCGTGGAAGTGTCCATTTTGCAGTTGATCGGGTTTGAACATACTTTTCTATGGGCTTTAACAATGCGATATTAAGCAAACAATTACATATTGATGGTGAAGAAAATTTGAGATAGTATAATAGGCGGTACTCAAGAAAAACATTGACACGAATTACTTCATACTTAGTAAGCAATTCAGCCGTATGGGCAGTAAAACTGGCACCTGCGATAATCCTGATAGCTTTCTTTTGGAGAATTAGAATTTTCTGTAGATTTGTTTTGGATGTGGTAGCCCAAACTATGTGGCAATAGTTAATGTGTGATTGGAATAGGGCATGATAAATCATTCGTTTTATACAGGGAGGAAATTCAGTGCGGTACCGAGCAAGAAAACCAACGGAAGGAGCTAATTTCTTGCGAAGATGTGTTGCGTGTGCGGTCCAGCTCATACAGGCGTCAAAAATTACACCGAGTGATTTGAAGGTGTCCACGATTTCTATTTTATGATTCCCAAGTTGAAGATCATCGTTTAAGTTAATTTTGACGTTTTTAGGCCTGAAGAAAACAGCTTTAGATTTATTGGTATTAATAGACAACCCATTTTGAACGGACCACGCATGCAAAGTTTTAAGAACAGCATTACCGCGATTTAATAACTGATCTGTTGAGGAGCCCATTAAGAAAATACTGGTGTCATCTGCGTACAGAATGAATTTAACGTTACTGTCAATGTTTACGAGATCATTTATGTATACGTTAAAGAGAAAAGGACCTAAAAGGCTGCCCTGAGGCACTCCACAGTTTATAGCCTGAAGAGTGGATCCATGTCCATCACAGAAAACAGCCTGTTTTCGATCAGTGAGGTATGACCGTAGAAGATGGAGACACATTCCTCGAACACCATACATTTCTAGTTTAGCAAGCAAAATAGTGTGGTTAAGAAAGTCAAAAGCCTTACTGAAATCAACAAAGATACCGAGAGTTAGACATTTACGTTCAAAATTTTGCAAGATAAATTCTTTTTGTGAGAGGAGAGCAGATTCGGTAGAGCGTCCTTTTCGAAACCCGAACTGTGAATCTGTTTTGAGCAAGCTGTGTTTAGTAAAAAAGCTATCCATTCTTTTTAGAATAATCTTCTCATATACCTTCGAAAAAACCGGAAGTACGGAAATCGGGCGGTAGTTGGTTAATACGGCTTTATTACCTCCTTTAAAGATAACTGATACTTTGGCATTTTTCATTTCATTAGGGAAAATAGAGCATGAAAGGGACTGATTAAAAATGAAAGCTAGATACGGGGCTATTAGGTCTGCAACAAACTTCAGCGGTTTTATTTGCAGCCCATCATAATCCACACAGCGTGTTGATTTCAGATTCATTAATACTGAGAACACTTCTTCCGAATCCGTTTGATAAAAGACTAGTGATTCATTAGGCATATTGCTAATTGTACTAGTGGCAGGTTTTACATCTCCGGTTGGCTTAAAGGCAGTAAAAAAACAGTTAAATTTCTCTGCAAGGGAGGCCCCGGATAAAAGCTCATTTTCGACAAGTAGTTCACCTAGTGTTTTGTTATGTTTTTTGTGGACAAAAGCTTCATTCAAAACTTTCCATAGCTGTCGGGGAGCGACTAAGCGACTAAGGCTATGAGAGACGCCGTAGTGGAGGGCTCCGGAAATTTAGACCACCTGGGGTTCTTTAACGTACACTGACATCGCACAGTACACGGGCCTCTAGAATTTCTCCTCCAAAGAAATTCTAGCCGCCGCGGCCGGAATCGAACCCGCGTCTTTTGGGTCAGCAGCCGAGCACCATAGCCACTGAGCCACCGCGGCGGCGGAGTTTATAAGGAGGACCAGGACAAAGCTGGAGGCCTACGGGTGTGTCCAAAGATAACACACAGTCACATATATCGAAATACATGTGAAAAAAATGCGTGTAAAATTGGCAACGCAAGTGTTCAGCCGCTCTATGGCATCGGGAATTAAATTCTACAGAGAACAAGATGTGCGCCGTCTTAGCGACAGTGAAGCAACTGAGGAATTTACTTTATTTTTGAATGACCTTTTCGATGCACTAAACCGACGTTTTCCGGCTGAAGGCATTACAAGGCAGAATTCAGTCCTTAAGGTTATCAGCCGTGGCATTCAATGGCTCGACAGCTGGGAGAAGGAACTTGAGCGCGGCTTGAGAACAAAAGACATGTTTTTCACTAAGAGTACATCTGAGGGCGTTCGGGTCACATTGAAATCCACAAGAGACCTTTGTAATGTTCTCTTGCAAGATTTGAATTTTGAATGTTTTAATAAGCAAGATGAACCAAGATCCAATTGAACGCTTCTTTGGGAAGGTAAGACTGGCTGGAAGACAAAATGACCACCCCTCAATGCCTACTTTCTTGCAGCTGTATCAGACATTGTCTATTCACACCCTTCTAAAGCCTCCTAAATTTGGCAACTGCAGAGTAGTTGAAGGGGAAAAGCCTCTCCTAGATGTGTCAGATTTCAGGGCTCTGATAAGCCCAAACAATGTCAAAGCATCATCAGCTGACATTGTAGATGATGTGAAGCAGAAACTGGAGAGCCTCATCTGCGTAGACGACTGGGAATGTGATGACATCATCAGCCAAACGAAAGGAGGAGCTGAAGTTGAAGACTGCATTATCTTTTATTTAGCAGGATTCATGAGCAGAAAAATGAAAAAATTCACCAACTGTCCTACATGCAAATCAGCGTTCAGTTCAGAAAAGAGCAGTACTGCTGAAGCAGCACTGACAAATGCAAAGGACAGAGGAGGCCTTACACATCCAAATATGGACTTTATAACTTACTGAACGTTTGTTTGCAGCATATGCAGACACCCAGACTGTCTACTGGGACACAATTGATGGTGTTCTTGGCACCTACACCATTACTTTTCCATGTGATGAGCACAAGGAAGAAACAGTGGCTCAGTTGCTTCACTGCTATGTTAGCATGCGGATGAGGCAGCACTGCAGGCATGTTAACATGAACATGAGAAAGGAGGCTCAAGAAAAAAAAAGAAACTGGCTAAGCTTCGTTCCCCTTAACCGCAATTTTCATTAATATGTTCATACATGCCACAGTTTTTGCGACTTTTGCTGTTTACGTTAGGTGGAAAACTGCTGTTAACGCGCAGTGACACTGTGTATATCTTGAACATTTCACCCAGTTGCTGAAGTTTTTGTTTGCACTGGGCATATAGTGTGTAATAAAGTTCTGAAATATTTCGTTGTTTTTTAATTGTGGGTGTACATGGCAGATGCTGATTACGTTATATTTTTCACCTCATTGTGAGTTTCGAAAGCGTACTTAACTGAACGCTGACCCCTGCCATAGCCTCCTTTATACTTTCTGTGCCTGTCAACGCGCCGCGCGAACCATACAGCGGCGCCGTCGGGTAAAGTTGCGCGGCGCTGCCGCTCCCGCTGCTGAGGGCGCCACTGACGTACGTGTCGAGGCGCACTGGTGCGAATGCCGGCGCGAGGATGGGAGCGCTGTTATTCGCTCGCGGGATAACTGCTACTAAGCATGAATCGTACAAACTCGTTATATTTACTCGTAAAGCAGACATCCTCTAAGCATAACAAGTGATCACGTTAGTTGTTAACCAGTAACACCAACGCTATGACATGTTATGTGAGGCAGTTCCAAGATACGTGGGCATGGCTCGAAAAACTGCATGACTGCTCCGCTAGCGCAAGTGGTTATGGAACAGTTACAATGCTAGTCTACGCTGCGCTAAAACAGAACTTAAGAAGAAAGGCACCAACATTTATTTACACATTTCACAACAGCAGCTGTGCTACAAGAGTAGCTACTTTTACAGCTTCATTACTTTTCGTCAGAGTGGCTTCTGCCGAAACAGCGGCTTATACAAATCATTCTTGTCTGTTATCGAACAGGCGTAGTTCACCAGCAGCGGTCTGATGAATCTAGTTGCCACAAGTAGAGAAAAATGTTCACGGTGACTGCTGTCACTGACAGGGCACTTCAGCAGCCTTGATTTACAGATGGCTGGAACAGCTGCATCTGTCAGGTTCTTCAGTGGATTTTCAAGTCGTGGGTTTTCTTTGAAGCTTGTCTCCACAAACAGCCGCAGCGTGTCTAAGACGTAGAGTAATTCGTCAGATGGGTAAAGCAGCCCACCACGGTCCTGTTCTCGCGTGAACTGCTCGAATGGGTTACCAGTAGGTGGCTTGGTTGTGAGTAAACAGCACTGCTCACATTCCATATGTTCACTTATCACACGAGCAATGTAGCCACCTACATAGAACGTGGCCGACAGCTGCAATGTAGGTAGAGAAGCAGGGACATGCTGCACGTCTAAGCGTCCCAAGATTTCCAAAGCAGCCTTTGGAAGCTCATCGATCCTCCCAAGTGCACATAGCCCTGCAGTCTTAAGTCCAGTGCTGTGGTGACTCTCATGATATAGCACGTTGCTGTGTTCAGATGTCGCGGCAATTCCCGTCTTCAAGACTTTTTCTAGTCCTGAGAGTACTGACCGCACATCAAGTTGGTCGTTGCATCCCAGTGACCGCCTCAGGGTTCCAAACAGCGCTTCAATCGGGTCGGTGCTGAATTTCCGCGTTAGTACAAAACAGAACTTCTCCTCAGCTAACAGATAGCGAATGCAGCAAGCAGTCGAGTATGTTGTGAGCAGAAGGGCCTCGTACGTTTCGGCTGTGAAAAAGGCACGAGGATAAGTTGCATCTTTCTTCAGTTGGTCGATATATAGCGGAAATGTAACTTCCAGCCATTCCAGCCTAGAACCATTTTTGTCGTCAAGGTGCCTGACGTCAGGGAAATTTTGCTCGATATGTTGGTACTTGTTGCTGGTGTCGTGCAGTAGGAACCACCGATGGATGTTCTTCATAAACAGTATTGTGGGTCCCACATAGGCAAATGATGAATGGCAGCTCTGTCCTGCGTGCTCTTTCAAAAACTCCAGAGCAGATGTAACGCCTGGAGAAAAAACTTCGGCAGCTCGTTTGACGTTCATTTTTTCAATATTGCTCGGAAAAACATGTTTTCTGGTTAGGCTCCTCACAGGTTTTACAATCCAATCTTTCTGCATCTCGTAGAGTTTCTTCAAGTGAGATGACGAAACCTCTCCTTTCTTTCCAAGGTCGCGTGCGAGGAACTGAGAGCGGATGTTTTTCAAGACGTGGCAATAATCAAAGCTTAAAAAAAGCAGCCGATCAGGATTACACGGATGCTGTATCCTGTACGTGAGGAATCCGCCGCAGAGGTCCTTCATGGCACTCACGTTTACTTTATGGCTGTCGCTCACAAGGCGCATCACCTTGAAGCCTGCCTCTTCAACTTTAGTGAGAACATATCGCATAAATTTGGACAGCTGTGCGCCATTGAGTCCTTTCGTAAAAAAGTACGACGCTGGTATTCTGTATGAAGTAGACAGGCCGTTAATTACAAAACAAAGCAAGGAATTTGCCAGTACCGGCGCACTGTCAAGATCGGTGGCCACACCCATGTCCACATGGCCTACGAAGCTATCTTGCTGCTTGTTGTACTGCAACCTTGGCTTTATTCGCATCTCGTCGACGATGAGAGAACATACTCTGGACTGCGGCGATTCAAGCTTGTCAAGCTCTGCTTTCAGCCGGGCTTGTACCAAGCGACTAAAACCTGTCTCTCCAGAGGTACTTCCAATGAAGTTTTGTAGTGTGTTCCTGCTTGGAAGCTTCAACAATTTTTCCTTTCGGACGTGCTCATAGGCCTTTGTAGAAAGATGCCTAAGTACAATGCAGTGTCGCGCTACATCTTCCGACCATGTTGGCATTTTTCGCTTGAAACTGACAACTTGGTTGAGCAGGAAAACTGCAGCAATGTTTTTTCTTCTGCTTGCTCCCGGATATATGTTATATCTCCAAAATTACTGTCTTCTTTAAGCCTTTTCAGCTCCATTTTATATTTATCTACCGTGGTGCGAAGCCTCTCTATTTGCTTTTTTAAGTCTCTCTCCTTCCTCTTCCACTTGATTCTTTCCACTGCCAGCCAGTTGGAAGATCTGATGTCAGCTTGCGTTGTTTTGTCGGCGCGGACGAGTTCTTCATGCTTTGTACAAGTGGCTCTTGATTGGTGTTGCGTCACTTCAAAATAGTTGATACTTGTAGTTGGAGCGGCTTCAGAGACCTCACTGTCAGCATCAGACGTCGGCATTTCCACGTTCGTGCTTTCGTCATGCTTCATGAGTTTTTTCGCTGGCTCATCTTGGCTATGGTGGGCCTGAAAAGCTGCTCTTTTTCTTCCGCTTACACTGTGCCTCTCCTTCAATACTCGAGGTTGCAAGTACGACGGGTAGTCACTGAACACTGATGGTACAACTCCCTTTTTCAGACGGCGCCGTTTGCCCTCTGCGAAGTCGGAGATTTTGAAATGTTTGCTGCATACCCTTGAATAGTTGGAAGTGCAGTTAGGTACCCAGTCAGCTCTTCGTATTGCTTTCAGCCATTGCTCACGCTGTGCAGCTTCGACGGGGATCTCATGAAAAGAAACGCCGGGCTCCTTCTTTTTACTGTCCGACCGGCACAATGGTACGCAGCAGTATGCCATTGGGAGCTGTAAGAAGAACAATTTCGGTATCAGCTGTTAAATTAATTGATTCATCGCGTCCTGCAAACAATTTTTTTTTTTCTAACTTGAAAAACAAGGAAAACAAACATACGCGTTGCATCTTTCGGTTTTGCTCACTCCAAAGCAATGGTCATAATAGGTAAAGCTTGTGTTCTTATTTTATCAAAGAATTTCACAATTAGCCGATACACTGCAAAAAAAAATACTCCCCTGGAGCACATGTAACATACCACACAGACGAGCTAACCAGGGAAGAAATTAGCACCGCAGACCAAAGAATACTCGCGCACATTTAATATTATTGCCTTACTGGCGCGTAATAAACAGTTTATGGTGCTGTCGCTATTTTTCACAGGCCTCAATGCGGCTGAATACGAGTTTGGCGGTTTCCGATGCAAGAGAGGGACACAACGATTGAGTTGACAACATTTTAAACTAATATAGCTTTCCATCGTTCGGTTTAGCTCACTTTAAAGTAGCCACCATCACAATAGGTAAATATTCTGTTTCTATTTTTTCACAAAATTTCACAATTAGCGTATGTTGTAAAAAAAAAATGCGCAGGAGCACATCCAACATACTACGCAGACGAGCTAGGCAGAGAAGCAATTAGCATTGGTGGTAGTGGAATTTTTTATTAAAAATAATACAGAAAGGAGCATTTGCAGTCCAAAAAAAAAAACACGTGCACATCCCGAATTACTATTGCAGGGCAATTTCCTCGCTGGCGTCCCAGAACCCTCCTCGCAGCGCCGCCCATCCTCCTCCTCCTCTTTTTTTCTTCCACGGCTGTTGCGCTCTTCGGTCTATTCCTCCGGCGAGTCTGCCTCCGCGGTGGTGGTGGTGAAAACATTTATTACGAATGAGCAGGAGGTATGTTTGGATCAGCCCGTAAGGGACCGATCCTTACAAACACTAGGTGGAGGTCCCTAATGGGACCCCAGTGGCGGTTGCCGCCGCCCGGGCGCGCCCGACTAAGGCTTGTTGGGCCTGTAAGTCGTGGCAGCCGAGCAGGGTCGCCTCCCAGTCCTCCCAGGTTGGGTTGGGGATGGGGGGAATAGCGGGGTTGGAGGGGCAGGCCCACATCATGTGATAAGCCTCCGCGCACCGCCGCGGCGAATCTGCGCGTCTTCTGGACCACGCGGTCTGTGTTCTTTAATATTAAGGCGGAAGCCTTTAATGCCTCATCGTTGTAAGCAGGAGCTGTCGACAGAAATGTCACGCTTTTCAATTGGTCAAAACGGCCGTGACGTCACAGTGCGCGAATTTCAAACGGGGCTAATTGTACTTTGGCTACTAACCATGCAACCAATTAAAGGGATCGTATAGTGATGCTTCAAGTAGGTTTGACTGAATTTAGTCAATTGCTTACTTAACCAATTAATGTAATTAAGCTTTATAGTCGGACCACATAAATAAAACCGAGTAAGAAATTGGCCGAGCTTGGGAATCGAACCCCGGTCTCCGGAGTGCGAGTCGAGCGCGCTACCACTCCGCCATGCCAGCTGGATGGTTTGGAATGAATAAAGGCGCGTCTAGTGAATGCGGTGTCTTCGTTCACTCCGATCTTCCTCCCTTCCCTTTACGGCGAGGTTTTGGTGTCCACCGAGATATGAGAGACAGATACATTTGCTTTCCTCAAAAACCAATTTACCGACGAGCAAGGCGTATTTGTCCGCGTTTCAGATTGGTCCAAATTGTCGTGACGTCGCCGCGCGCGAATTTTGACGGGTGTTCACCGAAAATGTGAGAAAGTTAATGCGTAATTTCCTTTCCTCAAATGCAATTTTCATTTTCTTCATTACGGCCCCTCTTTCTTCTTTAACTCACAATTCCTCCCTTTCTGTACGGTGCGGCTCAGGTGTCCACCGAGATGACAGAGAATTACAGCCCCATTTCCTTTCCTCAAAAAACGTTGCGTTCAAAGGGCAACGCATCGCGCCGAACGGGTGGTGGCGTTTCTTGGACTCTGTGGCAGCACTACAACACGCTGTCGCGTTCCACTCCTAAAGGCGAAGATTAAGCGTCCTTAATTGGCAGTTAATTAATGC